>NW_023270807.1:22227081-22440805 GCF_011800145.1 Mirounga leonina | reverse complement strand
ATAGATGCAGAAAAAGCATTTGACAAAGTACAGCATCCTTTCTTGATCAAAACTCTTCAGAGTATAGGGATAGAGGGTACATACCTCAATATCATAAAAGCCATCTATGAAAAACCTAGAGCGAATATCATTCTCAATGGGGAAAAACTGAAAGCTTTCCCCCTAAGGTCAGGAACGTGGCAGGGATGTCCACTATCACCACTGCTATTCAACATAGTATTAGAAATCCTAGCCACAGCAATCAGACAACAAAAAGAAATCAAAGGCACCCAAATCAACAAAGAAGAAGTCAAACTCTCACTCTTTGCAGATGATATGATACTTTATGTGGAAAACCCCAAAGACTCCACCCCAAAACTGCTAGAACTCATACAGGAATTCAGTCAAGTGGCAGGATATAAAATCAATGCACAGAAGTCAGTGGCATTCCTATACACCAACAACAAGACAGAAGAAAGAGAAGTTAAGGAGTCGATCCCGTTTACAATTGCACCCAAAACCATAAGATAGCTAGGCATAAATCTAACCAAAGAGGCAAAGGATCTATACTCAGAAAACTATATAATACTCATGAAAGAAATTGAGGAAGACACAAAGAAATGGAAAAATGTTCCATGCTCATGGATTTGAAGAACAAATATTGTGAAGATGTCAATGCTACCTAGAGCAATCTACACATTCAATGCAATCCCCATCAAAATACCATCCACTTTTTTCAAAGAAATGGAACAAAAAATCCTAAAATTTGTTTGGAACCAGAAAAGACCCCGAATAGCCAGAGGAATGTTGAAAAAGAAAAGCAAAGCTGGCGGGATCACAATTCCGGACTTCCAGCTCTATTACAAAGCTGTCATCATCAGGACAGTATGGTACTGGCACAAACACAGACACATAGATCAATGGAACAGAATAGAGAGCCCAGAAATGGACCCTCAGCTCTATGGTCAACTCATCTTTGACAAAGCAGGAAAGAATGTCCAATGGCAAAAAGACAATCTCTTCAACAAGTGGTGTTGGGAAAATTGGACAGCCACATGCAGAGGAATGAAACTGGACCATTTCCTTACACCACACACAAAAATAGACTCCAAATGGTTGAAAGACCTCAATGTGAGACAGGAATCCATCAAAATCCTAAAGGAGAACACAGGCAGCAACCTCTTCGACCTCAGCCGAAGCAACTTCTTCCTAGAAACATTGCCAAAGGCAAGGGAAGCAAGGGCAAAAATGAACTATTGGGACTTCATCAAGATAAAAAGCTTTTGCAAAGCAAAGGAAACAGTCAACAAAACCAAAAGACAACCGACAGAATGGGAGAAGATATTTGCAAATGACATATCAGATAAAGGGCTAGTATCCAAAATCTATAAAGAACTCATCAAACTCAACACCCAAAGAACGAAGAATCCAATCAAGAAATGGGCAGAAGACATGAACAGACATTTTTCCAAAGAAGACATCCAAATGGCCAACAGACAGATGAAAAAGTGTTTATAGCAGCAATGTCCACAATAGCCAAACTGTGGAAAGAGCCAAGATGTCCATCGACAGATGAATGGATAAAGAAGATGTGGTATATATATACAGTGGAATATGCAGCCATCAAAAGGAATGAGATCTTGCCATTTGCAACGACGTGGATGGAACTGGAGGGTATTATGCTGAGTGAAATAAGTCAAACAGAGAAAGACATGTATCATATGACCTCAATGATATGAGGAATTCTTAATCTCAGGAAACAAACTGAGGGTTGCTGGAGTGGGGGGTGGGGTGGGAGGGATGGGGTGACTGGTGATAGACACTGGGGAGGGTATGTGCTCTGGTAAGTGCTGTGAATTGTGCAAGACTGTTGAATCTCAGATCTGTACCTCTGAAACAAATAATGCAATGTATGTTAAGGAAAAAAAAAAAAAGGTAGCAGGAGGGGAAGAATGAAGGGGGGGGAAATTGGAGGGGTAGACGAACCATGAGAGACGATGGTCTCTGAAAAACAAACTGAGGGTTCTAGAGGGGAGGGGGGTGGGAGGATGGGTTAGCCTGGTGATGGGTATTGAGGAGGGCCCGTTCTGCATGGAGCACTGGGTGTTATGTACAAACAATGAATCATGGAACACTACATCTAAAACTAATGATGTAAAGTAAGGGGATTAACATAACAATAAAAAATAAAAAAAAAGCAATAACATACCATTATTTGGAGATGGAAATGATAAATTAGCAACAAATCAGAAAATAGCAATGGAACCTGAATACTAAATTTTTTCAATGATTTGGTTTCCTTATTATTAGTATCCTTGAGATAACCGATGTAAAGAACAAACAAATGCCTCTAAAAAGAAATATCTATAATCCTACTGCATGGCAGTTAAGGCATTTGCCTGCCAAGAGAGATAAATGATGTTCTTGTGTGTATTTGAAACTTACAAATGGCTGCAGCAAGACACAGGATGATAACAATTGTGCTAAAGTAATAGCTCAGAAAACCATAATTGTTATTTAGTTGCTTTTTGTTGTTAAAGATGCAGAGTTTGGAGCAAATTGGTTACTATGCTGTGTTTGTGATCTTAGACACCTTTCAACGATATTTAGGCCATGTTAGCTCACTCACAAATTTTAGCTGGTGGTAAGTACAAAGTAAAAGTGACCTTCCTAAATTCTATTAGATATTTCTGCCAATGTTTGCAGAAGGTTAATTCAGTTTCGTTGTTTTAAATTATTCTACCGGGTCCCTGGGAGTCAATGCAGTAAAGAATTCTTCCTTTCCTGATGTGCCACATATTGCAGACTCTCAGGATTCTCTTCAGTACTCCTGCACAATGGACAGGAATACAGTCTCTCACTGCAGTGGGCTGCGGTAGCAGGAGACCTTTGAGCAATGTGAACATGTTGCAGTGCTACCTGGCCGACCCCGAGTACCAGGGACCTATAAGCCTATCCTGACTTGTAGCACAGCCTCTTCTTTGACATTCAACATTTTCACCTTATACAGCATCTGCAAGCAAGGTCCTTGCATCCTCAAACCAAAACAACCGAATGTGATGCAACACGTCTCAACAACTTGAATGTTTATTTTGCTTTAGGAAACAACTTGTAGGTAAGAAAATTTCATCCATGGTTTCCCATATTTATGAATTGGCATTTAGGAAATGCATTAGGCAATGCCTTTTTGAGTTTCCTTTAAAGCCTACACATGGTAATATGTTCAAGGCCTTGGAAACATCAATGGTTAAGCTTTTATGCAGAGTTGTACAGTTGGTTTTGTATAGTTAGAAAACGATACCGATTTTGAGATCCCACAAGCAAATACAACTTAAGTGTTGTCATCTATTCTTTAAATGCTTTTCAGAATTTTGCAAATTACTTTTTTAATGACAATTTCTTCAGTGTCTTCAATATTCCAAACTAAGAGTCCACCTCGGTAGTTAATAGAGACTCCACAAAGGCGATAATGTGTTAGTTATGTCACTATAATTGCAGTTGCCTTATGTGAGTAAATAAAACAAAATAAGCAAAAAACAGCCGTGCCTCCCCGCCTCCCACCATTGCCCGCCAGGGAATGCCTGCATTGCCTAGGGAGCAGCACAACGCGGTAAAGTACCCGGCCGGCCGGCCAAGGCCAAAAGATGCCGCAGACTGCAGCCGCAGCGGCTTCCGGGCCAGGTGGCAGTGGCTGTCCGCAGAAAGGCACACTGCAGCGCTCCCGCCACACCTTCTGCGTTGACACTGCACCAAAGACCGCTGTAAAATCTCCTGGCCATCAACAATATACTTTTTGCGGGTTATGAAGAACGAGGAGGGGGCCGGAGGGAATGTGTGCGTTTTGAGCGTGGCAGATCATTATTTCCTCACACTCCCTAAAATATTTCTCCTCAAAATATTTACAAGCCAGTCTCCAACTTCCTTTATCTGCCAGTTCCCTAAATCTGAAATTGCCTCTCTCTTCAAACGCACTGAATGAGTCAAGGTTTGACGGTAAACGCAGGGACGCAGGAGGATCTAAAGTGCCCATTTCTCGGCTGAGAAATAACACCTAGTTTGGGGGTGTAACAGTTCACGTCTGCAGACCGGAGCGTTCTACTGGGGAGCGCTCCCACTTTAGAGGGGCTTGGAGAGGGTGGGCCTCCCGTGCCTGGAAAACCCCAATCCCCAGGGAAGGCCCTTCCCGGTGTTCACGCTTCAGCGTGCGAGGAACCCCCCGCAAGCAATAGCTCACCCGGCTGCATCCTCCAAAGCCCCAACCTCGGGGCGGGGCGCGGGGAGGTGGGAGGTGGGGGTAGCACCGCCTGCAGGCTCCCGCCGGCGCCTCACGGTTTTCCCCCGGGCTCCTTGGCGCCCCCTGTCGCCGGGCTCCCCGGCAATTCGGCCCAGGGAGGCTGGATAGGTGGAAGCCCCGGGTGGCGGGGAGCAGAGAGGCGCGGGGTCTGTGCATCCGCGGACCGCGCGTACTGGCGGGCGGCCCCGCGGGAGGGCGCTGGGCACTCAGGCCCGGGCGCAGCCCGCGGCCGCCGCCGAAGCCGCCGCAGCCATGTCCGCGCGCCCGCGTTGCCGCAGCCCGGCCGTGATGTCATCAGGCGAGCCCCCGCCGCGGCGCCCCATTCCCGCCCCCCGCGGGCCGCCGCCGCTGCAGCCCGGCGCCGCGTCCCCGCCCCGACCCACGTGCGCCCGGCTTCTGGGATGCCGAGGCCGGTGGCGGCCGCAAGACGATGCGCGGGACCCGTGTGGCCACAGCGGCAGTGCTGCTCCTCCCAGCCCGCCGCGTCCCCGGCGGGGCTGCGCCCGGGGGCTGCGCACGGACGGGGGCGGGGGCGCCTGGGGAGGGAGGGGATAGGCTCCCCGCCGCCAAGTCCCTGCCTCGTCGCCGTCTGCTGAGTCATGGCAAGCGCTCCCCGCAGCCCTGGATCACTCGCATAGCGCGGCTGGCGCGGGGTGCGCAGCCATTGGGCTGGGCGCGGGGCCGCGAGCGCCGGGCATGACGCGCTAAGGCGCGCTCGCCCGTGCCCGCCGCTTCGTGGTGCGCCCGGCACGGGTGCCTGTGCCGCCGCCCTCCAGCCCCGCCGCCGAGCCGCCCCCGCCTCGCCCGCACCATGATCGCCGCGGCTTTCCTCGTCCTGCTGAGACCCTACAGCATCCAATGTGCCCTCTTCCTCTTGTTGCTTCTGCTGGGCACCATCGCCACCATCGTCTTCTTTTGCTGCTGGCACCGCAGGCTCCAGAAAGGGAGGCATCCGATGAAATCGGTCTTTTCGGGTCGTTCAAGGAGCCGAGGTAAGACACGCCGCGACGGGTTTCTTCGGACTAGAAGGAACATTTAAGCCAATTTGGAGAGTGAAGCGGAGCTCGCGTCTGCGACGCGGTCCCTACCCCCATCATTGCCCACTCCGCAAGCCTAGTACGTTTATGTGTTTAACGTCCCTTGCCCTTTTTACCCTCACCGCCTTCCTCCGGTCTCCCCGGATGGGATAACCACGGTGATGTCCAGAGCTGGGAGGGGAGGCACGGACGCAAATTCCAAGTGTCAGTTTGCTAAAGCCCTAAGGGTAATAGGAGCGGAATCCGGGGCTGCGGCATCCTCACTTCACCTATTATCCATCGCTGGAGCTTAGGGGTAAGAAAGTAAGGCATGGAGAGTTCGGGGCTCCCCAACTCTCCCAGAACTTTCCCTGAAACTTCTCTCGGAGAACTCACCTAGAGACCGATGGCCTAATAACCTCCCCGCCCTACAGTGTGTCCCCACCGAAATCAAGGCGTCTGGAAGGTGCCTTCCCGACCCTTGTCCCTCATGTAAGTCATTAGCAACTCGGCAGGTGAAGAACAGGGAGTTAAATGAAGTCTCGTTTTTCTCTTTTCTCCCCAGATGCTGTTATGAGATCCCACCACTTTCGTTCTGAGGTAATTTATTTAGCGCGCACGCTCAAGGTCAGAAGAAGTTCTCTTTCCTGAGTACCAATATTAATCATATGCGTGTTAAGAAACCAGTAGGGCATTGAATGGCGAGCATGCTGCCCCCAAGTCGAAAGTGACGTTTCTTTTTAAGCGATTCCCCAACATTAGTGCCTAGCAAACGAACGATGTTCACAAATTTCTTGTGTAGCGGGGCCGCTGTACCAGAGGGGGAAAGACAGCCCCTAAAAGCGCTAACAGACCTCAGGAAACTTAGCCACGGGGTGGGTCTCAGCTTCGTTTGCTGTCATTTGCCGGTGGAAGCTCTCTGGATGCTGTGGTAGTTCCCTTAGACTTGGATAGCCGACGACAGAGAGCTCTTAGGAAGTTAATGCAGAGCAATTTGATCCGTGTGCATTTCATTTTAGGCTCTCAGGTTTACCTTCATATTCACCCATAAAGCTGTCCATGTTTTACTGGGGCCATCCGAGGATTTTTGCAAAGTGGTGGTAGTGATCTGGCTTTATCTGATCGTGTGTGCTGGTCTTTGCTCTGGGAAGGCGGACATACCTCCCTGAGCAGGTGATGTGGGTGCAGTGATGAGGGCCGACTGCTATGGGACTGAGCCCCACTGAAGGTAGAACAATACGGAAAAGCACAAGCTTTCCCTGGCCCAGCGTTCCTTTATGAATTTCCAGGCCAACCCCCACTTAGTGTGAGATAATTTTCTCTCTTTTTAGGAGAGTTTCACACAGCCAGGCTGGGAGGTTACTGGTAACAATGCTTGGTGCAGTTTACTCATTTTGGCAAAGACTTCATAGTTAGACACCCTCCATTTCCTTGCCATTTACCTGAGAAGTTATTTCACATTTCGTTTCACTAGTTAGTCAGATGTTTTATTGCACCCTAGATGTTTTGTTGGACTCTGGTTGCTTGAAAGCTTTAACTGCATTATTTCTATTGCGTGTGGCCCTGGAGGGTGAGAACGCTGTTCCCAATTTAGGATACTTAAGAGAAAAAATTAACCAGTCGGATAATCAAGAGGTTCCATTCTTGTCTTTACACTAACTAGCTGTGTGGTTCTGGGAAATTTTCTTAACTTCTCAGCACCTCAGTTTCCCTATCTGAAAAATAGGACCAATAGTACCTTGCAGAGTTATATTGGGAGATTTACAAGTAATTACGTAAAATAAGCATAGTTCATAGTAAATATTCAGTACTGGGTAGCGATCATTACATCTTGTAAAATTGAATTTAAAAATGTGGAAAAATAAAAATCTTTGCACAATTTGAATTCTTAATTAAACTAATTAATTGAAATTTATGGGAGACAACATAAACTGTGTCTATTATGAAGCAACATTTTTGGATGTCTAATTAATAGAACAACAACTCCTTTAGATGTGACAGAAAATAAATAATGGTCAGGATGCAAACATCAAAATTTAGGATTTTGATTTTAAAAAGAGACTACCAGCTCCATAAACATAAGTGATAGAATTAAGATAATCCTTTTATGGATTATTATATAAGCCATTAGGCATTTCAGCTAAAACACACACCAAATTGAGCTAGGAGTATGTCTTGTTCAGTTATCTCTGAGTTAAGCATTCATCCTGAGTTTGCATTTGGTTAGGAAAGCTAGGAGCAGTTGTTTAATTCTTTAACTCATCACACAAGATCCCTAGTCCAGTTTGACATCTTGTCTATGCTTCACATTTGCCTCATCTGCTAGCCTGTGAGCTCCTTGAGGACATGAATCATGTCTCTCTTGTTTAGGGCTGTATCCCTATTGCCTGGTATATGGTGAGTTCTTAATAAATACTTATTGAATGAATGAAAAATTTCTCAGTGTGTGCCACTTCACGGAACTGGGTGATTAGAACTCAAGAGTTGGGCAGAAAAAAATGCACATTCTTAGGACATTGTTTGGAATTCAACATTTGCTGAATTTCTTTCTAGCTTTTAAAAATTGCCCTGGAGTTGGTATTAAAAATGTAAGTCACTAATTATAACAAAATGGATTTGGTTAGAATATTTTTTTCTCAGTGTACCTTACTGACTCAGTCGGTGGAGCATGCTGAGTCTTGGTCTCGGGGATGTGAGTTTGGGCCCCAGGTTGGGTGTAGAGCTACTTAAAAAAAAGGAAAAAAATATTTCTTTTCTCAGGAAATTAAATACAACATTGGCTTAATTTGTTGATGGGCTACCTGTGTTCCTTTTTGTACCAAATTTCTTTGATAAACTACTCAAACAAAGAATGTTATTTTATAAGTGAAAATCCTGAGTCTGTATTGTATGAAAATGTCACGTTTCCTCACTCTTTTCTTCACTGGTAGAATATTTCTATATCTTACCACAAATAAAACATTTTCCCTTGAGGAAAACATTGGGAATTATTTTTTCTTCTCCCTTTTTCTCAAAATGCCCTTTCTTAAAGGATTTTCTCCTTGAGAAATACCTCTGAATTTTTTGGATTCCAGCATTTAAAAAAAATTAGAATTTGAAGGTATAATGGATATTCTTGTTGCTTTTTAGTAGTAGCCTTGCAAAATATTTCTCAAAAAAAGTGTTTTGATTTTTGACAAGTCATAATCATATTGAACTAAGAAGTTAGTGCCTTCCTCATTCCAATCTCAGTAAGTAGATAATTCACTTTCAGCATTTCCATAGTGGTCAAATGAGGAAAATGAGTTTAGGATGTGCTGACTCATTTTGAAATGTGAAAAAGCTTTGGGAAAGCCCTTGAAGAAGTTCGTTAGTCCTGTGCTGCTTTCCCTGGCAGATGATATTGCTTCTGCTATCTACATGCCCAGGAAGGAGTCCCAACTGGACTGGAAATTTCAGGATGTACCTTCCCAGGTAGTCAGAGAATTCCTTGTCCGGGGGTCCGGCGGGGAGACCATGGCATCAGAACCCACTTTGCTTTCTGAAGAAAGTCACATCTCTCGTCTGAGGAGCTCCAGCTTTGTTTTCTTCGTTAAATATATAATGAACACATTTCTTCAACATGCAGCAGTTTCCTCCTCATGAAGCTACAACTAAATAATATTCATGTTTATAAGATGTTTTGGAACTGTAACCACCTACCAGCCCTTTTGATCTTGACATACTTGTAAATTCATCTTTACTGGCTTAATAGTCCTCAGAATTTTAATAATAGCGTATGAGAATGTGAAACTATTAGCCCAACCAGCAAGGGCTGAACGCTGTAACTCCAACTCATTGACTATAAAGACCCAATGAGATAGATAGAATTATGTGTTTTATGTATGAATATAAAGAACTTGTGTAGTTTTTTTTTTTTTTTTATCATAAACAGCCAATGAAGAGAAGTGACTTCACACTGAAGTAGGACACAGTGTAGAAAGCAGGTGTTCAATCTGGGTATCTAAGAAGGGTACTTTTCCTGAGGATTTATGTTTTATGCTGTGACTTTACACAATGGTTAACTGTTACCCTGGATTCCTGTGGTGAAAATCGGGCAGTGACGATTCTGATTTTAAGGAAATTTCAGAAAGTGATATGGGTAACTGAGGTACCATTAGATTTCAAGAAAGAGTCTTGGGAGTGCTTCAGTGAAGACAATTATAATGCCCTTTGAGAATGCCCAGAGTGAACAGTGGTAAATGATCCCTATTCATCAGCTCAGTGGAATAAGGGAAGCCTTGTTTCACATTAAGAAGGGGGAAGAGTGTGTTGTACATCTATCAGGATTCGAGTAAATATCTTCACTTCCCGTTTGAGGTAAAGGAACCAAAAGAGTTAAGTTAAGCAGTTCCCAAAGAGTCACATAGCAAGATAAGGACTGAGTAAGACAAGAACTCCCTGGCTACATTTGTCTGCCCTGTGGTGTTTAACTGTGTCACTCATAGCTCAGAGAATAATATGCCCAACATTCTCAATGAAAGAGACAAACTAAGTTGAGTGAATTGTTAGTGGACATTTCTAACAAAGCAGAAGAGATTAATCCTTTAGGCTTTTCCAGTGATTATCCAAGTTATCCTAGATGAAAGGATGTTCCACGTAAACTCTCTTGGCCTCATTATATTCCCAGAGTGAACCTTTATCAAACCATGCAAGAATAGTCAGCAAAATAACCATATTTCATAACTTTTCATTAAATGTGTATATTTCATTGAGAATTACCCAATTCAGTGGATTAGAGAAAATGATAGTTTATTATTTAGCTCTCTTTTGTAATTGGGTTATCTTTATAAATAAATTCTTTGCCTAGAGTTAAATCCTAGGTCTAAATTAATTTATCCTAATTAAATCAGTCATAAATTGAACTCTACACATGATATAGTATTCATTTATCTTCATGCAATTATTTTCAAAACAAACAAATTTACTTTTTTGTTCTGTACAACATGTGATGTTAGATAGTAGGGCTAACAGAAGGTCTGAAGTATAGCCCCTGCCCTTGACGATTACTTCTAGGTCATTTCCGATATCAGTGCTGAAATATTATAGTTGCTGGTTTCTTCCATTACGGTAACTGAACTGCTGTGCTGTTTCCAACTATGAATCACAAATGTGGCAAGAGCATCAAAGGCCAGGGTATTACAAGTACAGCCCATACATTTGTAAAAAAGACAAATTCACCCTGTTCACCGACCTTTATTATGCCAGCATCACCACTACCATATAATTTATCTTTACTTTAGCTACATGGCAACAAAACAGAGTGCTAAAAGGAAAAAAAATGAAGGAAGAAGAGAAACCCACTTTTTCCCCATGCAGTCCAAGTCAATTAAATGCAATCTCGATGAAAGTTGAAATAAGAGCTTTTCCAGAGAAGTTTGAATCTTTGTGTAATCTTAAGGCTCAAGAATGACTCTTTTTTGAGATTTGGTTTATAAAAAAGAAGTAGGCTAATTGCAAGTCTTCGTTTAATGAAAGGAATGTAAGAATAGAGTTTGAATCCTGATTTTAGGTTCCAGCTGTGCCACTAACTGTGTGATCTTGGTCAAGTTCTTAGTGTCTCAAGTTCTTAGAGTTGGTGTTCACTGGTAACATGAAGATGGTCGTTGAAGCCCCTTCCGGAAGTAATGTGCAAAGCATCATGCTAAAAAAGCATCATGTAAAACATGATTCCCGCCTTCTAGGAGATTAAGGCAGGTAAAGATGAAGATCTAATTAACAAAAATACCAAGTAACAAATTATGTATAGAAAAGGAATGGTTGGGGGATGCCTGGGTGGCTCAGTCATTTAAGCGTCTGCCGTTGGCTCAGGTCATGATCCCAGGGTCCTGGGATCGAGTCCCAAGTCACTCTCCTTGCTCCCCAGGGTAGTCTGCTTCTCCCTCTCCCTCTGCCCCTCCCCCTCGCTCATGCTCTCTCGCTTGCTTTCTCTCTCAAATAAATAAATAAAATTAAAAAAAAAAAGAAAAGGAATGGTTGGAATTGTTCTGATGAAATGACTGCTTCTAGCTGGGGTGATCAGAAAAGCCTCCCAAGAGGCAGGGATATTTATGCTGAAGCATGCAGGTTGAGTAGTATCTGGCTAGACAGAAAGGAAATGAGAGCAACCCCCAGCAGAACACATGAGGATAGGCAAAGATTTAGGAAGGCACATGGCTGTTTTCAGAGCTCAGAATATGCCGATATGATTAGGAAAAAAGAGGTTCCTAGCTCTACATTCCTTTAAATCTGTAAAGAAATATAAGTGAATGCCAGCTACAATAAAAATATTTTTCGTATACTACTTGACAGTTGGCAAAGGCCCTTGACATAACATTATTTTATTTGAACACTGTAGGAGGTCACCTGCTATGAGCCCTCTCAGGAGAAGCAAAAAAATCGCTTTTTGATTTCTTTTCCGGCAACTATAGCAAAACAACCTGATCACTCTTTTTTCACACGTAGTGAGACTGGAAAGTCATGTCCACTGCTGCAGAGGGCCTGGGAGAATGACTGGATGTGTGCCTTTCTGGTAGCCCTGAAGCTGTGCTTTTGCAGGATACCATGTTTTTCAGATCCAGTGCTCAAGTATCATTGGGTTGTATTTTGACTTCGGATACCATATATATGTCCAGGGATTTGTGACATCTTGCTCATGTGTTCAGTGTGGTCATTACAAATCCTAATGCAAAGTATAATAAACTTGTAGGTAATTAGTTATGTACAAGGTGGTTTTTATCAGCTTTGAAATATATTACAGTTTTTTAAAGTATTCAAGATGTGTCTCTGCTTTTAAACTTCTTCCTTGCAAATCTGTCTCCCATAAGAATTGCTTTTTTAAAAAATTTTATTTTATTATGTTATGTTAGTCAACATCCATCATTAGTTTTTGATATAGTGTTCTGTGGTTCATTGTTTGCATATAACACCCAGTGCTCCATTCCTGTAAGAATTGTTTTAAGTGTCTATGATCTCCTCAAATCCTCAAGCCTACTCCTTCACCCTTGGCCAGTGACTTTTGTCTCCTAACTCACGGAGAACATCGATGCCATCAAGCAGTAGCACTTTATTTATTTATTTATTTATTTATTTATTTATTTATTTATTTATTTGAGAGAGAGAGAGCATGAGCATGAGTGAGGGGGCAGAGGGAGAGGGACAAGCAGACTCCCCACTGAGCAGGGAGTCTGACATGGCGCTTGATCCCAGGACCCTGAGATCATGACCTGAGCCGAAGGCAGACACTTAACCAACTGAGCCACCCAGGCACCCCAAGCAATAGCAATTTAAACTTTTTGGCCCCTAAAAACTAAGTGTATCTTAAACTTTCCTCCCAGTCCAATAGAAAAACCCATCTGTCGTCCTACATTCTCATATTTCATGCTTATGTCGTGAATTCCTTTTCTTCCCAACTCTTGGAGATGTTGTTCCATGAATCATCCCTTCCTCATTTATTTTCTATTGCTCCCTCCTTGCAGGCTCTTTTCCCTAACACATAAGCATCATATCTGCTGTTTTTTTTAAAAAAATTTTTAATTTAAATTCAATTTAATTAACACATACTGTATTATTAGTTTCAGAGGTAGAATTCAATGATTCACCAGTTGCATACCACATCCAGTGCTCATTACATCAGATGCCCTCCTTAATGCCCATCAGTTACCCCATTCTCCCACCCATCTCTCCTCCAGCAACAGTTTATTCCCTGTAGTTAAGAATCTTTTATGGTTTGCCTCCCTGTTTTCCTTTTATTTTATTTTTCCTTCCCTTCCTCTATGTTCATCTCTTTTGTTTCTTCAATTCCACAAATGAGTGAAATCATATGGTATTTGTCTTTCTCTGACTGACTTATTTCCTTAGCATAATACCCTCTAGTTCCATCCATGTCATTGCAAATGGCAAGAGTTCATTCTTTTTGATGGCTGTGTAATATTCCATGATACATATATACATACATATACATATATTTATATGTATACACACACACACATACACACACACTGCACATCTTTATCCATTCATCCATTGATGGACATCTGGACTCTTTCCACAGTTTGGCTATTGTGGACACTGCTGCTATAAACATTGGGGTGCACGTGCCCCTTCAAATCACTATGTTTGTATCCTCTGGATAAATACCTAGTAGTGCAATTGCTGGGTCATAGGGTAGTTCTATGTTCAACTTTTTGAGGAACCTCCATACTGTTTTCCGGAGTGACTGCTCTGTGCTGCCTTTGAAAACAATACAAACCTCCCTATACCACCAGTTCTTCTCTTGGTGAGAAAAGTTTCCTGAAAAAGATTCTTTGTTACCTTCTATTCCTCACCTCTCATTTATTCCGTAACTTTGTGTGATCTGGCTTCTGCCACAACTACTTAAAATCACTCTTAGCACCAGTGAGTTCCAGATTGTTCAATCAAATGTGTCAGTCTTTAACTTAATCAACATATTTTGCATTTGACACTGTTAGCCACTGATCCTTCTTTGAAACTTTTTCTCGCAGGTTTTTGGGCAATATTCTTAATTTTGCTCCATTTTCTTGCCATGATTCCCTCTGTTCCTGCACTGGATCCTCCTCCTACTTATATGTTGATATTCCCATGGTTCTGCCTGAGCCCAATTTTTTTAACAGCTTTATTGAGCTATAATTCACATGTTATACAGTTCACCTATTTAAAATGTACAATTCAGTGAGTTTCAGTGTATCTGCAATGTTGTGCAACCATCACACAGTTTATTTATTTTTTTTAAAGTTTTTTTTTTTTTTTTTTATTTGAGAGAGAATGAGAGACAGAGAGCATGAGAGGGAGGAGGGTCAGAGGGAGAAGCAGACTCCCTGCCGAGCAGGGAGCCCGATGCGGGACTCGATCCCGGGACTCCAGGATCATGACCTGAGCCGAAGGCAGTCGCTTAACCAACTGAGCCACCCAGGCGCCCCAACCATCACACAGTTTAATTTTAGAACATTTTTATTACCGTCAAAAGAAACTCCATACCTGTAAGCAGACATTCCCCATTCCCCCCTCCCACTTCCTTCCTCCATCCCTAGCCCTCAGCAAACACTAACCTACTTTTTGTCTTAATAGATGTGCGGGGCCTCATTTTTGCCCATCCTATTTCAACTCTCCTTGCAGGATCTAACCATCCTTACTGTTTTAGTTTACCCACATATAATGGTTACTCAGAAATCTGTATCTCAAATTCAGACTTTCACTCTTGACCTCCAGCTACAGACAGTCAACTGCTTTCCCCTCATTTTCACATGGAGGTACCATAGGTATCTCAGACTGAATACTGACCTCGTCAGTCCCGAACCCTATCTGCCACTGTTTTGGAGAGTGGCACTACCTCACCCCTACCCTTGCAGCTGCTCAAACTAGAAATCTGGAAGATATGACAGACCCCTTCCTATCTATCCCGTCCTCTTTTAAATCTCTGGAGTCTGCCTCCCTTACTACATACCATTATGGTTGCCTTGGTTCAGACCGTATAATAGGTCTCCAAACCAGTCTCCCTGCCTCCTCATCCCCAATCTGTATACACTAATTTAATAAAAATCATTCCAAAGTACAAATTCTTTTTTTTTTTTTTTTAAGTAGGCTCCCTGCCAAGCATGGAGCCCAACATGGGGCTTGAACTCATGACCCTGAAATAGAGACCTGAGCTGAGAGTTGGCCGTCCAACCAACTGAGCCACCCAGGTGCCCCATATAATACAAATTCTTAACACTTTTATTAGTCAGGAAGACATTCAGATTCAAGTAATCCCAACATAAAAATGGATTATTAATAAACAGGGATTTATATTCTCTCACAGTAGGAAGTCTAGAGATGCTTCAGGCTTTGCTTGAGCTTCATGGTAGTAGGATGGCTGGCAAGGCTCCAGACATCATGCCCCAATTCAAAGAAGGAAGGAGAGGAAGGGATAGAGCTAGCCAAGGAAGGATATTCATCAGGAAATCAAAATTTTTGCCAGAAGCCTTTCCAGTTAGGTTTCTTCTTACACTTCACTGGTCAGAACTGTGTCACAGGCCATCTGCAAGGGAAGCTTGGGATGTGAGCTTTTATTTTCCCTAGCTTCTATAGTAGAGGTAGTCAAGGGAGAAAGGGTTGGGTAAGCCATATTCCTCCCCTACTTATTATCCTTCAGTGGCCTCCCATTTCCTCCAAGGTAATTAAGTTCAACTTTCTTTTTTTATTTTTTTTTTAAAGTAATCTCTGCACCCATTGTGGGGTTTGAACTTACAACCCTGAGATCAAGAGTGCACACTCCACTGACTGAGCCAGTCAGGTGCCCCAAGTTCAACTTTCTTAATATGACATCAGAATGATCCCTGTCCTGATGTCCTTGTTATAGTTCTAGTCTGACCATTTGCCCACATTTTTAATTCTCCAAACAGATTGTGACCTTTTAGGATTATTATTTTGTTCATGTTATTTCCAACTGAGAAAGCCTCTTTTTCTCTTCCATTCCTCTCATTGCCCACCCACTGCCAGCAAAACCAAAAATACTCAGGCACAAGAGGCTAACTCCTGACTTCCCTCTGAAACGTAGTTCATAGATCATTTCTTCCAGGAAACTTTCTTAGTTCTCTCTTCATAATAATAATAATTGAGTTTTTTGTTCATCTCTTCTGCAAGATTGTGAGTATCTTGAAGGTAGTCGAAATCCCTAGTTCTTAGCCCAGTGTCTGGCACTGAATAAAGCTCAGTAAATGTTTGTTAAATGAATGAATATTTGATGTTTTCTTTTAAAAAATTATTAAAATTATTTTTTAAAAGATTATTTGAGAGAGAGGGAGAGAGTGAGAGAGATCACAGAGGGAGAGGAAGAGGGAGAAGCAGACTTGCTGCTAAACAGAGAGCCCAATGCGGGGCTTGATCCCAGGATCCTGAGATCATGACCTGAGCCGAAGGCGAAGTTTAACCAACTGAGCCACCCAGGCACCCTGTCTTCTTTTCTTTTCTTTTTAAGATTTATTTGTTATTTTAGAAAGAGAGATAGAATGGAGGGGAGGGGCAGAGGGAGAGGGAGAGAGAATCCTAAGCAGACTCCATGTTAAGCTTAGAGCCTGATGCAGGGCTTAATCCTATGACCCTGAGATCAAGACCTGAGCCCAAACCGAGTCAGACGCTTAACTGACTACACCATCCAGACACCCTGCTGTTTTCTTTATAAAGTCAGTTTAATTCTCAATTTTCATGGATTCTGTAACTTTCCAAATATTCCTGTATCTGTCTTTTACTTAAAGGGAAATAGATGGTTTTCATTTTTTATTTCAGACATATAGTTATGCCTTAGTTAACTTTGTGTATTTACTTTGAAAATACACAGATTCAGGCACTTTTAAAAAAGAGTTGAAAATATTCCCTGACATTTTTATTCATATTGAGGGGATTTGCATAATTTGATGTGAGAGTTTCAAACAAAAATTTTAATATTTAACATTTTTACTCCAATTTATAATATGAAAAAATCAATGTAAGTATGTTCTGTATTGTCTTGTAACCAATTTACCTTATCACTGATATTTTCAGTCAGTTCCATTGCCTGAATTTTATGTTTTGTTTACAATCACATTGGTACCAAGTGGTATTGTTTTAACCATCATGATCTTAAGAGAAAAGATTAGGGCAGTGTTAATGTGTAATTTATGCATTCATGCCCAGTGAGAGCCAAATGTTGTTGTTTGGTAATCTCTATACAACTATTTTTGAGAAATGTGGTGGTAAATTTGAATAAGGAGCATCAGAAATACCAGATATTAAGGTAAATATGTAATTCTATTTCATTCCTTTTAATTTCTTTAAAATACATGTAAATGTTTAGAGCATAAATTTATAACATTGTCTTGTGGGATGTATGATGTATACATAGAGATCTGACAATTATAGTAGACAAGTACAGGGGAGTAAATGGACTCCCTGTATGATTGCAAAGTTTTTACATTTTATATGAAGTGGTATATTAACTCTAAGTAGAATGAAAAGTTAAGGATGCACATTTTAATTCTCAGAGCAACCAATAAAAAATAATGCAAAGTCAATAGATAAACCCAAATTGAATTCTAAAAGATATCCAAATGATCCAAAGAAGGAAGGAATAAAGGAACAAAGGGACAAAAAACAGAGGGGACAGGCTGAAAATAAAATCTGAAATGGTAGACCTAAATCCATATTATAATTGCATTAAGTATTAATGTATTAAACACTCTGATTAAGAGATTATGAGAATGTCTACATAGTGAGACCTGACAATATGCTATTTATAAGAGATGTACTTAAAAACCTAGTTAGATTGAGAGTGAATGGATGGAAAAAATAAATGATGCATATGATAATCAAAAGAGGATAAGACTGGCCATATTAATATCAGATAAAATAGATATCGAGACAAATAGAGATAAAGAGGGATGTTCCATAATGACAAAAGGGCTAATTGTTTTGGGAGACATAATCATAAATGTGTGTGTATCTAATAACAGAGCCTCAAAATGCATGGAATAAAAATTATTGAAATTAAAGGGAGAAATAGGGTTTCTCCTA
Source organism: Mirounga leonina (assembly GCF_011800145.1). Taxonomy (NCBI): domain Eukaryota; kingdom Metazoa; phylum Chordata; class Mammalia; order Carnivora; family Phocidae; genus Mirounga; species Mirounga leonina. The sequence goes on along the minus strand of NW_023270807.1, from coordinate 22,422,973 downwards.
TTTCTATTTGGTTTAAAAAAATAAAATCTTAAATCAGAATAGTGGGATGCAGCCAAAGCAGTGCTTAGAGGAAAACATATAAAGCAATTAAAGTTTATATTAGAAAAGAAGATCGATCTAAAATCTAACAAATTTTCAACTTTAAGAAGCTAGAGGATAAAAAGGTAAAGTAAACACAAAGTAAGTAGAAGGAAGGAAATAATAAAGAGCAGACATTGATGAAATAGAGAAAAAAAAGACATACAGTAGAGGGGCGCCTGGGTGGCTCAGTCGTTAAGCGTCTGCCTTTGGCTCAGGTCATGGTCCCAGGGTCTTGGGATCCAGCCCTGCATTGGTCTCCCTGCTTGGCGGGAAGCCTGCTTCTCGCTCTCCCACTCCTCCTGCTTGTGTTCCCTCTCTCACTATTTCTCTGTCAAATAAATAAATAAATAAATCTTAAAAAAAACCCCCATAAAATAGAGAAAATTAACAAAGCCAAATTTGGTTCTTTGAAACTATCAGCAAAGTGTTTAAATGTCTAGCTAGATTGATCAAGAAAGAAACAAGAAATCACTGATATGATACATGGAAGAGAGTTTGTAACTATAGAACCTACAACCATTAAAAGAATCAGAGAATATTCTATACAGTTTGATGCCAAAAAACTTGACAACTAAGATGAAATGGACAAATATCTATTTATAGCCCTTCAATTATCCATCCTGTACATATTTCATCATGTCTTAGAACTTCTCTAACCCCCAGATCTTGAATTCTGAAATACCTCTCTCTATACAACCTCTTGTCTTTGCACCTCATCATGCACTTAAAAAAATTTTTTTTTATTTTAAGTAAACTCTACTCCACATATGGGGCTTGAACTCACAACTCCAAGACCAAGAGCCATATGCTCTCCCAACTGAGCCAGCCAAGTGCCCCTCATCAAGCAGTCCTAATGAGTTTCTGTCTTACCTTCATCTTGACCTCTGTTCCTAAATCTTCCCTAGCTTTCAGCCTATCAGCACTTTCTGACAACTTCACTTTCATTTCTGCTCAGTATAGACCCTTAATCAACTGTATGGAGAAGCTTTTACTGTTATTCTCTCTTTGCTCATTCAGTTACTTGCTCTGCCACCAGTGACTTTGACAACTCCCAGACCTGAGTCAATCTCATGGACTGCTTTTCTACTTCTTTTTTTTTTTAATTTTTTTTTAAATTTTTTTAAATTTTTTTAAAGATTTTATTTATTTATATGACAGAGAGAGACAGCGAGAACAGGAACACAAGCAGGGGGGGCAGGAGAGGGAGAAGCAGGCTCCCCGCGGAGCAGGGAGCCCGATGTGGGACTCGATCCCAGGACCCTGGGATCATGACCTGAGCCGAAGGCAGATGCTTAACGACTGAGCCACCCAGGCGCCCTGCTTTTCTACTTCTGTGCCTAGGAGGCTTGTCCTTATTGGACATCTTCATAAAACCCAGTAATTTGGTCCATTGTGTAATCCAGCAGTCATGTCTGCTCTTCTTTTAGGATATCAGTTAGCTTCCGCTTTGTAACAGACTACTTGAAACATTAACTATTTAGCTCACCATTCCGGGGGTTGGTGACTTTGGCTGTGCCCAGCTGGAAGGCTGTTCTGGCGTGAGTCAGGCTTGGTTCATCATAGCTGGAACTCATGTGGCTTCGGTCAGCCTCAGGCAAACTCAGTTTTCCTCTACAGATCTCTCTTCCAGCAAGGCAACCCAGATTGGTTCATTTGCGGCTAGATTTGGGTTCCAAAAGCAGCAAGAGTGGAGTAAATGAGGCCTCTGGAGGTCTCGGCCCTGAACTGATAAGTATAATGCCGCTGCTTACGTGTTGTTTTGGCCACAGCAAGTCATAGGAGTGGGGGAAATAGAGTCTTGGAAGGAGCTGAAAGTATTGTGGCCACATTTGCAATCTACCATAAAGAATCTTTTGATTTATCTCTGGTATGCTGATGTACTACTCTCCTCAAAGCACTCATTTTAAGCTTTTCCTGTTGTTTTCCATGGACAGGTTTCCCCAACATCTCAGATTTCATATATATGGAAATTACTTCCACCTGAAATTTCTAGCCCTGATTTAAATTATTCAATGTTTTTTTTTTTTTTTGAGGTATAATTTCCAGTTTTAGAATATTTTCTACCACCCCAGAACAATTTCTCATGCCTGTTTGCATTTAATTCCTGTTCCCACCCCTTACCTTACAAAACCACCGATCTACTTTCGTTATCTCTAGATTTGCCTTTTCTGGACATTGAATATCAGTGGAATCATGTAATATGTAGTCTTTCTGCATCTGGCTTCTTTCGTGTAGCTTGATGTTTTTGCAGTTTATCCATGTTGTAGCGTATATCAGTAGTTTGTTCATTTTTATTGTTGAATAGCATTCCGTTCTATGAATATGGCACACTTTGCTTATCCATTCACCAGTTAATGGACATTGGATTTTTCTCCCCAGTTCTTAGCTGCTATGAATATTTGCATAAAGTCTTTGTACGGACATATGTTTTCATTTATCTTGGTTAGATACCTAGGAGTAGAATTACTTGCTTATGTGATAAGTTTATGTTTAATTTTTAAAGAAATTGTCAAACTGTTTTCCAAAGTGGCCGTACAATTTAATATTCTCACCAGCAATTTGTGAGGGTTCTAGTTTCTTCACGTCTTTGGCAGTACTTGTTATTGTCTGTCTTTTTAATTATAGCCATTCTCGTGGGTCTGAAGTGGTATTCTGTAATTTTAATTTGCATTTCTCTAATGCCTCATGATTTTGAACATCTTTTCATGTTCAAATGGTTCAAATTTTTGGCCATTTTAATTTTTATTGTTTTATGAGAATACTGAGTTTATTTCACATGTATATTTTTTTCTCTCACCATTTCCATTTGTCTGACCACCACTACTACTATATCCTATTGTAACATTGAATACATACTTAAAACCAAGCAAAGGGTGGGGTTCCATCTCTAAAAATCAAACAGGCATTTTGAACAACACAATCTTGGCAATGGAACCTGGACTACATTTATTAGACACAGTAGGGAAAGTTTTTACTTTGCCTTGTAAAAAGGACAGCCAGGTAGAAACTTTTACAGCAATGAAATAAGATGGGAGAATTTTAACAAACTGTTTAGATTTTTACAAAGACCTCTCCACTGCCAGAGATCTTTAATAAGCCACCTGGTCAGTCATCCAGAACAATTCTTCACATAACTGATGACCTTGGCTTCCACTTAGGGAAGATAACCACCTTTTTCTCTGTTTGCATTTTGCTTTACTGTATTCTGTGGAGCTAGGTCCTTTCTGTGATTTAAGGTTTTTTTTCTTGTTTTTTGAAGAATTCTTGACCTTTTGATCATAGTGTTAATGGTCTTGAGTCTTTACCATTCTGGTTTGATTTTTGTGCACTTTTGGCTGGAATATCTCATATAGATATCTTTATTGAGTTTTTCCCTTTAGCTCTCTCATCATCAAAATCGTCATCATCATCATCATCATATCATCATCTTCATCAACAATAAGTTTTACTTTTTTCTGTGGAACTTCACTACCACTTCCAGGGGCAGATCGCTTTCCAGATATACTTAGGAATTTCACATCCTCCTCCTCTTCATCTTCTGATTCTGCATCTTCCTACACAGCTACTAAATGCTGTCCACTAATATGCACAGCCCTGAATCACACTTCAACTGTAAGACCACAGGTGGTGTTATTTGAAAGCCCCTAAGGGAAATCATTGACTGTACAGATATTTTCAAAGTTGCCAGTGTCACTTTAATTGGGCTGCCTTCATAATTCATTGCCTCTGCTTCAACAGTGTACAATCCATCTTTTTTTTAGACTGAAGCTCAGATATATTTATTATCACATGCATATAAAAGAAGCAAACATACCAATAAAAAGGTAAAAGGCTATGGGATTTAATAAAATTAATGAACACTGGGTTATGCCTCACATATAAGAATCAAACATTTATATAGCATTCTCAAATAAATTATATAAGAGAACAGATTAATGACTTCATTTATTTTTTAAATTGAGAGATAATTGACATACAGCATATTAGTTTCAGGTGTGCAACATAATGATTCAATAATTATATATATTGAGAAATGATCACCGTAATAAGTCTAATTAACATCTATCACCACACATAGGTACAAATTTTTTTTCTTATGATTGAGATTTATTCTCAGAGTTGAGGCGCCTGGGTGGCTCAGTCAGTTAAGGGTCTGCCTTTGGCTCAGGTCATGATCCTGTGACCCTGGGATTGAGCCCTACATCAGGCTCCCTGTGGGGAGCCTGCTTCTCCCTCTCCCTCTGCCTGCCGCTTCCCCTGCTTGTGCTCTCTCTCTCTCTGTCAAATAAATAAATAAAATCTTTAAAAGATTTATTCTCAGAGCAACTTTCAAATATGCAGTAGAGTATTATTAACTCTAATCACCCTGTTGTACATTACATCCCCTAGACTTATTTATAACTGTAGGTTTTTTCCTTTTGACCTCTTCATCCCTTTTACTTATCCTCCACTCCTCCTCCTCTGGCAACCACAATCTGTTCTCTGTACCTGTGAGTTCAGTTTTTTGTTTTGGTTTGTTATAGATTCCACATATAAGTGAGATCATAGGTACAAGAAAACTGTCTATTCAGATCTGCCTGTTTTTCTTTTTTCTTTTTTTAAAGATTTATTTATTTATTTGAGAGAGCGAGAATGAGAGAGAGTACATGAGAGGGGGGAGGGTCAGAGGGAGAAGCAGGCTCCTCGCTGAGCAGGGAGCCCGATGCAGGACTCGATCCAGGGACTCCAGGATCATGACCTGAGCTGAAGGCAGTCGCTTAACCAACTGAGCCACCCAGGCGCCCCTGTTTTTCTTTTTAAAATATTTTATTTTTAAGTAATCTCTACACCCAACATGGGGCTCGAACTCCCAACCCTGAGACCAAGAATTACATGCTCCACCAGTTGAGCAACCAGGCACCCCAGATCTGCCCATTTTTTAATTGGGTTTTTTATTCTCTTGAGTTGTTTGAGTTCTTCATATATTTTGGATTATAAGTCCTTATCAGGTATATGATTGTACAATTCATCTTTTGCACTAGTCCCTAAACTGACCATTCTTAAAGATAACTGGTGTTCATTTTCATCATTATCCAACTTAAAGTGACAATCTTTGTTGGCTTTTAGTTCACACCTGAAAAGATAGTTCTGGGGCTTCATGGGGCTCATGTCCATGTCCACTGAATCTTCCATGGGGTGGTGGCACACAAAGGCGGGAGAGAAGGTGGACAGAAATAAATGACTACTGTTCTAGAGAATAGCCACGCAGGATGGACTCATAGCAGGGCTGGTCTTTGCCCATTTTTAAACTGGGTTTTGTGTCTTCTTGCTGTAAGAGTTCTTTATATATTCTGGATACAAGGCCTTTAACAGACATAGGATTTGTGTATGTTTACTTATGGTCTGTGGTTTGTCTCTTCATTTACTTAATAGTATCTTTTTTTTTTTTTTTAAAGATTTTACTTATTTATTTGACAGAAGAGGGAGAGAGAGAGAGAGGGTGCGCACAAACGGGGGAGCTGCAGGCAGAGGGAGAAGCAGGCTCTCTGCTGAGCAAGGAGCCCGATGCGGGGCTCCATCCCAGGACCCTGGGATCATGTCCTGAGCCGAAGGCAGATGCTTAACCAACTAAGCCACGCAGGAGTCCCACTTAATAGTATCTTTTTAAGTGTAAGATTTTAAATTTTTCATTAAGTCTAAGGTATCAATTGTTTCCCTTTATGGTATCATGCCTAAGAACTCTGCCTCACCCAGTGTCATGAAAATTTTCTGTTTTTTTTTTTTTCCTAGAAATTTTATAGTTCTGGTTCTTACATGTAATCTATGATCCATTTTGAGTTTTTCTTTATTTTATGAGTATATGCATTATTGGTATTTTTTAAAATATTAATAGAGTGCATCAATGGAGCCATATGAGGCTGGTGTTTTCTTTGAGGGAATATTTTAAGTTACCAATTTAAAATTTAAGTATTCAATTTCTTTACTTTTTATATGCCTATTCGATTTTCTATTTCTTCTTGAGTCAGTTTGATAATTTGTATCTTTCTGGGAATTTGTTCATTTCATCTAAATTATTTAATTTGTTGGCTTAATAGTACTTTCAGATTTCTTTCTCCTTATGTCTAGGCTGAAAGTTGGGGCTTTCCTTATCTTGTTCCGCTGCACAAGATGACTATGCTTGCATCCAGGGCTAGGTGGCAGGAAGACAGAGAGAATATATTACAGTGGTGAGAGCTGACCCCACTCTCCTGGGATCAGAGAGGAAGGTTTCCTTCCTAAGAGTTTTGGTTCCTATACTGTTGGGACTTTTAATGTCACTGCCTGTGGGATTTCTTGAAGGGCTGGAGCTCAGGAGAACTCAGAAAAAAAAATGGGGGATTTCTGTACTCCCTTTCTCACTCCTCAAGTCTGAATAAGGGGCCTCCTCTTGGAGTTCTCTCTGTCTGAGGCTCAGTACCCAGCCCTGGGTTTCAGACTGTGATGCTGTGTTACATTTAGTCTGGGGGATACTGGAGACCAAAAATGGCAAGTGCACGATCGTTTTGATGGTGCTTCAAAATCTGGCCTTTTTACTTCAAGCCCCTTTCTACTAGTTGCTTCTCAGAGTCTTCAGACAGCTCGTGGCGCAGTGCATTCTGTTCAGTTGTATAGTTGTGTTCAGTGGGAGACATATGCTTATTCTACTTTACTGTACCCAGAACCATGATCAGTTCTTATTTTTTTTTTGAGATTTTATTTATTTACGTTAAGGGGGGAGGGGGAGAGGGAGAGAATCTTCAAGCAGACTCCCTGTTGAGTGCAGAGTCCAACTCGGGGCTTGATCCCATAACCAATGATATCATGATGTGAGCTGAAACCAAGAGTTGGATGCTCAACCAACTGAGCCATCTAGGCGGCCCACCATGATCTGTTTTTAAGTAGTCTATCCTCCCTCCACCTTAAGCCCGTTGCTTTTCTCTTTTTATTTATTTATGTTTTGAAAAATCTTGTAGCATTTTGCCATCTCAGATGATGCTGGTAGAGATGTGTATTGCTACATATAACTCATGTAACATTGAAGATTCCATTTATTTCATCATTATACTTTTAGTAACCTAACTTTAATATGTTTTCATTTGGAAAAGATTTCTTTTCTTTTCTGATCAATCTCATTATTGTCCAGTTTGATGGATATTCTGGATTTCCTTCTAATTTCTGAAAACTAAGTAGACTGGGATTAAAGAACTACCTACAGATTTTGGAGGAAACAGTATACATTTTATCCTGTTACCGATGTTATTTACAAAGAGAAAAGAACTCTCACGTTAAGAATTAGGCAGTAGACCATTAACAAGCTTTAAATAACTAACTGAACAACTCTAGAGAATCATTAACAAACATTAAATAAGTAAATTCCTGCCACTACCTACTCTGCAGTGAGCTGCATGGAGGGGAAGCAGGCATTTTCAAGCATTTCAGACTGATAAAGAGTGTGACTGCCTCTTTTTAAAAGCTGCCATAGCGCCGTCCCAAAGGAATTCCAAATATATTTGGGAAGATTTGGTGAAATTGTCTAGCTTTTTTTTAAAAAAAATTTTATTTTATTATGTTAGGGTTTTTTTTTTTAAAGATTTTATTTATTTATTCATAAGAGACACAGAGAGAGAGAAAGTGAGAGAGAGAGGCAGAGGGAGAAGCAGGCTCCCAAGGAGCAGGGAGCCTGATGTGGGACTTGATCCCAGGACCCTGGGATCATGACCTGAGCCGAAGGCAGATGCCCAACCATCTGAGCCACCCAGGCGCCCGTTATTATGTTATGTTAATCACCATACATTACATCATTAGTTTTTGATGTAGTGTTCCATGATTCATTGTTTGCGTATAACACCCAGTGCTCCATGCAGAACGTGCCCTCTTTAATACCCATCATCAGGCTAACCCATTCCCCCCCTCCTCCCCTCTAGAACCCTCAGTTTGTTTCTCAGAGTCCATAGTCTCTCATAGTTCGTCTCCCCCTCCGATTTCCCCCCCTTCATTTTTCCTTTCCTACTATCTTCTTTTTTTTTTTTAAACATATAATGTATTATTTATTTCAGAGGTACAGGTCTGTGATTCAACAGTCTTACACAATTCACAACACCATAGAAGGGTATGTGCTATGGAAATTGTCTAGCTTTTTAAAAGTGATGCAGTATAAGAGAAAATTGCAATGCAAATAGAAACTTTAAAAAGTTTAAAAATTAATTTATAATAATGAGGTCTGTTTCTACTGTTCTGAAGTCCTCCTATGGGATCTCAGCCTTTGGGAGACGTGAGAATCTGATGAAATCTATGGTCTATCTCTCTAGAAATATTAGGGATACATAGACATATGCATTTACACATACTTTCAAGTGCAGAGGAGGCCCTCTTAATGCAGAGATAAACCCCAGTTAGGAAATCCTGCAGTAACTGGGTGTTATATGCAAACAATGAATCATGGAACACTACATCAAAAACTAATGATGTAATGTATGGTGATTAACATAACATAATAAAATAAAATTGAAAAAAAATCCTGCAGTAAGATGCCCAGATATCCTTGTCTAGTTAGGATTGGCATCATTTTTGAAAATCTCTACCAGGTGAAAATTTGTGCTGGGTAATGCCTTTGGCAGGGCAAGTTGAGCTTTAGTTCTCACTATGGTTTAGGTGAGAGATGTTGTAGATAACTTTCTTTTTTTTTATTTATTTTTTATTTATTTTTTTAAAGATTTTATTTATTTATTTGACAGAGAGAGACAGCTAGAGAGGGAATACAAGCAGCGGGAGTGGGAGAGGGAGAAGCAGGCTTCCCACTGAGCAGGGAGCCCGATGCGGGGCTCGATCCCAGGACCCCGGGACCATGACCCGAGCCGAAGGCAGACGCTTAACGGCTGAGCCACCCAGGCACCCCCACAGGAATGTATTTAAGGTTTTTATTTATTTATTTATTTATTTTTTATTTTTTATTTTTTTAAAGATTTTATTTATTTGACAGAGAGAGACACAGCGAGAGAGGGAACACAAGCGGGGGTAGTGGGAGAGGGAGAAGTAGGCTCTTGGCTGAGCAAGGAGCCCGATGCGGGGCTCGATCCCAGGACCTTGGGATCATGACCTGAGCTGAAGGCAGATGCTTAACGACTGAGCCACCCAGGCGCCCCTGTAGATAACTTTCTATTATGACCGGTAATACTTGGAGAAACAGTAACTCGTAAAGTCCTTCCCAATCCGTAGTCCCAAACTGGAAATTCTAGCTCAGATCTTTTACTGCAGCCTAGAGGTTGATGTGCTCCAAGTTTGTCTAATAGAGAAGAAGTACATCTTCAGGGAATATGTGGGGCCACAAAAACTCCCTGGGTCAGTGTTTCTCAGCTTGCCTTTACCCTGCTGCAGTGATAGGGCTGCATGAGAGGTCAAGGGGTAGAGTGGAAATAATCCTGACTTAGTTGTTAAAAGACCTGAAGTCAAGTCCTGTTCTTTAGCTTAACTTGGATAAGTCACTTAATATTGCTGAGGCTCACTTTCTCCTTTGATAAACCAGAAATAGCAATACCTATTCTATCTTCTTACAGGATGTTTTGAGAATCAGTGAAAATAATATATGTGATTTTTAAAATACACAAACCTATTGATTGAAAGATAAAGGAACACATAGCTATGACAGAATGGAGACCTCATTCATTCACCATGCATTTTTTCATTAGCAGATACCTACAAATCTAACATGCATAGGGAATCTTTGATTTCTCTATTCTCCTGATTGGAAATATGGCCCTACTATCTTTCAAATACTTTATAGACTCTCTTCGTCTTGTATAGAAAAAAAACAAGAAAAGGAAGGTTAGTGATAGAGAATGAGGAAGTCAAATGATTTGCATAATACTTGAGTTGAAAAAGATCAGTAATCAAGTAGTTTATATGAGCTCTTAAATTGATATTCAAAGGAAGCAGGGTGATTTTAGGCTCTTCTGGAAATAGTGAGATCTCATCCTGTCCCATATCCTACCCTGGAGATGACCTAGTTATGGGGAAATAATAATAGCTGCCATTTTTTGAGCATTCCTGTCTTCACCTATGTTCTATCTCATTTAATCATCACTTCCCAAGGTCAGACAGGGGTTGTTCCCAGAACTGAAATTCCAGCTCTGGTCCTTTTACCTGCACGGTCCATGCTTATAGCTCCCTAGCAGCAGAAAAGTGAGGCCAAGTCAGAACAAGCTGCACTGGCATTTGCCTTTTCTAAGGTTCATAGGGATCAATGTTAATTCACATTCTTTGACCTTGAAAGCTCATAGTAACCTTGGAGCTTGCTTTCTGGGACTTAGAGATAGAGAGAATTGCCATCTGAAAGCAGGGTGGGATTCAAGTTTTAGCTTTCAGCAATAAAGATCTCTGAGCTCCACTTTTTAATTTTTGAAATTCTTAAAAAAGTGAATTTCCAGTATTTAATCTATTTTCTGAGAGCTCCTTTTTCAATATTGGAATTTACATTTCTGAGTTATTAGAAAATATGAAAAAATATGATTATTATAACTTGTAAATACAGTGCATTTTCTCCATTATTATTAGAAAGAAAAATGTGCTGGTGTTTTCCACAGATGCAGTCAGATGCAGACTGAGGGGCTGACTTCCCTCTTGGTCTGCTCTTTGACGAAGCTGCAGTTTGCTGGTTACGTTACGGATGTGGCAGAACAGAAGAAACCAAAGGCCGCATTTTAAATAACATTCCTAGTTGTTAAGATTCCCTTAAGATATTTAGAATATCTAGCTATATGTCTGAATCATATGCTGTACTGGATGGGAGGTAAAATTAGGAAATTTTGGCTGGCTACTGCTACATTATAATTTCTCTAGAAACCTCAAGAAAATAATGGACTCAAACATGCCTTGAGCTGTTCTCTGAGAAACTATGGCAACAGGCCTTTTAATTAAAGCTGAACTAGTGTGTGTAGCTTAGAAAAACAGAGAGATACTGCCAACTGATACGGAGCGTGTATGGGAGTAATCCAGAAAACTAAAAAAAAAAAAAATTATTTTTAGATATATTTAGATAACTCTTTGTTATCTACATTGTTCAAAGAAACAGTAGGAAAATCTCTTAGTGGATATCAATATTTGGCTTTGGAATATAATATTTTTTCTATAAGAAAATATAGTTTCCTAATTATGCCTTTTTTTTTTTAAAGATTTATTTATTTGAGAGAGCGAGAATGAGAGAGAGAGAGAGTACATGAGAGGGGGGAGGGTCAGAGGGAGAAGCAGGCTCCCCGCCGAGCAGGGAGCCCGATGCGGGACTCGATCCCGGGACTCCAGGATCATGACTTGAGCCGAAGGCAGTCGCTTAACCAACTGAGCCACCCAGGCGCCCCCTAATTATGCCTTTTAAGATTAATATTCAAATTAATTTATGTTTCCTGAGTACATGTTAACTGAAGTTGGAAGGGCCAGCCTGGAGGCATCTCAGTTGCAGAGGGCAGCCAACCCAGGACAGTCACAAAAAGGATGATCTTTTCATTTTGATAATGGAGCCTATATATATGCCACAGTGAAATGCACTGGTGGGCTGTTGATCAACAAATTAGTAAACTGGACCCCTGCCGGGATGAACCATTTACCACCAGCGTGCTAGAATTTGTAAACTCAGAGCATACCAAAAAGTAATTTAAAAAAACAAAAACTAAATGGGAAGTCAAGAGTTGTCATTTTTCTAGGATCAAAATATGGGTTATGCTAATAACCCCCAGTGATGGAAAGATTTTATCACCTTCTTTCCCAGGGCGAGTTTGAGTTTATGCCTATTGTTTTAACATCCTGTCTGATTAGTGCTCCCATTCACTCTTAAAAATGCACCTGTTTGGGGGATAAATTGTATAGTCACTTGGTGAGGGCAATAGCACAAAAGAAGAGTAGTCTCTAATGAAATAAAACATAATGGTGAGAAATATAAAGCTCATAAGCCAGAGACAGTATAGGAACTGGCTCTTAAAATAGTCTGTTATCCAGTCTCCTTGGCTTTGGCTTGCAGTTTACCTTTTATTGTATTGTTGGCAGAGTTAGCTATACATAATCAGATCTGATCTTCCACTCCTTTTGCTTAATGGCATTGCTTACAGAATTAGTATACCCTTCCTCAGTCTTGGCTCCACCCTACCTCTAACCCATACATTACCTAAACTCAAACAAGGCCTAGTTGTTCAATGTTCACTGTGCCCCCCTGTGTTTTCCTATTACTGCTAGTGCTGGAATTCCTCTACTCTTTTTTTGTGTATGTGTGGCAAACTCCTACTCATACTTAAAAACAAAGATTAAACATCTCTTCTTTCCTTCCTTTATCTCACAATCCTCCCTTAATCCTCTCAAACATTTTCCTCTCTGGGACTGGATGAGGGCACCAGATATGGGGATTTACACATCCGTCTTCCCAAGGCAGATACTATGTACAGTTGACCCTTGAACAATGGCAGGGGTTAGGGGCACTGACCACCCCCCCAGTTGAAAATGCATGCATAATTTTGACTTCCCCCAAAACTTAACTACTAATAGCCTACTGTTGACTGGAAGCCTTACTGAGAACATAAATAGTGGATTAATATTTTTTATGTTATATGTATTACATACTGTATCCTTACAGTAACAGAAGCTACAGAAAAGAAAATGTTAATAAGAAAATTCAAGGAAGAACTTCTGGCCTCCCTCTAGCTACCATCTTGCGTCCCCACACGTGTGCACCTAATCTCAGCAGGTCTGTCTGAGACCCCCTGAGCATCAACCCTAGTCCCCCATTTCCACTCAAACAAGATGAAAGCAACTATTATGAACTAGGAGAAACTTGCCAAACTGCAAGCACAAGTGCGCATGGGTGGGAAAGGAACTGCTCACCAAAAGAAGATGGTTCATAGAACAGCTACAGCAGATGATCAAAAACTTCAGTTCTCCTTAAAGAAGTTGGGGGTAAACAGTATCTCTGGTATCGAAGAAATGAATATGTTCACAAACCAAGAACAGTGATCCATTTTAACCTAAAGTTCAGGCATCCCTGGGGGTGAACACTTTCACCATTACAGACCATGCTGAGACAAAGCAGCTGACAGAAATGTTACCCAGTATCTTAAACCAACTTGGTGCAGACAGTCTCACTAGTTGAAGGAGACTGGCTGAATCTCTGCCCACACAATTTGTGGACAGAAAAGCAACACTTGCTACTGGAGAGGAGGAGGATGATGAAGATTCAGATCTTGTGGAGAATTTTGATGAAGCTTCCAAGGATGAAGCAAACTGAATTGAGTCTACTTCTGAAGAAGATAAAACTTAGAGAAGCTACTGGGAGCTGCTATTTTCTATTATGACTGCTTTTAAAAATTTTGTTCATGGATCTGGTAAAATCTAGATCTCTAATATTTTTAAGCCCAAGGCCCTTGGACACTGCAGCTCTTTTCAGTTTTTGCTTATATACAAGTTATTCTTTGCAGCTAATTAAGCTGAAGAAGCCTGGGAATAAAGTTTGAAACAAGGTTAATAAAAGTTTTGCCTACTTGAAAAAAGAAAGAAAAAAATTCAAGGAAGATAAAATACATTTACAGTACAGTATTTATCAAAAAAAAAAATCTGTGTGACCTGTCAGAATGGCTAAAATCAACAACACAAGAAAACAGGTGATGGCAAAGATGTGGAGAAAGGGGAACCCTCTTGCAATGTTGGTAGGAATGCAAATTGGTGCAGCCACTCTGGAAAACAGTATGGAGGTTCCTCAATAAATAGTAGAACTACCCCATGATCCAGCAGTTGAACTGCTAGGTGTTTACCCAAAGCATATAAAAATACTAATTCAAAGGGATACATGCATCCCAATGTTTATAGTAGCTTTATCTATAATAGCCAAATTATGGAAAGAGCTCAAGTGTCCATTAATTGATGGATGGATACAGAAGATGTGGTGTGTATACACACACACACACACACACACGAATATTACTTAGTCATAAAAAAGAATGAAATCTTGCCATTTGCAACAACATAGATGGAGCTAGAGAGTAATAAGTCAGAGAAAGACAAATACCATATGATTTTAATCATATGTAGAATTTAAGAAACAAAACAAGCAAAGGGAAAAAAGGGAGGGAAGCAAATCAAGAAAGAGACCCTTGGGGCCTCCTGGGTGGCTCATTTGGTTAAGTGTCCAACTCTTGATTTGGGCTCAGGTCATGATTTCAGGGTCGTGAGACTGAGCTCCTCGTTGGGCTCCATGCTGGGCGTGGAGCCTGCTTAAGATTTTCTCTGTTCCTCTGCCTCTTCACCCCCTCCCTCTCTAAAAACAAACAAACAAACAAACAAACAAAACAAACCCAGACTCTTAACTATAGAGAACAAACTGATGGTCACTAGAGGGGTGGTGGGGGGTTGGGTTAAATAGGTGATGGAGATTAAGAAGTGTTGTGATGAACACCGGGTGTTGTATGGAAGTGTTGAATCACTATATTGTACACCTGAAACTAATATTACACTGTATGTTAACTAACTGGAATTTAAATAAAAACTTAAAAAAAAATCTTTGTGGGGCACCTGGGTGGTTCAGTCAGTTGTGTCTGCCTTCGGCTCAGATCATGATCTCAGGGTCCTGGGATCCAGTCCTGCATGGGGCTCCCTGCTCAGTGGGGAATCTGCTTCTCCTTCTCCCTCTACCACCCCCCCCCCCGCTTGCGTGTACTCTCTCTCTCAAATAAATAAATAAAATCTTAAAAAAATATATTTGTGTAAGTGGACCTGTGCAGTTCAAACCCATGTGGTTCAAGATTCAGCTGCAATTTCTATCTTTTCTCCATAGCCTTGTGTGGGATGTGGCACAGAATGGTTCCTTACTCACTATTTGTTGAATATTTGATGTTTGATAAATATTTGATGAATGGATGAATGGGCTTAAGTGGGTAAAATAATTGGAATCGATAGGGCATATTTGAGAAAACGCAGAGTAGTTGAAATTTGGTTCTGCTGTTTTCCCTCTTCCCTCTTTCCCATTCTTCTGCTCCCACTGTGTCATGCCGGTTTCTTGGCTTCCCAGAACACTTTCTTCAGGGTATTTCCTAGGCCTGCCCTACCCTTAAATTCCCCTCAGCTTCTAAAATCCCTTTTGCCTTTCTTCCCCAAACTTCTACCCTCATCTCCCATCAGGATGTCATTTCCATACTGAAGAATGCAGATAGATATAGTTAGAGGATAATCACTTCAACTTAATTCATTCCAGGTTATAAAAGACTGACAAGGAAATAGCAGGAAGTGTCTGAAATTTGAATTCCACAATAGAAGGGCTTGCTTTGCCTGTGCAGATTTCTGACTGGACTGTATGTATAACCTTCCCTTTCATATAGTATATTAATGCCATCTCTAAACAGGTTTTCATGCCAGGATTTTAGATTATGTCATTCAATCAGGACAAAGGAATATTTTGAGGGCTGCTTGCCTGTAACCAGTTTTAGCAACATTATTGTCCTTGTTCAGCATTTGCAATTATTTGGATTTTTTTTGCCTTTTTTGTATCTTTTTGTACAAATGAACGAACATTGGGACAATGACTACTAATGATGGTGATAAGGAAATTAGGTCTCATACAGCTAATGAACTTCAGGCAAAGATATAAAAAATCATCACATGAGTCAAGAGTCGATTCTTACCCTCAAATGGATGCTCACTGATTTTAAGCCCATCTATAGTCTTTTCGTTACATATGGAAAGAAAGCAAAAGCAAGGAACATGTATGGAAGTCTGGAACTCTGTCTTCTGAGACTGTGTACAAAAACGGGAGCTATAATTAAGGATTTTTAAGATTTAGTGTTAATTTTTTTATAACTAAGGATTTTTTATCTTATATTTTGATTTCTGGGACTGAAACCTAAGTCTCTCATGTGACTTCTGCACATTTTATTTCCTTTGTGCTTTCATGAAAACATTTGGTACAGAGGAGGGGCCACCTGTAAAAGGCAAGGAAGATATGCCTGGGTTTCCTTCAAGCTGCCTCTTCACTGTTGCTAACTGTTGCTTTAAATCCTTCTAGCAGCCAGAATCTAATACCTCTGCTGCAACTACTTTAATAGATCCCAAAGTCAGGGCCCTGCAAAACCAGGCTATGACATAGGCCCCTGGGCTTGGTATTGAGATTTGCAAGATGGGGCCAGAGTTTCTACAGAATATCACCACTTTCCTTCCCTGTTTTCCTCATCTACACAGGAACCACCGAGCCTGGAACGCCCCTTACTCTGGGCCATTGATTCTGAAGGGCTTAGTCTTACTAGAAGAGTGAACCCAACTGACTGAGAGAGGCCCTTCTGTCAGAGGCTTAAATGGAATAAAATCAAGTTGAGTAAGACCTACCCTTACCTTTGTAGAACTCTCTCTCTTTCCTTTATCATACAGTGATGTATGATCTGATAAGAAATTTGTCATTCATTGAAGTTAGTGTTTATGTTTCCCTTTTTTCCCTCTTCTTTGGCTATACCTGCATTTTCCTGAGAGTCACTATACTTGTGCATAGAATCAAAGGGTAAATTGGGTTTGTTATTGTTTGTTTGTTTTTTTGACTCTGCACATGAGATTTTAGTAATGGGATTGGGGGAGTGGAAGAAGGTAACAGGAAAAACTTTATGTATGCTGGTATCTCTTCTCTGTAGAAATTAAAAGATTTAGTTAGGCAGTATTTGCTGTTATTGCCTATTTATTTTAATTTTAGTTTAGTTTTTGCATAGGTAAACATTCACATGATTCAGAAATTAAAACCTATAAAATATATCAGGGAGAATTCTTTATGCCATTCTTATTCCTTATATTTAAGGAAATCTTAAGTAACCACTGTTCTTAGTTTCTTGTGAATCCTTTCATTATTATTTTTCTTTTTACAAGGAAATAAAAATATATTTTATATTTCTCCTTCTTGATATGCATAACAACATACTATATACACTGTTCTGCATCTTGTTTTATTCACTTAATATAACTTGGAGAGCTTTCTATAGAGGGTACTCTACTTTTTATAGGTGCCTAGTATCTCGTTGGATACAAAATATAATTTAGTTAACCATCTCACTATTGGTGACATTCGGGAATTTTCTAATTTTTTATTACAAACAATGCTTAAATGTAAAACCGTAGTCATTTCACATGTGTGCAAATGTTATCTGTAAGATGAACTCCCAAAAGGAGAATTATGGGGTCAAAGGTTTATGTATTTCAATTTTGATAAATAGTATCATGTGGCCCTCCATAATGGTCTGTTTTAATTACTGAGGCTTCATAATATGTCTTCTCTTATTGGGTGCTCTTTTGCTTGGCTACTATTATTTTTCCTCTTTCATATGGTTATTAGAATCACGCTGTCTAATTCTAATTTAAAAATTAGTATTTTTATTGAGACCATGTTAAGTGTGAATTTTGTTAAAAGAGAACTGAATCTTTATGATTTCGAGTTTTCCTATCTAATAATTGGTATGCTTTTCTATTTTAAACTCTTCTTTTGTGGAAGAATCTTTTTCATGTATTTCTTCCACGTCTTGTTAAGATTATTTCTAGATTTTATCTTTTTGGTTGTGATTAAAAGTGGGTCTTTTTTTTTTCATTATATCTTCTGTTTGTAGTTTCTACATATGGAAACTACTGGTTTTGTTATCTTAACCTTGTAATCTGCTAACTTACTTATTTTAAAGTTTGTAGTACTTTTCAGTGGAATCTCTTGGGTTTTCCAGGTATACAAAACATCATCTGGGGGCACCTGGTTGGCTCAGTCCATAGAGCATGTGACTCTTGATCTCGGGGCTGTAAGTAGGAGCCCCACATAGGTTTAGAGATTACTTAAAAATAAAACCTTAAACAAAACCGAAAACATATCATCTGCAAGTAGAGATTATTGTACATCTTCCTGTCTTATTGTACATTTTTTATTTCTTTCATTTGTATGTTTGTATTGGCTAGGACACCCAGCAAAATGTTAAATAATAAGAGTAGGTATCCTTTTCTGGTGCCTGACTTTACTGAGAATGTCTTTGGTATTTCCCTGATAAGCATAAGCTGGGTTTCAGGTTGACATAAAAACATTTTATTGTGTTTTAGAACTCTTCATCTCTGCTGGTTGGTTATTTATTTAGTAAAAGATTTTACTTATTTATTTGAGAGAAAGAGAGCACAAGTGGGGTGAAGGGCAGAGGGAGAAGCAGACTCTCTGCTGAGCAGGGAGCCCGAAGCGGGACTCGATCTCTGGACTCAGGGATCATGACCTGAGCCAAAGGCAGACGCTTAAACAACTGAGCCACCCAGGCGCCTGCTGGTTATTTATTTATTTTCTGTTCTCTCAGCTTCACCTTGCCTTTATATATGATAGCCTCTCCAGTGAGGCCTGGGACTGCAGACTCTGTCTCCCAGATGCCTTTGACAGCTGATTCCTGTTGGGATCTGTCAATAGGGGGCACTAGAGGGAGCCTGGAAGGTGGGAGGAGGGAGAAGCACTTCTCTCTTGCTGTTCCTGTCAGGGGTGCCCCAGTAAAGGTGTCTCACCTCAGTCTCTAGTTTTTCTCTATAATGTCAGAACCAGCCTCATCACTTCCCCTCATAGGTACCAGCAGAAGCCAGGCAGTGGTCCCTCCGCAGAGGTGTGAGTCTCAACCTAGAGGCACTTTCCTCCCCTGAGCTCCTGAGGAACTAACAGTACCTGACCAGTGTGATTTGTGCGGCCTCTCCTTTGAGCTACCACATTCTTGTAACCTAACCTCTTCCAGCTCCCAGCCCCAGCTTATAGGTGGTAGCTGCATTTATTATCTCAAGGTAACCTCAGTCTCCTCATTTTCTTTTCCGGCCCTCCAACACCTGTTTCACCAATTCCTTTTATTAAATCCTCTCCGCTGAGCATTCTGATGAGCTGATGAGCTTTCTGCTTTCCTGAAGGGACGCAGTCTATGACTCATCTATTCTTATTTTACTGAATGTTTTGATCCAGATTGTTTTCTGAAAAATTTCCCCCAGTACTTTTTCTGTGCTAATGGGGATGATTGTGTGAGTTTTCTTTTTAGACCTATGAAATATAATAATGGATTTTTCCAACACTGGACTCTTGAATTTCTATAATAAATCACCCTTCAGGGTACATGCACCCCAATGTTTATAGCAGCAATGTCCACAATAGCCAAACTATGGAAAGGGCCTAGATGTCCATCAACAGATGAATGGATAAAGAAGATGTGGTATATATATACAATGGAATATTATGCAGCCATCAAAACCCCTGAATCTTGCCATTTGCAACTATGTGGTTGGAACTAGAGGGTATTTTGCTAAGCAAAATAAGTCAATCAGAGAAAGACAAGTATCATATGATCTCACTGATACAAGGAATTTGAGAAACAAGACAGAGGATCATAGGGGAAGGGAGGGAAAAATGAAATAAGACGAAACTGGAGAGGGAGACAAACCATAAGAGACTTAATCTCAGGAAACAAACTGAGGGTTGCTGGAGTGGAAGCGGGTGGGAGGGATGGGGTGGCTGGGTGATGGACATTGGGGAGGGTAGGTACTATGGTGAGCGCTGTGAATTGTGTAAGACTGATGAATCACAGACCTGTACCCCTGAAACAAATAATACATTACATATTAATAAAAAAAGTTAAATTTTAAAAAGTAAGAAAAAAAGTCTCCCTTCAGGGTGCCTGCGTGGCTCAGTCGTTAAGCGTCTGCCTTCTGCTCAGGTCATGATCCCGGGATCCTGGGGTTGAGCCTTGAGTGGGGCTCTCTGCTCAGCAGGGAGCCTGCTTCTCCCTCTCCTCCCCACTCATGCTCTCTCTCACTATCTCTGTCTCTCTCAAATAAATAAAGTCTTAAAACAAATAAATCCCCCTCATCATGTGTTCTTTTAATGGGCTGCTGATTCTACTTGCTGATATTTTCATTATGATTTTTGCATTAATCTTTATACATGAGATTGGTCTGAAGTTTTCTCTCTTGGGGTAGTCTGTGTCAGGGTTCTATTTCATTGCTGTTATTTGCTTCATAACATTTTTGAGTTTCCCATGTTTTTTCTAAACTCTGGAACAGTTCAAATAGTGTTTTACATCAGCCTTTCCAGGTTTCTGTTGTTGTTTTATCTGGTTTTTGCTTCTTAAAGTTTGGTGGCATGCCCTTTATGAGATTTTCTGGGTCTGGTACTAGTTTGGTATCATACAGTGGGAGATTATTTTATTAAATAAATCCAGAATGACTCAAAAAATGTTTGATGCTGCATTCGCTAGGCTAGTTGAGAAAAGGTGGTCCAAACCAAACTGAAGTAGGCAGTGTATCTCTGATGCCTTTTAATCCCATAATTATCCTACTTACGTCTTTAAGTAATTCTCCCTCTTATCCTCTCCTCTTTTCCATCCTATTCTGATGCCAGTCCCTGCTGAGATTACCTACTCTGAACTGATACAGTTTTGGATATATGACCTTGCATGTATCACATATTTGCATTTTAATAGTGGAATCATGAATATGGTCATGACAGGATCTTGGGTCCTGGTACTTTATGTTTTGTGTCCCCTGCGTCTTCTGTTCTCCAAGTACACTTACATCTGAGGTGAGGCATAACTGTACTAGGTTGAGGAGAGCGAATCCTTCCACAGACTCAGTCACACAGGTTTAATAAGCTTTCCACCCCCCTGAGGGGGTCTCCAACCTTCTTTTAAAAACCACCCCAAAACATCAGGGTCACCAGCTACCTTGGAGGAAGTAAGGGAGAACTGGAAGACTGCCTCGTTCAAATTTCTGATCTCATTTCTAGCCTCCTAACTCATCAATTATTTTCAGTGCTTTAATGCATCCTCCTCTTTCTGGCCAGTGGGCCTTCTCTTGCCCTTGACCTTGTTGAACCCTCACTCATTTTTGAAGCGGTGACCCTGGCTTTTCTTACAGTGGAGCCCCGCCTCCCACCACCATGAACAGACCACCTCCTCCATGATGTCTCCTGAGCATACTTCATGTTCCCTTCATTGCATCACTTGCTTTTAAGTCTGTGTTGTTCCTGACGGTGCGTTGGGTCTTCATTTTTGTTTTCCGTGCTTAGTACAGTGCTGCACACATAGGAGGCCTCAAAAAATATTGGTTGAGTTATTTAATAAATAAAACCCAAGTAAAAGTGGACAAAAAGAAAGATGAATGACAAAGGGCTAAATGGACTCTAAAGGAACTTAGGTACCATGTGCCAAATGCTAGAAGGTGGGTTTTTTTTTTTTTTTTTGTAAAGATCTTGTTTATTTATTTGACAGAGAGAGACACAGCAAGAGAGGGAATACAAGCAGGGGGAGTGGGAGAGGGAGAAGCAGGCTCCCCACTGAGCAGGGAGCCTGACACAGGACCCTGGGATCATGACCTGAGCCCAAGGCAGACGCTTAACGACTGAGCCACCCAAGCGCCCCTAAAAGGTGGGTTTTGAATAATCCACTCACACTGCATGAAAGTAAACATAATGTTTTCATTCAGAGTGAATTTAATTTATATTTGATTTATGTTTATAGTGCAGATGCTTTTCTGGCAACACACCTTTCTAAATCTGCTTACTCAGATGTATATCAGAATAAATCAGAAAGACAGTTTTCAAGGCTATGAAAGTCTAAAATTCTCTAGTAGCTTTATAATAATCCACCTTTTGTATCAGGACGCTTGTATTTGTGTATCCTGCATCAGGAAATTCTGTCCTGCTTCAGGAAATGATGATAGTAGAGATAAGACAATGAATGGGAATAATAAGAGATGCTAAAAATACCTCTGTAGGGAGAGGAGATGACCTGAAAGCAGAGGATTAAGTTGAGGGGTTTGAGGGAAATTAAAGCTCTTTCCATGGTGTCTCCACCTGGAAAGTATAAATATAGAGCATGGGATTATGTTTAGCTTGAATGTTTTCCCATCTTGAGCTGCTAGAAAAATTTTAATTGGCAATCTGTGTTCGGATGACAACGGGAGGATTTAGAATTCTTTGGACCCATTTTAGCCACAAAAATTATTCAGGCACATAAAAATATTGTTATCCTTATCTTACTGTTCCACTGATGCTACCTGCCCAAAGTGCACCTTAATGCATTAATGTATTTATGTACTTTTTATTCTGTACTCTCTAGGTAGAGAGTAAGGTTTTAGTTTTCTCTTTGTTCTTAGTGTGCTGAATTGTGTAGGGACGTGGGACAGTTTTGGAGAAAATTTACATACGTATCTATGCTTCTTATTGAATTATATTAATAGTTAAAATTAATCATTTTAAAGAGTTTGACATTACCCCAAAATAAGGAAAAAATGTTTGACGTTGACAGTATAAATTTGCTGATTTTATAACCTTACCTCAGAAGTGTTACTTCTTTTGGTAAGACAATTTGGTTTTATCAACTATGATATGAGCAGGCTGATTCTCACCTGTAAATCAGTATGAGTGCCTTCATTCCTATTCCACAGAGTTAGTTTCTGTCTTCCTTTAGGGATTAGGGAATGTGAGTGGAGGATAGAAACTGAGGAGAATGTATCTTATGGTTTCTCCAGCTGGAGTGCCCTTCCCAGGGAGATGTGCCTCCTTTCCAAAAGGTACACAATGTGGAGACCATTACTGCTGCCTTTACTTAAAATAAATGCACACTGGATCCCAGTAAAAGTTCTAGCAGTGTAGGGTTTAGCTGAATGCCCCAAAACTCTGGGGGGGCCAGGGCTCTGTCAAGGGTCGGGCCCAACCTCTTGGCCCAGGCCTTTCTCTTTTATTCTTCATCTCTCTCTCTTTTTTTTTTTCTTGGTCTGTCTACATCCTAAGGAGAGGAGTTTTCTCCTCTTGTTTCTCTGTCCTAGACTTTGCACCTCACCCCTTCCCAGCCCTCCCCTTAGGCATCCTGTGAAGGTCAGTGCCTTTCTCCTTTTTTGCCATCTCTGAGAAGGGTAGGGTGAACTTTGACTCGGGACTGCTGGTTTTGCCAGTCTCTTCAGAGTCTAGATGAGAAAGTAACATTCTTCCTATTCCTTTTTTGGAGGTGTTCCAACCACAAAAGGTGTAAGCAGAATCAAGTCCCTTTCCATCATGCAAGAACATCGACTCTCCTGTTAGCTTACCTTTTTTTTTTTTTTTTAAGATTTTATTTATTTATCAGAGAGAGACACAGCGAGAGAGGGAACACAAGCAGGGGGAGTGGGAGAGGGAGAAGCAGGCTTCCCGCTGAGCAGGAAGCCCAATGCGGGGCTGGATCCCAGGACCCTGGGATCATGACCTGAGCCGAAGGCAGACGCTCAACAACTGAGCCACCCAGGCGCCCCTGCTTACCTTTTTATTAAAAAAAATTTTTTTTTACTATGAATGAGAAGTTATTTAGGAACATTTTAGGGTACAAAATGAGAGAGATCTTTCTTTTACTATGGAAGTAGCTTGTACTTCTGATGGTTAAATTAAAATAAAACATTAAATTAAAATATTTAAAAACTAGAAAAGAGGATTTTGTACATTCAGTGCTAAAAATGTCTCCACTCTGTAGATATATTTCATTTATTGCTTTCACCAAATTTCCTCCACCACAAAAGGATATTAGTAGAAACCTAAGATGACCAAAGCTGGGATGAAACATAAATTATATCAGTCATTCTCTCAGATTTTCTTGTTTAAGTGTGTTGACCTTAGAAAAAAAGAACCAGCTATTTTACCAGCAAAATAAGCTTATTTGAGAATAGCAGAGGATGGCAATTCAGGACAAACAAACCATAGCAAGTCTGGAGAACAGGAGAGAGGGGCTTGCTTTTAGAATGGGTTGCAAGGGAGGAAGCTGAGGGGCTATTGCGGCTTCTCACTGGCTGAATGTAGCAGTTTCTCATTGGCTGGGCTGTTGCTAGGCAAGGAGATTTTCCTTCTTCCTGCTGGGAGAGGTTAAATAAGGGGTGTGTGAGGTATGCTTCTTAAGGTGGGTGGTAGTGCACAAGAACTCTCCTTTCGGGCGCCTGGATGGCTCAGATGGTTGGGCGTCTGCCTTCGGCTCAGGTCATGATCCTGGGGTCCTGGGATCGAGTCCCACGTCGGGCTCCCTGCTCCTTGGGAGCCTGCTTCTCCCTCTGCCTCTCTCTCTCTCTCTCTCTCTCTCTGTCTCTGTCTCTCATGAATAAATAAATAAAATCTTTAAAAAAAAAAAAAAGAACTCTCCTTTCAGGGTTTCTCAACTCCTTTTTAATGAGGTTTCCTTAATTTATTTTCACATTTCCCCCCTTTGATCAAGATCTTTGCTTGAAAGCATTGCTAATCAAGAGCTAGGACTTTTTATTTAGAGGTTTCATACACTAAAGTGATTTCATCCCTTAGTGCCAGGAAGGACCTTTCTTGAATGTCATGTCTCAGTTGGAAGGAAAGTGTGCAGGTTGAAACCATTGAGGTAACATTTGAGTAACAAGGAAGGGTAGAAGGGAGAATGCTCAGGCATTTCTCATCTGAGGTTTGTATCTTAAGCATTGGAGATCATCTTGAAGTGCTAAGCTAACATCCCCCTGTTGGGTATGTCATTTCTACAAAAGCTTGACAGGCAACAGGTATAAAGCTTAAAAATGATAATGCAGAGGGCGCCTGGGTGGCTCAGTTGGTTAAGCGTCTGCCTTCGGCTCGGGTCATGATCTCAGAGTCCTGGGATGGAGCCCCACATGGGGCTCCCTGCTCAGTGGGGAGTCTGCTTCTCCCTCTCCGACTCTGCCTGTCCCCTGGCTTGTGCACTCTCTCTCTCTCGCTCAAATAAATATATAAAATCTTAAAACAAATGATAATACAGAACAAGATGAGGAGCAGACATTCTGCAGGGAACCATTCCAGCTTAAAGGAGTCTTTTCTGAAAGCCTCGCAAAGAGGAGTTAGCTTGTTTACATTTGCCTTAGATGCGAGGGAACAGATTGAAGACCAAGGGCTTTCTAACATCATGAACAGATCGGAGTTCCTGGTGGCAGATCCAGCAGTCAAAAAGGTTTCCCTGTTTTGTGATAGATTGCACTAAGAGAGGGAAGAATACAGTAAGATGCAATAGTAAGACAAAAGTATACAGGCTTCATCCACTCATCTTGGGAAAGTGGTCTCATCTCCTTCAGCTGTCATTGGCTTCAATTCCTGGAAATCTTTATTTTCAGGTCACCAGTTGGTGTGCAAGTCCAGTCAGGGTTTGGCGCTTTCTTTAGATGTGACGCGGGGATCCCAAAGTCTTTTCTTGGGGCTTGGCGACACAAGGGTTGGTTCCTTTCCAACGTGGTTAAAAAGAGTCTTTGTGGAGATATCTTTTTCAGTAGACGAAATCTCCAGGCTGCAGTCTGTGATGTTTTAGGTCTCTGTCTCCTGGAAATACACTTTGGAGAGATGTTCTACTAAAGCATAGTTATTCTCAATAGAAACAAATAGGCCTTGGGGCGCCTGGGTGGCTCAGTCGTTGAGCGTCTGCCTTCGGCTTGGGTCATGGTCCCAGGGTCCTGGGATCGAGCCCCACATTGGGCTCTCTGCTCGGCGGGAAGCCTGCTTCTCCCTCTCCCACTCCCCCTGCTTGTGTTCCCTCTCTCGCTGTGTTTCTCTCTGTCAAATAAATAAATAAAATCTTTAAAAAAAAAAAAAAGAAACAAATAGTATATCCTCTTTGACCAGTTATGGATCAAAAGAAGCATGACCCAAGTTCATTGGGCATCCTGTTATTATGTCAAGAGGTGGGAGTTTATAGGTTCCAAGAGGTGTAGACCTGAGATTCAGAAGGACTAATGGCAGTGCTTTTGGCCAGGATACAGATTTTGCCAGTTGAGTCTTTTTTTTTTTTTTTTTTTTAAAGACTTTAGCTCTTTTTTTTTTTTTTAAAGATTTTATTTATTTATTTGAGAGAGAGAATGAGATAGAGAGCATGAGAGTGGGGAGGGTCAGAGGGAGAAGCAGACTCCCCACTGAGCAGGGAGCCCGATGCGGGACTCGATCCCGGGACTCCAGGATCATGACCTGAGCCGAAGGCAGTCGCTTAACCGACTGAGGCACCCAGGCGCCCTCCAGTTGAGTCTTAATAACGTGTTCTACTAACCCTGAGGATTGCGGGTTAAGGTGGCCCAAATAGCACCAGCTTGTTGAAGCACTTGACTGGTGAAGTGAGTTCCCTGGTTATGAAGTTTGAGGGGCGTTTCCCAGGAAGGAAAACACAGAAACCATTGCCAACGCATGTTTATGTCCACGAGACAGGGGAAGACATATAAAATCCATCTGCCAAACCTCAAACGGCTTATTGGGCGATGTAAAGTGTGCAGGAGCAGTGAGGAGAGGTTCTCTTGAATTGTATTTCCGGCAGGTGGGGCAAGCAAAGTCTGCACTCTTTGTGGCCTTATGTTTCCCCACCAGTATTAGTTCATAAAGGTGATCATTTTATCAGTAGACCAGTGATCCAATGATGTTCAGTAGTCCGTAATGGAAATTTTAGAGTCTCTGATGGGCCTGGATTATTATTTGGCCCAAGCCAGAGTTTTCTTTTTTATCAAACCAAGAGTTATTGGATTTCCAATGTTGTTTTTCCTTTTCTGGGCTGATTTTTGGACATCTCTAGTCAGTTCTTCTAGATTATCATTTGGGAGAGCATCCCTTTAGACCATGACGGAGATCAGGTTATTGATTCCTTTGACAGCAGTGTTCTTTGTGGAAATACCTATGAGATTGTTTCCTTTAGCCTCCAGAGAATCAAGTTTGGAATGCCCAGGGACCTTGATAATAGCTAATAATTCCTGGACATAAAGGCCATTTTGAACTTTGTCCCCATTGGAAGTGAGGGAGCCTCACTGTCTCCATAGTATTCCAAAGTCCTGAGCTACTCCAAAGGCATACCTACTTCAAAAGGACTTGCAGTAATTGAAAATTACCATTTTCATCTTTTAAATAAGAACTTTTGGTGAGCCACGAAAAGTCAGCATTATCAGGAGGTGATCTGTCACAGAGTCAGGCAGTCATGAGGAGTATTATCGGCAAAAGAGGGAAGAAGGTTGGCAGGATTTTTAGGAGGGAAAAGAAGAAAGTTGATGTCCAAGGGCAGGGGGATTTTTGTTTTTTTTTAAAGATTTTATTTATATTTTGACAGATAAAGACACAGCAGGAGAGGGAACACAAATGGAGTGGGAGAGGGAGAACAGGCTTCCCGCTGAGCAGGGAGCCCAATGAGGGGCTCGGTGCGGGGCTCGATCCCAGGACCCTGGGATCATGACCTGAACCGAAGGCAGATGCTTAACAACTGAGCCACCCAGGCTCCCCAAGGGCAGGGGAGATTTATCATGCTCTCCTTTAGGGTTTCACGGGCTAAGTCATCCTGTTCTTCCCAAATAATAGGGGCAGGTTTGTTTTTTTCTTCATTTTGGGTTTGGGGAAGTTCATGATGCTATGATTAAGTGTAGCCCTTATTGTGAGGTCACGTGCCACAAATATCAAACCTGAGTTTGAACAAACTGCAGTTGTTCATCGGAGACTTTGCATCCCTTTAAGGTTAAAAATTTTAACAGGTAGATGCTGTCTTCTCGTGAAGAGGTCTCAGCATCTAAGTCAGCCTTTAAATTTGGGAGAAATAAGAAGGACTTTTTCTCCCCCCAAATAAAGGCAAAGAGATACTGGCTGGCCTTATCCATGGGGATAGTAAAGGAGGCGTACATAAATTAATCACAGTGAAAAATTTAATTTTAGTGGGGATGGAGACTAAAAGTATGGGGATTTGGAACAGTAGGGTGACAAGGGATATTAGTGCAGAGGACAATGAGGCCTTGTGCCTTATAATCTATTGTGGGCTTGATTTATGGCTGATCCAATAGGGACAAATACCTAAGATCTTTAAAATTAGGTCCAGTGTTATCAGAGATGGAACAAACAAAAGATGTTGAAGGGTCATTTGATTCAGCTGCTTGGCTATTTTGGTTGCTATCAAATTCTAGAATTATTTCCCCCTTTCAGGAGGAAGAAATTCTGGCATGATATTTCTCTAAGAAATCTTGGCCCAGGGCGCCTGGGTGGCTCAGTTGGTTAAGCGACTGCCTTCGGCTCAGGTCATGATCCTGGAGTCCCGGGATCGAGTCCCGCATCGGGCTCCCTGCTCGGCGGGGAGTCTGCTTCTCCCTCTGACCCTCCTCCCTCTCATGCTCTCTGTCTCTCATTCTGTCTCAAATAAATAAATAAAATCTTGAAAAAAAAAAAGAAATCTTGGCCCAATAAATGACCAGGGGCAGAGTTCCGTGTCAGTACTCAGAGGCAGGGGCTATTGAGCTATTTAGTAACAGTGAGGTTGAGCACCTGGAGTGTAGGTCTGGCATTGATAAGATTCATTCCCAAACTGGGGACGCCTGGCTGGCTCAGTTAGAGGAGTGTGTGACTCTTGATCTGGGGGTCGTGAGTTCAAGCCCCGTGTTCGGTGTAGAGATTACTTAAATAAACTTAAATAAAATAAAATACTTAAAAAAAGATTCATTCTCAATCTGGAGAGTTGTTTCTCCAAGCTGGGTAAGAGGAAGGATCGGGAAAAGCCCCTGTAGTTGCTAGGAGTCCTGTCATTGGAAGGGCATTGGAAAGGCTGGATAGAGGGCTGAAGGCGCCTGCCATGCTTGAGTTTTATAACAATCCTTTTTCTGGTGTCCTGGCTTTTTGCAGTAATGACAAAGACCAGGATGGGATTGGTTTTATTTAGGGGTCTGTATTCGTTAGAGCTGAAAATTAAGGATTTTAGTGGTCTTCCTTTTAGTTGAATCAGCTAGGGTGTGGGTGAGCTGATTTGCTAAATCAATTAAAGCTGGAGTGAACATGGTTTACTATTCCATCCTGGTCCTTTTAACTAGAAGGGGAAGGTCCTGTTTCAGCATGTTTATGAACAGAATTGAAGACTACTTGAGTGGATTCGACATCCTATAGGAAGGCCGGAATTTTTCTTGAAAACAATTTCCTTAAAAACAATAGCTATAACAATGATGATGATGATGCAAGGGCTCATTGACTTTTATTCCAGTGAACAAGTTTTGAGAAAGCCCTAGGATTGCCGGGTGGAATTGCTTAGCGATTGCCAGAGCCTGATTCTGTAACAAGGCAGGGGATTGGGTTCGTATCTGCAGTTCCAGAGATTTTTCAAATCATCTCAGTTAGCTTTCATCCAGTGGTGGGCTTGCCCTTCAACAATGAGCATGTGAATTAGCAGAAGTCTGAGAAACCTGGTAAGTTTGAATGACTATATCAAATTCCTCAGCAAATCTGTGGGGATCCTCAGTTACATTGGGAAGTCTTTCACTATGGCTCATAGTTCAGACTTAGTCCAGGGGACATCGGTTTCCTGTTGTTGAGTCAGCCTCTAATTATTGGGATAAGCTTTATTTAATCTTGGGATATTAGTATTTTAACTCACCGCTATAGTTTTCGTAAGATTTTATTTGGGATCTGTTTATCTTCATATGTTAGATTGGTCTATAGTTGCTTCTCTTGAGTTTATCAGGTTTTATTTTTAGTCTGTGTTAACATCTTAAGATGAATTAAGACAATTTTCATTTTTTTATATTTCTTGGAATAGTTTGAGTAATAATTATCTGTTGTAAACTTAGACAGAACTTGAGGATACATGCATAGCCCTTTCCAACTCCTGGAAATGCGAGTGCTAACTGTGTCAGCACTGTTGGAGTGTTTCCTGCCGGTGTAAGCTGGCAGTCATTCTCCTGTGCTCTTCAGATTGTCTGGAACGAAGTATTTCTCTTAGCCATTCTTCTAGCTGTAGCTCATCAAACTGTTGGTCAGTCCTTCCACCAAGGATATCCATAAATTTGCAGTTAGTTTCAAATCTTTGTCCTCATGTTTCTTCAATGGTTTCTTTGAGGTTATCTTGAGCCATTGTAAAACTTAACATTTTGCCACTCAATGTATCCTGCTTCCATTGTTTCTCCTTGGCATTCAGGTCTAGAACTATCACATGCACACTTTTTTGTCAGTAATTTGTGGGTCAAAAATTTTAGCCAAAACTCTAAAGACAGGCTAGAGTGAAGTAACATTACATGCAGCATATGCTAAATATATAACGGAATGCTCTTTGACTAGGGAGTTTGTGGTAAAGTGCACGCTTATATATTAGCTCAGAGAATATTTTTTTGCCTGAGAGGTGTGCTGGCATATAGCATATGGGAAACATAGAAATTTTAATTGTTAATGGCGATAGGAATTTACATGAATATTTTTAAAGGGATATATATATAATATATAATCATAATTTTCTTAAATACATATATACACATATACTTTATGTATATACATATATTCATACACATATATGTATATAAATATATAAAGGGATATATATGTATATGCATATTGCATATAACATATAATTAATATATAATATTTAATTGTATTATGAAATATACAGTATATTATGCATTGTATATTATAGTATATGTTTTATATTATATAATATATGCATATATAATATATCCATATAGAAAGGGATATATATATAAGATATATAATTTTTCCTAATGTCAGGTGGTTTTCTTATGAACTAATCTGAAGGAATTGATTTTTATACTTTTATTTATTTATTTATTTTTAAAGATTTTATTTATTTATTTGACAAAACGATAGGCAGAGCAGGAACACATGCAGGGGGAGTGGGAGAGGGAGAAGCAGGCTTCTCACCAAGCAGGAAGCCTGATGCAGGGCTCGATCCCAGGACCCCGGGATCATGACCTGAGCCGAAGGCAGATGCTTAATGACTGAGCCACCCAGGTGCCCCGATTTTTATACTTTTTTTTTTAAGTGGAGGATTTTTGTTTATTTCTCAGTTAAAATAAAGGAAGAGAAAGGTATTCAAAACCCATTTAGGAACCCAAGTTTACATTTCTCCTCTGTACAGTGAAGCTGGTGTCATCTTGAAAATATTTTATTTTTTTAGATTTTATTTTATTATGTTATGTTAATCACCATACATTACATCATTAGTTTTTGATGTAGTGTTCCATGATTCATTGTTTGCGTATAACACCCAGTGCTCCATTCAATACCTGCCCTCTTTAGTACCCATCGCCAGGCTAACCCATCCCCCCACCCCCTCCCCTCTAGAACCCTCAGTTTGTTTCTCAGAGTCCATAGTCTCTCATGGTTTGTCTCCCCCTCTGATTTCCCCCCCTTCATTTTTCCCTTCTGACTATCTTCTTTTTTTTTTTTTTAACATATAATGTATTATTTGTTTCAGAGGTATACGTCTGTGATTCATCAGTCTTACACAATTCACAGCATTCACCATAGCACATACCCTCCCCAGTGTCTATCACCCAGCCATCCAATCCATCCCACCCCCCACCACTCCAGCAACCCTCAGTTTGTTTCCTGAGATTAAGAATTCCTCATATCAGTGAGGTCATATGATACATGTCTTTCTCTGATTGACTTATTTCGCTCAGCATAATACCCTCTAGTTCCACCCACGTCATTGCAAATGGTAAGATTTCATTTTTTTTTTCTTGATGACTGCATAATATTCCATTGCATATATATACACCACATCTTCTTTATCCGTTCATCTGTTGATGGACATCTTGGCTCTTTCCATAGTTTGCTATTGTGGACATTGCTGCTATAAACATTCAGGTGCACCTATGATTCCAAAACTCACTGAAAATCTTCATTTGGGTGGTTTTTAAACTGATTAAAGAATTGTATTTTCAAACTAAAAAATCTATAAAATTAGAGCATTTCTAGATAATAAACTTACTTTTTTTAGGGGAACAAAGTCATGTTAGTAGAAATACATTCAAATATCCATTTTCAAAACACCCTTTTTATACTACAAATTTAAAAGAGTAGTTACTTTCCTATTCATTATTCAAACATCACCTTTATTTGTTTGATTTGTTTGAAAATATCTGCTACTGATAGCTTCTTGTCATTGCTGGAAGTTAGCAATTTTGGAATTTTGGAATTCTTGTCTTTCTATAACATAAAACAGCATAATTTATTTCTAAATTTGACAACTCATTTAAGTGCCTTTAAAGATAATTGAACTCTGGGGGCGCCTGAGTGGCTCAGTTGGTTAAGCATCCAACTTTTGATTTTGGCTCAGGTCATGATCTCAGGGTTGTGAGATTGAGCCCCGCATCGGCCTGTGCTGAGTACAGAATCTGCTTGAGATTCTTCCTCTACCCCTCCCCCTGCTCTCCGTCTCTCTCAAATGAATAAATAAGGGTCGCCTGGGTGGCTCAGTCGGTTAAGCATCTGCCTTTGGCTCAGGTCACGATCCTGGGATCCTGGGAATTAGCCCTGCGGTGCGCTCCCTGCTCAGTGGGGAGCCTGCTTCTCCCTCTCCCTCTGCTGCTACCCCTGCTTGTGCTCTCTCTCTCTCTCTCTCTCTGTCCTGCTGTCAAATAAATAAATAAAATGTTAAAAAAATGAATAATAACATCTTAAAGCTAATCAAACTCTGTGGTACAAAAATTTTTTACACTCATTTTTATAGTAAAGACTATGATTTTTTTCCTCAAAATGCAATCTTCCCCTAGTTTTGTTATACAGATACTCTATACTTGTGAGTGGGCATATGGCGAAACAGCTAGAGCCTCCATTTTTCAGCCTCTCTTGCCGTTCTGTTAAGTTCTGTCCAATTGGATGTAAGTGAAAGTGATATATGCACATTTAGGTCAAGTCCTTAAAACAAAGCTGTTTGTCTCCCACAGCTCCTTTCTTTCTTCCCATGCTTGGAAAGGAATTGTGGTGGTGGTGAGTCAGTTTCACATGTGTGGAGAAGGAATACCTGAGGGGAAGGCAGAGCAGTAATAGAGTAGGATCCTGGCTCCTTGGATGACCTCATGGATCAGAGCCACCTGTCAACTGAGAACTAGCCACAAGAAAGAGGAATTTCTGTCTTGTTCGAGTCACTGTATTTTTGGATCTATTTGTGATAGTAGTTGGCCTCTATTTTACTATACTTTTCATTTCATTATAATGCAGTATAGAGTATATTTCTATTGTTTTTATCAAAAATTTTATGTCTATATATTGTTATAAAAATAACCACATTGATTAAAGTACAGAAGAGTATTCAGATACATATCCAAATATATGTAGAGATTTAGTAAATGATAAAAATGACATTTGAAATCAATAGAAAAGGACTGATAGTTCTTGAAGCTGGGTGATGGGTACTTAAAGTTCTTTATACTCTTTTACCTTCTTTTTTATATTTTGAAATTTTCTATAAGAAAAAATAAACACATTTAAAAAATAAAAAATGAATAAAATAAACTCTTTGTAGAAAGAATAGTTCAGTGGATGTTATCCACTTGGGAGGAAATAAAATTAGTCTATACCTCACACTATAGTCAAAAGTTAATTTCAGATGGATTAAAAATATGATATTGATTCTAGATGGATTATAAATGTACACTTAAAGGACTTAAGGAATAGAAGAAGATTTAGGAGAACATTTTTTTTTAAATGTGCATTTTTTTTATTCTTATGTTAATCCCCATACATTACATCATTAGTTTTAGATGTAGTGTTCCATGATTCATTGTTTGTGCATAACACCCAGTGCTCCATGCAGAACATGCCCTCTTTAATACCCATCACCAGGCTAACCCATCCTCTCACCCCCTTCCCCTCTAGAACCCTCAGTTTGTTTTTCAGAGTCCATCATCTCTCATGGTTCATCTACCCCTCCGATTTACCCCCCTTCATTCTTCCCCTCCTGCTACCTTCTTCTTCTTTTTTTTTTCCTTAACATATATTGCATTATTTGTTTCAGAGGTACAGATCTGAGATTCAACACTCTTGCACAATTCACAGCGCTTACCAGAGCACATACCCTCCCCAGTGTCTATCACCCAGTCACCCCATCCCTCCCACCCCACCCCCCACTCCAGCAACCCTCAGTTTGTTTCCTGAGATTAAGAATTCCTCATATCAGTGAGGTCATACGATACATGTCTTTCTCTGTTTGACTTATTTCGCTCAACATAATACCCTCCAGTTCCATCCACGTCGTTGCAAATGGCAAGATCTCATTCCTTTTGATGGCTGCATAATATTCCATTGTATATATATACCACATCTTCTTTATCCATTCATCTGTCGACGGACATCTTGGCTCTCTCCACAGTTTGGCTATTGTGCACATTGCTGCTATAAACATCGGGGTGCACGTACCCTTTCGGATCCCTACTTTTGTATCTTTGGGGTAAATACCCAGTAGTGCAATTCCTGGATCATATGGTAGCTCTATTTTCAACTTTTTGAGGAACCTCCATACTGTTTTCCAGAGTGGCTGCACCAGCTTGCATTTCCACCAACAGTGTAGGAGGGTTAGGAGAACATTTTATAATCTAGCAATTGGGAGAAACTTTCTAGGAAAAAAACAAAATTTAGAAGTCATAAAGGAAAAGATCGTCAGTTTTGAATAAAGGAATTGTATACTTCTGTACAATGAGATTAAAAGACAGGTTGCAACCTACATAAACATACTTGCTGCATATATAGCAAATAGATTCATATTCTATAAAAAGCTTCCACAAAATCAATATGGCAAATACATACAACTTGTAGAAAAATTAGCAAAGGATGTGAACAGATAATTCAAAGAAAATAGCAAAAAAAAAAGGCTTATAAAAATCTGGAAGGATTTCCAACCTTATGAATAAAAGATGCAAATTAAGACTAGTTTTTTGCCCATCAGACTGGCAACAAATAAAAAGGTCGATACTATCCAGTGTTGATAGGGATAGGATTAAACAGGCACTTTCCTAGTGTTGCTAGAAATGTAATTTAGTTCTACATTTTTAGAGACAAACCTGGAAGTATCTTTGCTATGTGATTTTTCTGTGGCCTGGCAATTCCATTTCTAAGTAGAGATTTTTTAAAGATACATATGTATCTTGTTTATTGCACTGTTTATAATAGAAACAAATAGAAATATCCCAAATTTTAATCTGTAGGAGAATAGTTGGCTAAAGTATGGCACACCCAGATACTAGGAAATCAATCAGTTGTTAAACGTACTATCTATATGATTTTAAATCTATTTCTATATTATTGTTAAATGAAAAGAACAAAGTACAAAACAACATATATATAGCAAGATCCTATTTTTGTTAAAAATTTTTATTTATATATTATAGGTATCTGTACAAGCATGGGGCAAGAATCAGGATGCTACTTACTAACTTTGCAGTTATTACTGTGGAGGGATGTATAAAACAGGCACGTTCATTTATATAGTTCAGAAAGAATGAGGTATATACTCTTTGGTGGGTTTAAGTTTCTAATTTGTTCTTTTCTGAAATTTTTAGACAGGTCTTTAAAAAAGAAAAATCCAGCCCAACACACATTGAGAATCTACGTGTGCCATATATAAGTAGGAACGAAGAAGGACAGAAAGGGAAATGACGCATGTCACTGCCTTCATATCCAGGAATGCATTTTAGATAAGTCAAACTGTGATAAATGCAGTGAAAAAGCCACGTTGAAATAAACACCACTTAAATCAATCAGCTGGGAAAAGTCAACAGGATCATATGATCTGGGTTAAAAAAGTTCATAGCTCTTGCCCAAAAAACTGCAAGAGAGGGTAAAACAATCTCCTTAAAGCTTTTAGCTACTACATCACCTTGGTAAAAAGAGTACAAGGTGACCGTTAAAGCAGAGATTTTGCTGATGTCCGTGTGATATATGCCAAAGACAGAACAGAAATGAGCAGTAAAAGATGTCATCGCTACCCTCAGAATGAACTAGCCACACACATTTCTCACTATCCTCTGATGAACTGTCTTTGTTTGGACCTTGGTCCTGTTTGCTCTCTCCACTCCTTTTTTTCTTTCTCTTTACTTAGTATAAACTATTGTAAGATTTTAGGTCTTGAAAACATTTTTTTTCTCTTCTTGCTGATAAGTATGTCTTGAGAGGAAGCAGATTTTGAGAGGGCAGTGCTGCCAGAAAAACATTTAAGACTTGAACGTAGACCAAATACAAATTCAATCAGTATCCTCAGGGCAAAGGGTCAGCTTTCAGACTGCGGGCAGAAACAGCCAGTCCTTCTTGCTCCGTGCAACCTCAGTGGGGGCTGTCAGTGTTTCGGAGACCTTTCTGATCAGAGCAGTATGTGCTGGAAGCCTCTGCCTGTGTTTTTAGGCTTGCTTCACAGGCTTTGTGCCTGGGGCTTGACGGTGAGCTTGACCAGCGTCCCTCTTGGCGCCTCCTGGCCTGGGGCTCAGTAAATGACTACCCCACTTTACTGTTGTAGTCCGTAGCTCACCTTTGGGACTGGAAATCCTGCCCTAAACTCCAGCCCAAAAGCCTGAATAGCTTTTGTTAACTTTATACACTGGTGGGGTTGTTGTTTGAAATTCAAAATACTTACCTGTAGAAAGAAGGCCCTGAGTAATCAGAACGTTTGACAGCTGAAGGGCTAATTGCCTTTTATTTGCTAGATCTTGGGGAAGGTCAAGATTTCAGAGCCGAAGGGAGGCAGGCAACAGTGAGGACACTTAGGGGTCTTGGGGCCTTTACCCCTTATGGCTGCCCAGGTTCTGATGTGCCTGAACTAATCACCGAGCGCCTGTCTGGCTTTGAGAATTTGATGCCTGAAACTCTCACGGTTGGGCCAACCCGCTGGCTCTTGCCTGTTACATGCTCATGACCCTTACTGGGCCCGCTTGCTCCTTGCCCACATTACCTGTCTGCCACTCGAATAGTGAGACCCCATCCGTCTTGTGGCTGAACCGGCCTGAGTCATGGTAGAGTCAGCCTCAATTTAAGAATTTCTCATACAAACCATACTTTATTGAGATCGTTGTTGGACTTTAAGACTAACCTATTACTTGAGAATAAATAGCTGGTTGGGGGTACTGTTGATATCGCAGTCGTTGTGAAGTTGGTTTAACCACCCATTCTTCACTGGTGTAGAGTGTTAGCTGTTCAATTTGCATATGTGGTTAGGTCTTTATTTTGTCCTCTCTTGTGTCTTGAGTTGTTGCTGATGCACTGCCTGATAAATTAACTTGATACTCTTAAAGGCTTTGATTCTTTAACTGTGTTCAGGATGCCGATGAAGACTTAGTGACCATGTTAGCACTTTGCTGTGACCTGTTGCAAATTAGCACATTTCCCCCTCATTTTCTTTCTTCCCTTCCCTGTCTTCACCATTCCCCACTCCCACATTTTCTCCTGCACACTTGGTGGGCTGTGCAGCCTCACCAGTCTCCCTTGCCTTTCATCGTAGTGCTTTTCCTGTGGCTCCTTTTTCTCTCTTCATGCCCCTGTCCGCTGCTTTCTTTCTTACGACTGGCCTTGTGGCTTTCGCTTACTGTGGCTAATGGTCTTTGCATAGTGTGCCTATTTACAGCTTCAGAAATCTTGCTGTTTGGGTGCTATTTGGCTTCTTAGCAGAGTTGTAAACACCTCATAAAACATGATTCCTTGTTTCATATTTCCTTGCTTCTTATCTTGAAAAGGACATTGTCTCTGACGTAGTCATATTTTAAACTGTGACTCTTTTTATTTTGTAGACATGGCTGTCAGCGATCATGTCTGTGAGTGGGTAGCTCAGAAAGAGCTGCATGCAAACAGATTGTGCTCACATTTAAGGAATCATCTATAGGACCCCTTGATCTGCAATTATGCAGGCTGAGTTCTGATTTGCTGGTTGCTCTGCTATTTATAGAGCCTGTCGTTGCGCATGACCGTCTGTGCCCGGGGCTGGGCCTGGTTGCCAAGAGGCGCTGAGCTGAGCTCCCGCTGCAAGGAGAGCAGATTGCACTGACTGCTCCCGTTTCCCGGGCAGCCTTCCTCCCTTGGCCTCCTTAGCTTTGAGTGGAGCTTCAGCTTCCCTCTAGGACTCTGCTCCCCACTTGACTTCTCGGATGTCTGCTGTTTCCGCGTCCTCTTGCTACCTGTTTTTGATGTATACACTGTCCGATATTTTGCTGTTACTCTCATTTTTTATAACGATAGATTTGCTGTCTTCCAGAAGCTCTTTACTGCTGATTCTTTCTTGTCAGTGAATGTTAAATATGGCTCATAAGCGATTGATGGCACTGTTTAGGAAAGCAGAGTCATGTTTGTTTGTTGCACGTCAGCTTCCTAGGGAAAGACTTTGAGATGGCGATTATGTGCAGGGGATTGAATGGGGGGTGCCCTTGGGAACAACACTTAAATGGAAGGAAGGAAGCAGGATGGTCAGAGAAGTGGGGTTGTGATGTATGCGCAAGTTCAGGCCCCTCAGCAATGTCCCTAATTGAGGCAAGCGCTCACCTTTCCATTGACCAACACTGACCCTGGGGGAGGGGGTTGACTGTAGGCCTAGCAGCTAGCTTTCAAGCTGAGGGCAATTCCGATGAAGGGTTTCTGCTAAAAGCCAGGAGCTGCCATCACTCCCAGCAGCTGGGGAAATAAGTACCTGACTCACAGATGCGGGATTTGGGTGGTGCCCCACAGCAGCCATTAAAATGTTCTTGTTCTAGTTCTGCTATGGTGGATGCAGTTTCTACCTTACTTTTAATTTGATTTTAATACCAATGCAATGTGAGTTCCATACTCTGAGAGTCTCTTCAAAGTTAAGATATATATTTTCTTTTTATGGCTTATTTTGGTAAAAAACATGATGTTGATGAATCCTGTCTAAGAGAAAAATGAGTGTAGGTCATTTTTAACAGAACAAGCCTTGCCTTCCTGGACAGCCACTGCCCATGAAATTCACTCTCACTCTGTGCTGGTGGCTTTATCTCTAAAAACTAAAGCAGGAGATGGGAAGGGTGAAGGATTAAAACCGGTTGTACCAAAAGCAGTTTGATAAATTTGTGCAAACCTTTTGTTTGGTCGTTACAGTCTGAATATAAAAAATATCAGGGAGTAGACAGAATCTTTTTAGAAAAATGATGCAAGTGCATCCTTTGGTAGTATCGTTTATGTGGTTGATGAAACAACAGAACAGATGTTGTTTAATCTGTGCATGAAACCACAAGCAGATGGGGTGGACATGGCTGCCGGAGGGAAATTAGACTGACCTTATATTTCACAGACTAGGTTGTTGAGGGAGAGCACCGATTAGTAGACCAAAACACTGAGTCAAAGTTACTTTTTAATCTGTGAGGGAAGCAGAGTGCTCAAGGCCCCCGTAGGATACTGTAGAGAAGGAGTTGGCGGAGTTTTTCTGTAAAAGCCCAAATAATAACGATTTTTAACTTTGAGGCCATATGGACTCTTTTGCACTATTCACCTCTGCTTTTGTGGCATAGACGTAGCCATAGACAATATGTACATGAGTGGGCATGGCGGTATTCCAATAAAATTTGGCAAAACTAGTGAGTCAGATTTGGCCGTAGTTGCTGACCCCTGATAGAGAGCATGGGTCAGGTTGCCTGAGTTTCAACCCTAGGGTAGTTACTAAGTGTCCATTTTCTCATCTGCAAAATGGGCATCAAAACAGTATTTGTCTCCCAGGCACATGATAAGAAATAATGAGATCATGCATGCACAGTGTTTGGTACATAGGAAGTGTTCGATAACTAGAAATGAGTATTATTTATGCACCTGTAAAGAATTAAAATTGAATGTAGTTAACAGCTGAACTGTGTTGGGAAAATGTTAAATAAAGGGGACTCAAATTATGTTTAGCTATGTAATAAGATGTGTAAATGGAACTCTTTTTGTCTGAGTCTGGCCTGAGGCCCCCAAGTGTTGTGGTTGGTAAGGCTCATGTTGCCAGAGGGAAGAGCTAGACCCCTCTGCAGGACTAGCCAACGGGGTGGCTATAAAATTGGTTTTGCCAATAGCTCTGTGGCAGTTTGCTGTTGCTCACCAATATCTGTGCTTTCTTTTTTCTGGGCACATGGCCTAAATACATTTTTTACTTTCCCTTGCAGTTAGGTGATGGCCATGTAACTGAGTTCTAGTTAATGAAATGTAAGGAGAAATGATGTAGACCATTTATAGGCCTGGCCTTTGGAAAGCCTCCCACACATTCCTGGCTCTTTCTCCATAAGCTAGTAGAGTGGAGAGGACGTTGTGGATCCAGATGGAAGGTGCCTTGCACCCCAGATGACTCCGTGGAGCGGAGTACCTATCCTTTTTGCTCATCCATGAGCAAGACATGAACTTTTATTGTGCCGGTGTACTGAGATTTTGGTGTTGCTTGCCTCAGCAGTTAGCCTACATTGCCACTTATAATCACCCATCACCAATTTTAGGCTAAATGGATAAAGGCTGAGGATCAAGTTATGAGAGATTAGAGCTGTGCTATTAATAGAACCTTCTGTGAAAATGGAAAAGTTCTATCTGCATCATCTAACACTACTAGCCACATGGGATATTGAACAATTGGAATGTGGCTAGTATGCCTGAGGAACTGAATTTGTAGTTTAATTTTAATTAAAATTTATTTATTTATTTATTTTTTAGATTTTATTTATTTGACAGAGAGAGACAGTGAGAGAGGGAACACAAGCAGGGGGAGTGGGAGTGGGAGAAGCAGGCTTCCCGCTGAGCAGGGAGCCCGATGCGGGACTCGATCCCAGGACCCCGGGATCATGACCTGAGCCGAAGGCAGACGCCTAACGACTGAGCCACCCAGGCGCCCCTAATTTTAATTAAAATTTAAATGCAAACAGCCACATGTGGCTAGTAGCTACCCTATTGGACAGCTCAGGATTAGATTCTGGAAAATGTCTTAGCAGTGTCCCCGAGTCTCACCCTAAGCCCTCTTAAGCCTAGTGAGAGTGACTTTTGGGAGACCACTGGGAAAGCTTGACTTGTATTCTCAGAGTCTGTGTGCCAAGGCAGGTGCCAGACCACATGGGATGATTTCAAAGGACCAGAGACCATGGCTGGCCTGCTGCTCTGATGGAGGAGCCAGCAGAGTTGGCTGCATCGGAAACAGCCTGCTTTCCCAGAATGTGTTGGGGCAAGGGACGCATGAGCATTTCTTATGGATCTCCTGGGAGAAAGAGCCTGGAGTCACTTTAAACCCGGTGTAAGAGGAAACCAGGAAGAGTGATAGGAGCTCACTGACGTGGCCCTGGTTTTGTGACTAGAAGTGGCTTAGAAGACTTTTTAATTATCTGAGAATGACCAGAAAAATTATGGAGTCCACACAAAATTTTGGGTAGCCGTGGGAGAAAATGAACTCCTCATGGTGGGTTTTAAAGACAGCAGGGAGAGAGAATATAGTTGTTTTCTGCGTGCACCCCATGATCCCTGCTTCGGTTAATCGAACAGTTATAATTAAAAAGCCCTTCAAGCTCCTTAAAGGAGGTGTATCTCCAGTAGTTTCAGCCTCAAAGTCTCCTTTTATTCTTTTCCCTGCCCCAACCGTGGAGGTCATGTTTTGTGTCTTAGGCTCATTTGGGTGCAGAATCAGAGACCGACTGTATTTTAGGGTATGTTATAAGGATATATGTGTCATTTAGTGGAATTTAAGAAAGAGAGCCATGGTAGGGTCTGGCTTCACAGAGATGAGTGGAGAGCTGGTTGTGGGTTCAAGGCCTCCCTTCTCGCTGTGGTGAAATGCCTGAGGTGTGACTCAGAACTACTCCACTTCTGCTGTCAACCTGTTTTTCTCTCCTCATCGTGGTTTCCGCGCCCTGTTACCGTTCGCCTGTACCGGAGCCACAGAGCTTCCATCAGGCCTTCTGTATCCTTGTCACCCAGAGATTGATCTGCAGACCAGAAGCACGGGCAGCGGGGGAGCTCGTTAGAAATTCAGAGTCTCAGGTCCCACAGTCTGCATCTTAGTAAGAATCCTTGGCTATGCATATACATATTGAAGTTTGAGAAGCCCTGGTCTCCAGAACGACTTTTTTCCCCCCCTCAGTTTTAACTTCTGTGCAAAGTGGCCCAGGCTCTTGGTATTTCTCTATCAAACTGTCAAGAGAGGTACGCAGCCCAAGTATCAAGACCCAGCAACCATGAGCGAGAGGGGTGGGTGCCGTGCTTTCCCAGGCAGCAAGAACTGTAGGTGGGGTGTATGTCAAGAAGGGAATGATTGACATCAGTAAGAGATTTTAAAAGATTCCTGTTTACAAAACTGCCTTTAAGTTACA
Organism: Mirounga leonina; assembly: GCF_011800145.1. Lineage (NCBI taxonomy): Eukaryota > Metazoa > Chordata > Mammalia > Carnivora > Phocidae > Mirounga > Mirounga leonina. The sequence continues at coordinate 22,380,889 of NW_023270807.1, read as the reverse complement.
ATTCATTTGAAAAATCGTCAAGGCTCTGTGTCACCAATCAGAGCTTCTGATCAGCAGGAGCTAATAACCAGTTAATAGACTATCAGTCAGTATAAAAGAAACACTGTAGTACTAACCTGTGAAACCTTACGTAAAATGAGTATACAATTCCTTAGATGTTTTAAAGATTAAAATTGACTTCTTGCTATCATCACACCTCTAGGAACAAGTGATCTATGCCACAGAATGATGGTTAGAAAATAAGACTTTGAAAAGGTAATATTTTGTCCCACTATCCCTTATTTGTCAGAGAATACATCCTCTCTGAAGACAAAAATGTAGCTCTAGATATAGTACTTCTAATCCAGCTGAAAGAGTGGCTTCCTTGGCCATTCTTTTAATACAGGATTATTAAACTCACAAATGACAAAGTTGCTTTAATTTTGAAGGTCCTTCTGCCCATAGTGCAATAGGGAACAGTGTTATTATGACCAGAATTACTGACTAATGACCTAGCAAGGGGCAGGAGCTGGTATAGAGCAGGGATTCTCCGTGTAGCCATGGGATGGCAGCATCAGTATTATTTGAGGAGTGTAAACTCTCAACCCCCATCCCAGATTTACTGAATTAGAAGCTCTGAGGATGGAGCCCAGCAGTTTGTTTTAATCAGCCTTCCTCGTGGCTCTGATTTTTTTTTTAAATTACCTTTTTTTTTTTAAGATTTTATTTATTTATTTGACAGAGAGAGACATAGCGAGAGAGGGAACACAAGCAGGAGGAGTGGGAGAGGCTTTCTGCTGAGCAGGGAGCCCGACGCGGGGCTCGATCCCAGGACCCTGGGATCACGACCTGAGCCGAAGGCAGACGCTTAACGACTGAGCCACCAGGAGCCCCAGCTCTGATTCTTTTTTCTTTCTTTTTTTTTTTAATTTATTTTATTATGTTATGTGAGTCACCATACATTACATCATTAGTTTTTGATGTAGTGTTCCACGAGTCATTGTTTGCGTATAACACCTGGTGCTCCATTCAATATGTCCAGCTCTGATTCTTGATAAAGTTTGAGAACCACTGAATTAGGGTAACTCCCATAGGAAACATACACTTTAATGGCTCAAACAAAATAGAAATATACTTGTTAGTCATTTAAGGGTGGAGTGGGTGAACAGGTTGGCAGAGTGGCTTCCTCAATGCAGTTATTCAGGGATCCAGGCTGATAAAGTCACTACCATCTTCAATATGTGACTTTCCAGTCTGCTCTGAAGGTCATCCCAGCCAAAACAAAGAGCACGGAGAAGTGGTGATGGGAAGTATTCATGGGCTAGATCCAGAAATGGCATACATTTCTTATGTCATATTCCATTGTCTAGAACTCACTTCTACCTAATGGCCCTACCTAAGTGCAAGGGAGGCTGGGAAATGTCTAGCCTAGCCTGTGCCCAAGAGAAAGAGGCAATCATGGGTTTTGGTGAGCAGCTAACAGTCTCTGTCATAAACTCATTTCTGAGATTTTCTGTATTGGGGACCTATTTTATGCCATAAACCTCTTTGGCAGTGGAGTGAAGCCCATGGATTCAGTCTCAGAATGTTTTTAAATGCATAATGTTATATGTGTGTGTGTGTATGTGTATAATTACAAAGGAAGTCAATTATATTGAAAGATCATTAAAAATTATTAAAGACATTTTGGGCAGAGCAATATATGTACTTCTTTATTAATGAATTAAACAATAAGTTCTAGTGGCAGATTTGTTAACTACTGTCATTTTGAAGTAATGATGATTATAAATGGCATCTCAAGATATCTGCAGCCACTATAATTAAATATGTAAATATATTTGATTCCTTTTGGTGTCAGAAGTCACTGATACTGGCAAAAATATCAGGTTTACAGTCTACTTTCATAATTGAGTGATATGCTAAATTTCATAGTAGAGGTCAGTGACAATAAAGACATAATTTTTCCCCATCCAAGTTAATTGGCTATCCTCTTTGTCTTCTTTGAATTTTATCCATGGACCCAAGAACTTCTGCTATACACTTTATTTCTAGCCTTGGATGAAGAGAATTGTAGAGGTTTTACGAGGTATTATTATATACTTTATGAAAATATTAGCTTATTGAGTATCATAATATTTGCATATGATAAATTTGTATCTTGTATACCTATCAGCTTTGGTGTTTCAGGCATAGCAATAACACAAAAGCAATTCTATTTAAATGTTCAATGATTCAATGTGTTAAATTTCCATTTGTTCAGTTGCTTCATCAGTAAGCTGGATGGTAGTTTGATCTTATCTAACAATAATTCTTATCTGAAAATGTTAACTTTTTCAATTTTTTCTTCGCTTACCTAAATTGTTTATAGACCTTTTCTTGTTTTAATCAACCTGCGTAGATTTCTAGGCACTTCCTTGGTGCCCAGTCCTGTAAATATATGTGGAACACCATCTCTGAATGCATTACTGCCCTATATATAATCTCTGCCTCATGGCAGAGTGTTAAGGGCATCGGTATGGGCTTGGAGTTAGACAGACCCGAGTTCTGATCTGGGCTTTTCTAATTGCAAGTTTTTGCTTTACGTGGATTACTTAGCCCTGGTAAATCTCAGTTTGCTCGCTTAGGAAGTAGATATAATAGGCTTAGCCCCTAAGTAGTGCTTAGGAAATTACTGCTGTTAATGTCTCCTTTTTAATGCTAATCTACACAACCAACCTGTTTAGACCTGAGTACTCAACCTTTGAGGAAAATAGCTAACCATCTAAAAGCATCACAGAAGAGTATACATTGGGGTTTTTGTTTTCAGGTCACAGAATCTGTCATAAACCAAAAGAGAATTTATTAAAAATATATGGTAGAACTCACTATCAAGACTGAATGTCTGGTTAGAACAGACAAAACTAGGCAGCTTCAGAAGGTCTTTGGTGTAGCCACTAGACTGACGAATTCCTACTGATTTTTTTCAGTCTTTACATCCCACCATTTAATATTCAGTGTTCCAAGCAGAGAAACTTCAATTGGTTGAGCCTTGGCCATATGTCTACTCATTAACTATATTGGTCATTAAGAGGCAAGATCTAGAGTGCGATGAGGAGCACTCTGTATCAAGACTGCATATCTTGAGAAATTACTACCCCAAAGGCGCTGATAAAATGGGGTGGCCTAAAAATGGCACAAGTTCACTGCTGAGAGACTTCCAAGTGTTAATCACCTATCGGTTAAAAGGTATCCAGGCAAGATCAAGTGAATAGAGAAATGGGCTTTATACTGACACCATCAAGTCCTGTTAACATCTGTAAGAACCTACTGTTTTAAAATAAAATTTTCTTCTATTAAGAGTTGCGGCTTTTTTAATAGAGTTTTTAGGACAAGCAAGTCTAATAAACCTAGGACCTACAATTCTATGCAGTAGTTTAGGAAAATAAACAGGGTGACTGCCCAGTGATGACTCCGTGTGGTTGATGTGTTTGTAGTCATAACTGCAGGTGAATTGCTGCTGCAATATCTAGGAAATGAAATAGTAATGATAATGGTGATAATTTATTGACTACTTATTGTTATATTTGTACTGTTGTGAGTACCTAATGTGGAGTATCTCATTTAAACACCATCATAACTCCATGAGAGAGATATTATTATATGTATTTGACAGATGAAGAAACTGAGGCAGAGAAGTAATTTGCATACCTGTTCCGTGATAGAGCTTACATTCGAGCCCAGATAGATTGACTCACTGGAGAGTAAATGCTCCGGATTCTCTGGAGCAGAGAACTCTCCCCTGATTGATAGCGGTGGTTGGTATCTCAACAGTACTCATGTGTGTCTGTCAACAAGGCACACCTGTGGTGTGACTCATTTTCCTTTTATATCTGATTAATAACACACTTTTGTCTTTAAGAATATCTTTTATTGGGCACCTGGGTGGCTCAGTCGGTTAAACATCTGACTTCAGCTCAGGTCATGACCACAGGGGTCCTGGGATGGAGCCCTGCATCAGCCTCCCCACTCCGTAGGGAGTCTGCTTGTTCCTCTCCTTTTACCCCTCTCCCCTGCTTGAGTGAATGCTCTCTCTCAAATAAATAAATGAAATCTTAAAAAAAAATATCTTTTATTCACACAAGTGAAATGCATAATAATCCTAGCCAACACTTACGTATCACTCCATGCCAGATGCACTTCTGAGTATATACATTAATTCATTTATTCATCTCAGTAGCCCTATGAAAGTAGTCCTAGTTTTCATCACCACTGTACAGATGAAGAAATGGTTAAGTAACTATTCAAGATCACACAGCTAGGAAGTGACAGAGGCAGTGGTTGAGCCCAGATAGTCTGGCTGCGGTCGTGTACTGTATCCTGTAGTGCTTATAAAAACTTATTTAAAAATAGTGCCAGTGTATTTGGCTCTAATGGAAATCACAGAGGCCTGCATGGTGGTTTCAGAAATTTAAAAAAATGTGAAAGGATAAAGAAAGTGTAAAGAAAGTGACTGAAGTTTAGGGAAGGAAGGATGGTTTAAACTGTTTCTAATGTTTATTATCATAAGTAATGTAGTACCTTAAGTACCTTCACACTTGGTAGAATCTCTCGAAAGTAGGTACAGGGAGGCAGGTTTACTGAGCTATTGCTGTCCAGAAGGACTGCACCAACCTTAATCTTTTTTTTTTTTAAAGATTTATTTATTTATTTATTTGAGACAGAGAGAATGAGAGACAGAGAGCATGAGAGGGAAGAGGGTCAGAGGATGAAGCAGACCCCCCACTGAGCAGGGAGCCCGATGCAGGACTCGATCCCGGGACTCCAGGATCACGACCTGAGCCGAAGGCAGTCGCTTAACCAACTGAGCCACCCAGGCGCCCGCACCAACCTTAATCTTTTTTTGAGAGCATCACATTGAGGCAGTTTTATGGCGTTTTCCCCCCAAGTGTTTTTAGAATTTGTAGGCCAGTAAGAAGTATTGGTAATTATACAAGTTAAACAAAATTTGGTTGCTTATTATTCATAGGAACACAAGAGAAGGAGCATCTACTTCTTACCAAAGATATATACTCACCTCACCCCACTATAACAGGAGCTAGAATGTCGGCAAATACTTGGTTAATTCTACCAGTGCACACACATTTCTGAGCTAGAAAGCAAGCAGGGGGTGTGGAAGTTAGTGCCACCTAGTGGTAAGACTGAGCTCTGACCCCTGGAGGTTCTCAATCTCAAAGCACAGAATTACCAGAAGAGCTTGTTAAAAAGAGGTTCTTCTATAACATTGTGCGTCAATTGTACTTCAATAAAAATAAATAAAGAGGGGTGCCTGGGTGGTGGAATTGGTTGAGTGTCCGACTCTTGGTTTCAGCTCAGGTCATAATCTCAGGGTTGTGAGATCGATCCCCGTGTTGGGGTTGTGCTGAACGTGGAGTCTGCTTGAGATTCTCTCTCCCTCTCCCCCTCCTGCTCATGCTCTCTCTCTCTAAAGCAAATAAAGAAATCTTTTAAATAAATAAATAAATAAATAAATAAAGGGAAAAAGGAGAATGACAAAAAAAATTCCCAAACCCAAGCCAAAAACTGACACTTTGGCCTCACCCCTAGAGATTCTAATTCAGAAGGAAGCAGAGGAGAGAGGAGAGAGAGTGTGCATGTGTGTGCGTCTCATGTGTGTGTGTATGTGTGCCTTGTGTGTGTTTGGGAAGGATGTCCAGGAATGTGCATGTTTAAAAGGCAGCCCCACATGGTTGTTGATTCTGACGGTATGGTCCTAACTCTGCTCTAGGAGGCATTTTAGGGATTGGCCCAGCTCCCTCTTCTTAATCCTCTTCTCCAGCAGCTGCTGTAGTATCTCTTGATTATGTGGGAATGGTGGGGATCTTTTGGGACTATTTTGGATTGAGGAGGATCCAGCTGAGCTTGCCCACAGAGAAGGGATGGGAACAGGCCAATGTGTTTGGGAATGAGAGAAAAGCGCCCAGTGACCCAGTTTTGTTAAATCCATTTGCATTTCCTCCTTATTGATTTCTGTTGACCTCAGACCTACTTTTGACTCTGTGGGTCACACCCTACTTTTGTCTTTTTTTTCCTTCTTCATGTCCTTCAGCCTGGTATTCAGGGTCTCCATAACCAGACTCCAGACCTTCTCCCATGTCCCTCAGTGGGAATCCCCCTGTGCACATTAATCTTTCAGTATCTCATACTGCTTCCCCCCTGAAATTCTTACCCTCCATTTTTTATGCTTTTACTGCAGTCTGTAAGTTTTTTTAGACATCTTTTAAAAGTCCGAAGACCCTTGGGGTCCCTGGGTGGCTCAGTCGGTTAAGCGTCTGACCCTTGATTTCAGCTTAGGTCTTGATCTCAGGGTAATGAGTTCAAGCCCCACTTTGGGCTCCATCCTGGGCATGGAGCCTACTTAAAAAAAAAAGTCAGAAGACCCACAACTGCACAGAAGCCCTCCTTGGGGCATTTAACACCCTCTACCCTCTAATTTCCCGCCATACCTCATGCATAGCTTATATGCTTATCCTAGTATGTCATGAAATAATGTTTCCTATTGCTGCATAAATATGTTATCCACCCAACCATTATTTTACTTATTCATTCATTCCTTATGTTGTTTCCCCTGCCTGGAATATAAATTCTATTCATTCTTCAAATGCCACCCACACAACGAAGCCAAATATAGACTATTTTCGGCTTCATTCATTGATTCCTTCTCTGAGATCTGCCAGCACTGTGTCCTCAACTGCCCGCTTTAAATCTTAATCACACATGCCAGCTTATACATGAACTGCTGCTCTTCGGGAAATTGTAAGCTACATGAGGACAGAGACTATTTTATGTAATTCTTTGAGATTTTCCAAAATCATATTATTTCCAAATGTGTAATATGGCTTATTTTTTTTTTTTTTAAGATTTTGACAGAGAGAGAGAGAGAGAGAGAGCATGAGCAGGGGGAGTGGCAGACAGAGGGAGAAGCAGGCTCCCCACTGAGCAGGGAGCCCGATGCGGGGCTCCATCCCAGGACCCTGGGATCATGACCTGAGCCGAAGGCAGACTCTTAACTGACTGAGCCACCCAGGTGCCCTGCATAATATGGTTTAACTGAACTTGTACTCTCTGTTTTATGGCGTTTTGAGTCTTCACTTTCTGGTATTGTATAATGATGCTGTACCTTCCTGCTTTCCTGCCTTCAGAGTCCGCTCTCATGAACGTAGAGCGACACTTTGCCACCCAACAATATTCAGCCCTGCTCCTACACCAAGCTTCATGCCTAGGTGAAAATACCCTTCTTCACATGTGGTCTGATGTATACACACATAAGTAAAGCAATGTGCTCACCCACTGGGCTTTTTTTTTAAACTGGCTTTACTGAATTAAAAGCATTTTTTAATGTTGAGCCTCCATCTACATCCATGCTCCCTTCGGGAATGTAAATGATCTCATTGAGCTTGGTGACTTTTGGAGCTCTTCGTACAAGTAGCCCCAGAGACTCACCAGAAGCTAACTCAATACACATCTGGATTTGTTTGGGTTTGTTTTCCGCCCCAGGGATTCAGAGCGAGCCCTCGGCACCTGAGAAGACGTGCGGCGGCGGCCGCGGCTGCTCGCCTGGAAGAAGCCAAGCCTGTGGTGGAGGTTCACCACCAGAGTGAGCAAGAGATTTCCTTGAGGAAACGAAGAATCAAGAAAAATAGCCGAGTCCAGCCAGAATTCTATCACTCCGTTCAAGGCGCTTCAACCAGAAGGCCTGTAAGTAGAGAACTTTTATAAGAATATTAAATCCATGGCGTGGTGGTTCTTTTCGTTTTAAGAACTTGTCAGATGAGATCATCCGGTTATTCTGTCGTGATCCTCAGCAAGTGCTGTGAACCCATGGGAATCCCAGGAAGGAGTGTGATTTCATAGAAAGCACCGGGCCAGAGAGTTGTCCAAGAGGCCAGAGGTGGTCACTGCAGACAGGGTGATTTAAAAATGAGTGAATTCCCAGCCCCATTAGAGTCAGGGTCGAGAAGTAGAGCAGGGGCCACAGAGTCCACAAGCCGAGGGGCAATAATGATGAGATCAGAGTTGGTGAAGAGGGGCAACAAGAAAGCTAGTGTCAGCAGAAGAGAAGCAGAAGAGGGAAAGGTAAGGCTGGGGTCTGGGCCGGTAGCTGAGCCCCACCAGGAGGGGGCTGTCGGGCCGCCGAGGCCAATGTTGCCGTCTGCACCAGCCAGGGTGATGGTCAGGGTGCCAGCCTTCTCGGGTGTGGCCTTTGTTTTGGACCAGGGCAGCAAGCAGCACTGGCCTTCTCTACCCACGCGCTCGCGGTCTCTGTGGGCTGCAGTGCTACCTTACCTAGGAAATTCGGGCTCACGTGGGAGCTGGTCTCCACCTCCTGACTGCATTGTTCTATGTGCTCTGGTATTTTTTCTTGGTTCGGGTTCTCACACATGGACTTTTTTATCCGAGGTTGTGACGGTTAAGGATTTGCGGCTTAGAAAATGCCACTGTAAAACGTCCTAAAAAGCGTTTCGTAACTGCAATAATGCTACGTTGCTTTAGCATTTAAAGGAAGTCTCCGTGTGGTTCACTGCATGTTGTGGGGAGCCTATTTTTGTCATTTCTCATGCCAACCTAGGGGAACCATCAAGATTTGGCTTGATAATAGGTTTTTGTAAATTATGAAAACAAAACTACCCTCCTGTGGGGGTAACTGCTGCAGGCACAGCGGAGGTTGCTAGAAGGCCAGGAGAACGTCTGACTCAGTGTGCCGGCCAGTGACAACGGCAAGAAGCTAAATTCCTTTACAGAAAAGGTCCTGTGTGTCTTTGACCAACTGTAAAATAAGCACATATTTAGAGATGAGGGTCTTCTTTTCACGATTTAGTGAAATAAGCTATGTAGAATTTGGTATCTATGTGATATCTACTATAAGGTGGTAGGAAAAGTTATTCATTCAACAAACATAAGTTTTTTTTACATAGGAAATAAGGGATACACAGATACATATTAATAACTGACAGTTAATGAGGGCTCACTGTATAATAGGACTCACTTAACGACCCTATGAGGTAGATGTTATTATTCCCATTTTATGGGTGATGAAACAGCGGCTCAGAGCGTATAAATAACAGGCCTAGGTTTACCTAGCTGTTAGCGGCAGAGTCTAGGATTTGGATCTAGACAGTCTGCTTCTAGAGCCCAAGCACTTAGCTCTACAGTCTGCTACCTTCCTGTGGTTCATGGCCTCTAGGAACTCACAGCTGAGTCTGTGGACTGACATGCAAACAAGTATGTCGGATGCATGTCTGTGTTATGAAAATGCTGTTGTACAGTTAGAAACAAGGCACCAGGGAAGCACCTTGTGGGGCCAGAAAGATTTACAGAGAAGCAGACGCCTAAGATGAGTCCTGAAACGTGAGTTTATCAGGTGGGAAGTGGAAGTGGGTATCTCTGATGAGAGGATCGTGTACAGCAGAGGTATGAGAAAGTCTGGCATTCTCAGAGAACAGCTGGAGGTGGTGCTGGTAGATGAGACTGGCTGGGTCAGGCAGGGCTAGATCACCAAGGGATTGTATATTATGCTACAGAGTTGGCTTTACCTTCTGTGGTGGGCATCTGTTGAAGGTAGGGAGAAGAGGCACATTGGTTCTCTCGCTCAGAATCTAGCTAACCCTTTGCCGCTTCCAATCTCCACATGGGGTTCAGGTTGGTTAAGTGGTTATCATCACACTTTAGAAACCCTCAACCTCCATTTTTCTCTCATGAGCACCGTATGTAACTGCCTTGGGTAATAAGATGTATTCCTCTGTGACTTTGAAATTGGTATCCACTTTCTCCTTGAATGCCTATCTATCTTCTCTCTTTGTTTTCCTGGTGAATTACAGTTCACCTCTTAAGACTGACTCATGATCAAGCAGGAAAGTCTTGTCTGATCCTTCCTATCATAGTGAGATACCTTTTGTTTTGATCCTCAGCACTGTGTAGAGATCTCCCACACAGCAGTGATCCAAGTGAAAAAAATCAGGCTCTGTAGGAAAATGGACATGGGTTCAAGTTCTGCTCTGTGTATCTGGCAGGAAACAGGCGGCCCACTGAGAGTTTAACTGAAGAGAGTTTAATGAAAAGACTATTTACAGAGGTGTGGGCAGGGCTAGGGTGCTTCCCTAACCTTCAGGTGGAGCCTACCCACCTACCACTCCCAGCCTGAACAGGCAGCAGATAGCACTGGTCTTACTGGATTCTGGTAAGAATTGCTGGGGCCATGAAAGACCCTTTCATAGGAATTGTGACTGAGGAGTGCGGCCACAGCCAGAACACAGGGCGTCAGGAAGGGAGCGGGGGGGTGGGGGTGCTCTCTTAGCTCCTGCTAGTGCTTTCCATTGACCCAACTGAAGGGGCTTGGTTGATGCACATTACAGAGACCAGCATCCCAAGGACAGAGCAAGGGAGAGGTGGGCAGAGAGTCTGAGAGGCGACAGGGACAGCGGAAAATAATAAAGAATATACCAGGTCAAATGAATGATATTTGCACATGACATATAGCTTAGGCATTATAGGAATTCAGAGAACAGAGAGCATTACCCCTCCTCCCTGCGCCCCCCCCCCATCCCCATAGGGTGGACAGGGGATAACTACTTCACAGAAGAGATGGGATTGGGTTGGGCTTTAAAATACTGGCAGGAATGGGGTGCCTGGGTAGCTCAGTTGGTTAAGCATATGCCTTCTGCTCAGGTCATGATCGCAGGGTCCTGGGACCAAGCCCCATGTTGGGCTCCCTGTTCAGTGGGAAGTCTGCTTCTCCCTCTCCCTTTGCCCCTCCCCCTGCTCATGCTCTCTCTCTCAAATGGATAAATTAAAAAAAAAAAACTTAAAAAAAATAAAAACACTGGCAGGCATGCAGTAGGCCCCAGAAGTTAGGTATGATGACTGGAATAAGCAAAAGTACTGAGAACCATTTGACTGGATGTGGGGATTTCCATGAGAGAGAAGTACAATAGAGAGCTGGAAAAAGAGACTGGGGCCAGAATACACTCTAGACAACCACTGTGTTTAAGCTTCATTTTTTGTGCTTCATGGAGATACTAGAAGAGCATGATCAAAACACAACTTTAGGAAGACTAAACGTGAGCAGGACGAGTCAGCGGGGAACAGAACAGGGGTCAGGTAAGTAACTAGGGCAGCAGTATGGGTGGGAGGTAATTAGGGCCAGAGCTTGGCCCTAACAGGTGACATTCTGCTGTCATCTGGTGATCATTGCTTCTGGGGAATCGAAGGATGATGACCTTTGTTCTGACTTCTTCAGAAGGAATTGGAAGGGAGAGAGAATAGAGGCATGAAACATCAGTGGAGCCTACTCTGTTGCTTAGGGCAAAAATTCTGGAGAGTGTTCTTTGGGGCAGGTAAAACTCACCTCCTCCATCCGTCTGCATTCTGCTAGGATCATTTGGAGACTGGAAATGTCAGAGTTGGTGAGGAAGTTATTGGCACCTTATCTCACATGATTCCTGTTCAGCCTCCTGGAATCTTAAGTCCTCTGCTGACACGTTCTTGTGTTTATGCCATATGTGGACTTGAGCCCAGGCCTTGTGCCCTCCTCCTCTTCTGGATTTGGTTAGGTGCCATTGGTAGTGCCCACCAGTCCATAAGGCACGTGCCTAAAGCTTGTGCCTTTCCTAATGTACACATTTGGAGACAGTCAGTGTTACCATGGGTTGCCATGAGGTCAACTCTGATTGTGTCTTGGAGATGCAATAAAAATAAATCAGCTGTGGTGATTCAGGATTATTTGAATGACTTTATATGAATCACTCCAGACATTTTTTTTAAAGATTTTATTTATTTGAGAGAGAAAGAGGAGAGGGACAAGCAGACTTGGCACTGAGCACAGAGCTGGATATGGGGCTCAATCCCATGACCCTGAGATCATGACCCGAGCTGAAATCAAGTCAGAGGCTTAACCGGCTGAGCCACCCAGACTCCCGTGCAGATATTTTGAATCCGCAATCTGAATAATAAACAGGCCTGAGAGTGAGAAAGGCTGAACTAGGATGTGCCTGTGAGGTAGATGGATCAGAAGCTGTGACAGCGCAGTTTCAATCAGCTATCAGGGAGACCGGCCTCTTGATGAAGCGGGCCACGGGCCATGTGGAATGCATTATACTTTAGCATCTTTGGCTGCTCTAATCTATGTACTTTTTCTGAATCCATAATTTATACTCAAATGTGCCTGTATGCATTTGTAATAGAGATCACTAATATAAACTTAATAATATAGGCACATTTTATTTCACTCCTTTGGAATGTTTTTAAGGGTAAGTTAGCTAAAAATTTATCCTGATTTTTCTCTTAGTAAATTTGTCTTGGGACTTTTGTTAAGACATGTCACTGGAACACTTAAGGAATTTTCTACCACCTTGGAGCAGAAAAGATACTTAGCTCCCGATCTCCATTTGTTCTTTAGTATTTTGACATTACAAAGCCTTTTGTGTGTGTGTGTGTGTGTGTGTGTCAGAATCCTAGAGTTTTTAAACCTTCTCATCATTATAATAACATAATAAACAAAAGCTCTCACATTTACTGTGTGCTTACATGTGGGCAACACATGGACATTGTTCTCATGTTTCCCTGTTTTTTCTCATTTCATCTCCCCAGCACTTCTCTGGAGTAGGTGCTCACTTTCCAGAAGGGAAAACTTGTAAAGATCACACAGTAGGTAGATGGCAGAACTATGATTTAAACCCACACACTTTGACTGGAGCAGTTTGAGAATGGAGAAGTTCACATCATATTTTTAGTGCTAGATGTTTATCTTAACCCTCCTAATGCATTTTAATCTCATTAAGTCTCAGTTTTCCTTCCTGCATAGATGGTAGAAATGGTATTTAAAGCCGTAGATAAGCTCCAAACCTCATTTTTGCCATCCATTTTACTGACCCTCTCTTTTTGTGGTAGGGAGTAGTAAGGGTCTATCTCTCTTGCCCTCCCACATGAACCTGTTAATGTATAACAACACTTAGCCCCAAGAGGTATTTATGTGTTTGTGTTGAGAGTGGGATGAAGGGAAATTAAAATTTTAGAGCACTTGCAAATAGGCACACCGAGTCCATTCCTGTTACATTTCGCTGATTCCAGTTTTTTATACACTACATTTCCTTGTGACTTAGAATTTCTGAGACTTGGGGCACCTGAGTGGCTCAGTCGTTAAGCGTCTGCCTTTGGCTCAGGTCATGATCCCAGGGTCCTGGGATCGAGCCCCGTATCGGGCTTCCTGCTCCGCGGAAGCCTGCTTCTCCCTCTCCCACTCCCTCTGCTCTGTTCCCTCTTTTGCTCTGTCTCTCTCTGTCAAATAAATAAATAAAATCTTTAAAAAAAAAGAATTTCTGAGACTTTCTCAAGGAGGTACATCCCAGGTCACAGCCCAAGGTGTAGCTTGCTCTCCCTGCTGTCAAAACTTTGGCCCATGAAGCTCCCACCACTAGTAACTAACTGGATTATTGAACCTGATAATTTTGACTCAGGAGTTAGTGGCAAATTTAGCATAGATAATTGGTAGTCCTGCTTTCTGAAATGGTGAACACTGAGGAAGAAGCAGGTTTGGGTTGTTGGGTGGAAATCAAATTTCCAATTTGGATATGTTAAATTAGAATTATCTGTTAGAGGGTTGCCCGGGTGGCTTAATCGGTTAAGCATCTGACTCTTGGTTTTGGCTTAGGTCGTGATGTCATGGGTCGTGATCTCATGGGTCATGAGATTAAGCCCTACATCAGGCTCCCACTCAGGGTGTGCGGGGTGGAGTCTGCATGAAGATTCTCTCCCTCTGTCCCTTTCCTCACTTGTTTGAGCGTGCAGATGTGCGTGCATGCGTGCTCTCTCTCTCACATAAATAAATAAATCTTAAAAAAAAGAGAAATATCAGATATCTTAGTGTCTGAATTTCATGGAAAACATGAGTCTGGATTGGGGGTCATTAGTACAGAAATGTTACCAAATTCATGAGACTAGATGGGATGATTCAGGAAGTGAATGTTAATAGAGAGGAGACTTGAGGACTGAGCCTTGGGGTCCTCCAGTATTGAGAGGTTGGGAAGAGCAATAAAGCTTCCTTATAACTTCAACTCTTCCCTTAGAAATACAGATGTAGAGAACAGATTGGTGGTTGCCAGAGGTGGGGATGGGAGAAAAAATTGTACACACATCTGAATGCATGTGTTGTTTTCAGTGACACAGAAAAATAAACCCTACATAAATACATACACATGCACATAACAAATACAGATGCCTTAAGAGATGGGTTTAGGGCTCTTGAATTTCATTTAAGGGTATTCATCTTAGGCCAAGAAAAGGCAAACTCAGGTAGAAACTAGAGAAAGTAGCAGAAAAGGATTTCCCAAGCCTACTGATTACTCTTTCCTGCTCCTTTTCCTACTAAACCACTTCCTTGACCTCACCCTTCTTTGCCTTCTGCTGTTGAATTTTGGTTTCCAGCCTTGGGGAAAATTTCTGCTTTCCTGATTGCAGCTTAGGTCATTGTAAGGCTGCAAGATATTTTGGAACATTGCATAGTTTTAATTTTTTTTTAAAATCAGTATTAGCAGGATTTCAGGTCATCTTTGTAGTTGGGAACTTGCTGCAGTGTGGAAAAGGTAACTACACATCCTTGATCTCATTGAAAATATAGTAGGATGTTTCTCTGTTCCTTTCCTGCTTAGATTATTAAATAGTCTTCCCTTTCCTTTTGAAATATATGGGGCCAAGCAGCTTTATTTGCATAACATTAGGACACTTCCCTTTCTGTGGAAGGCTTTACTGTATAGCTCATACCTTACTTTGGCTTAATTAATTGGCAAATACGAAGTTTCTAAAGGAAATGTTTGTTTTCTTTTTCTCTTTGGAATTCTAGAGAGTGAATTGAATTAATAAAGTCAAATTTCTTTTACTAACTGCCTCAAAAGCATTTACTGAATTATACCCCTGCAACTTACTGAGTCTGCTGTGTATTACTATGCCTCCCTTACATAATCTTACGAAAGATTTCGTTTACTATAAATTTGCTAACAATAGGTATAAGAATAATTGGTGCACAGAAGCATGAAAGGTAGGTGGACTGCATTAAATGAACAGTGCTAATACAGGTAGAATTTAATTGCTCAATTCATGAAATCAAGATTAATTTGGTGAAGAGATTCATGTGCTTTGCTTGGAGAAAAAGAAGCACATCTTTCTAACTCGTGATTCTTTCCTAGGTCAGCATTTTGACTACAGCAAGGCCTGTTGCCATTCCTTTTGAGTCTTTCTTGTACTCCAGGTCACCTATTGTCTTAAAAACTTTTAATTCTTTCAGCTCCAAGCAAAGGAAGCTTCAAGAAAACTCAAGCATTTGAGAGACTCTGTTAGATAGCTACTTACCCTCCAAAGTTTTCGTGAACAACCGTGGATCAAAGGACTGAAAAGAAAGCCCTTTCAAAGGTGGTCTTTAAATGGTGCTGGGAAATGTGGGTGGGCATAAATTCCTTTATTTTAAAGTAGGACACTCTTTGTAGCTTCCTTTCGAATTCTGTTTGGCATTTAACAGCCCTCTTTGTCAGAGGTGACTCCTTGATCTTTGTCCTCAATCCCATGGGTTCCAATAGAAGACCCTTCCCTGTTGTAACCTCTGTGAAGAGAGTGCAGCTTGGCCCACCTGCTACTGTGTTACTGTCAGTCCTTGTAAAATCAAAATGTTAAAGTTTGAGGGGATCTTAGAGCTTTTATCTGATTCAGAGGTTCTCCTAAGGCAAGATTCTCCTTTGCTCCAGGCCTTTGAGTGATAAGATCATCCATTGTTAGATAGCTCTAAAGTAGCGAGTTAATTGTACTTGGAATCAAAAAGCTGTTTTCTGAGCTCATGGTTCCATCTCTCTGGACCTTTCTGCATATCATTTCTCAACCTTTCTACATATCACTTTTGTTGCACGCCCCCAAACCACCTCCTGGTGAGCATAAGGATCTGTCTGGTTTCTCTCAGTAGTGCCTTCTTCTTCCCACTGCCCCCTGGGTGTCAGGTGATGAGTGTGGGTCAAGAAAATCAAACTATGGGGGCGCCTGGGTGGCTCAGTCATTAAGCGTCTGCCTTCGACTCAAGTCATGGTCCCAGGGTCCTGGGATCGAGTCCTGCATTGGGCTCCCTGCTCGGCAGGAAATCTGCTCTCCCTCTCCCATTCCCCTTGCTTGTGTTCTCTCTCTTGCTGTCTCTCTCTCTGTCAAATAAATAAATAAAATCTTAAAAAAGAAAAGAAAATCAAACTATGGAAATTGAACATATCCAGAGAGAGCTTAGTTTGTGCCTTGGAAGAAGAGAGGTCGGTTCTGGAAATGACAGTAATGTTTCAGGAACAGTATTGCTTTGCAGTAGCACTTTGTAGTTAAATAGTACTTCCTATTTTTTTTAAAGTATGTTCATAGTCATTATCTCATTGAATCTGCACAACCAACTTGTTCATTGGGTAGGGCATACATTGTTAACCCAATCTGACAAAACTGAGTCTCAGCAAGTAAGGGACTGACCCCAAGTCATCGGTCTAGATAGAGGCAGACATCCCTTATCCCTGTAATCTCTTGGGTGAGCTCTAACTCAGATAACATTTGGGGAATTCGGTGAGAAATTTCAGGGACAAGAATATAGATTCCAGTAGACTGTAGGAATTATTCCTTTTCTCAACCTGATTCATTCTCAGGGAGTATTAGTTATCTATCTTTGAGAGCCTGCTCAGTGTGCATTGTCTACCCTAGGGTACCAGTGTATTGGCAAGTCTGCTTTGGTCTAACCCACCCAGCTCGTGCCGCAGCCTGCACACATCCTGCTCACTGATCAAATGGTGAAGTAGGTAATTGACTCTGATGCTGGGGAACATCATCGACTTAGCAGCATCGACTCCCACTATGTGCAGCTCAGCATCTGCTCAGCATCCTAAGATAAAGGAAGATTAGATACCTGATTTAGTCTGGTATTAAAATTAGGTTGAATTATTATTGTGCGTTGTTACTGGGAATGTAAAGTGGTGCAGCTGCTGTGGAAAACAGTATGGTAGGTCCTCAAAAAATTTAAAATAGAATTACCATGGGATCCAGCAATCCCACTTCTGGATATATAGTCAAAAGAATTAAAGCAGGGTCTCAAAGAGATATGTGTACACTCGTGTTCATGGCAGCATTATTTATACCAGTCAAAAGGTAGAAGCAACCCAAGTGTCTGTTGACAGATGAAAAAATAAACAAAATGTGATATATACATACGGTTGACCCCTGAACAACATGGGCTTGAACAGGTCCACTTACTTATGTGTGGATTTTTTTTCCTATAAATATATTGGAACATTTTTTGGAGATTTGCAACAATGAAAAAACTTGCAGATAAACTTGTAGCTTAGAAATACTGAAAAATTTAAGAAAATTTAGGAATTATTATAAAAATATATAATAGATATAACATACAAAATATATGCTCATCAGCTGTTTCTTATTGGTAAGGCTTCCAGGCAACAGTAGGCTATTAGTAGTTAAGTTTCTGGGGAGTCAAGGTTATACATGGATTTTGACTGCATGGGAGGTCGGTGCTCCTAACTCCTGTGTTGTTCAAGGGTTTACTGTACAATGGAATATTACTCAGCCTCAAAAAGGAAGGAAATTCTGGCACATGTTACAATATAGATGAAGCTTTTGGGCATTATACTAAGTGAAAAAAGCCAGTCACAAATAAAGAATCCATATTGTATGATTATGCTTCTATGAAATACCTAGAGTAGCAAAGTCATAGTGACAGAAAGCAGAATGGTGTTTGCCAGGGGCTGATGGGAAGTGAGAATGGGGAGTTGTTTTATCAGAACAGAGTTTTAGTTTTGCAAGATGGAAAGAGTTCTTCTGGAGGTAGATGGTGGTGATGGTTGCACAACAGTGTGAATGTACTTAAACTACTGAACTGTACACTAAAAAAGGGTTAAGATGATAAATTTTGTATTCTGTGTATTTTACCACAATTAAAACGAAATTGAGTTTAAACACAACTGCCGGCAAAGGGGCAGAAGAATAACAATAAAGGTTAACAGAATAAGGGCTCCAATGATAAGAACATCAGAGGAGATATACATTTATCTTATTTATTTATTTTTAAGATTTATTTATTTATTTGAGAGAGAGAGCGAGGGAAAGGGCAGAGGGAGAAGGAGAGTGAGAGAGAATCTCAAGGAGACTCCCCATCAGAGCAAGGAGCCCGACATGGGGCTTGAGATCATGATCTGAGCCGAAACCAAGAGTCGGATGCTTAACCGGCTGGGCCACCCAGGCACCCCCATTTAGCTTATTTTAAATAAAATTATCATGAAGTATGAGAGGCACAAGGTAAATAAGAGGTAATTACAAGTAGCAAATGCCAAGAAAAGGACTTAATTGCTAATGGGGGGAAATGTCCTTGTGTGCACAGTGTGGGAATGACTATGGATTGAATATCAGATGGCAAGACATATTTCAAATAAGTGAAATGACAGTTGCTATCATTACTCTTAAAAAAGAGAAACTACTTAGAATGTAAATTCTTGTCGAGGTTTTAAAAGCTATTGTATGTTTATTTTCATATGAATTAAAACATTATATTAGAATGAATAATATTAATCTAAAACAATGTAAAATTGATATTAATTTAAAAGATTGTATTATTGGGCGCCTGGGTGGCTCAGATGGTTGGGCGTCTGCCTTCGGCTCAGGTCATGATCCCAGGGTCCTGGGATCGAGTCCCGCATCGGGCTCTCTGCTCCTTGGGAGCCTGCTTCTCCCTCTGCCTCTCTCTCTCTGTCTTTCATGAATAAATAAATAAAAATCTTAAAAAAAAAATAAAATAAAAGATTGTATTATTTCACAATTAATTTCTGTTCTGTTTCAAAAAAACTTGAGAAACTTGGGGCGCCTGGGTGGCTCAGTGGGTTAAGTGCTGGCCTTCGCCTCAGGTCATGGTCCCAGGGTCCTGGGATAGAGCCCTGAGTCAGGCTTCGTGCTCAGCGGGAAGTCTCCCTCTGCCACGCTGCTCCCCCTGCTTGTGCTCTCTCTCTCCCTTTCTCTCAAATAAATATATAAATATATAATCTTAAAAAAAAAAAAAAAACCTTGAGAAACTTTATTTAGCAAATAGATATTTTGATGTTGTTAGGAACCAGGATTTTCAGGGGGAGAGAGAAGAGATGCAGATATAACATCAGAGAAGTAAATCCTTGTAATCCTAAACTTGAGATGGAAATATCAATTTGAGCTCATAATGAATGTTTTCATTGAAAGAAGCATTTCCTTGTTCTGTCCACTGAACAGGTCTAGGAACAATGACCAATCCAGTAGTAATGCCCATATTACAGTATCCTAATATCATTTCTTATGGAAACAAACTAATGCTGTGTCTTTGGTGGGGTTTTTCAAGCAGAGCCCGAGGAAGGGATATTCTTGTGAAAGTGATTTATTGAAGGAGAGCTCTCAGGAGGAGAATAAGCGAAGCAGGACAGGGCAGGGGCAAAAGCTAATAAGGAAGGACAAAGGCTAGGCTGGAGACTAGTTTCAGCCTGGACTTACATTGGGCTCTGGTGCACCAACTGCACTCTAGAGTTAGTCTCAACTTGAAGTGACCCTTTAGTCCTTCAGTTCAGTTAATCACTGGCCAAGGGCTATGAGATGGGGATGTGAGGAAGCTGGATTTAGCCCAGGGGAGTTCTTTGAAAAAGGGGCAAATGTAAGCCATTAGCAGTTAACACTAGCAGCAGCTGGGAGTGCCCTGGCTGGGTGGAGGGAATCCAGTTGGGGCATCTGCAGCAGCCTTCACAGACATCTAGGAGAAATGGCTGATCCAGATCTGGAACAAGAAATATAGAATGAACCTGGCACATCCTGTCAAACCAGAAAGCAAGGAAGCATCAAAGATTACTGAGGTCTTGTCAGAAAGACCAGGAGCAAACTTCGAGAGGTTCCTACTGCCTGATCAGTAAGAATAATGATCACAGTGGATTGACATACATCTATATATTTAGAATCCATGAATTTATGATATTAAAAAAACCCCATCTAATTAGAATGACCTTTGGAGAATGCTAAATGAACCAAGTCACTTTTCTGAAAAAATGGTAAAGGGAAAGGAATCAAGCATTATCCTGTCTTTGTTATAAGAATTATTCTATACGGTAATCAAATAGCTGTTGAGGGAAGAAAGCATGATGAAATTCAAATGTCACCATTTTGCAAACCCTGATGAAGGAATGAACCAAGCCAGTGATCATCAGTGACTTCTTACCCCACAAGAGAGGCAACCACACATTATGTGCCTTATATAACGCTTAAGAAATATTCTTGCAAAAAAACATTGAACCTATATCAGATCAAATCACTAGTTCTAATTAAAGATTTACACAAAACACAGAGGACAGAGGAATATGTTGAACGATTTGCTGAAGATACAGTTAGTAAAATCCAGATTATGGGAAACCTTAGGACGGACAGTCCCAATTTCTTCAACAAACACATTATAAGAAAAAAAAGCAGGAGGGGTAATCTATAGAAGAGATTGAAGAGACCTATTGATTAAATGTAATGTGTAGGCCTTGTTTGGATGAACAGACTGAATGTAAAAGAATTCTTGAGAAAATGGGAGACCAACCAGATATTTGATGATATTAGGAAATTGATATTAATGCTTGAGATTGGTAATGGTATTGTGATTTTATTAAAAGTAGTCCATATCTTTTAGAAAGATACACTAAAGTATTTAGTAATGAAATATTAAATCTCTGGGATCCACTGGGAATCCAGGGGGGTGGAGGAGGAAATGTGGGTAGGAATATAGTCCCAACAACACTGACCAGGACTTGGTAATTGTTGAAGGTGTAAATGGTAGTTCCTTAACCTTTGCTATTGTATAAGCCTGAAATGTCCCTAACGAAAAGTTTAAGACATTAAAAAAAGTGAAACACATATTTATGTGAAATTTATATCATCAATACTTTGCTTCATTAAGTCCCTCTTGTGGCTTTTGTTTTTCATAGAGTGAGCCTAAATCTTTGTTAATAACATTTCCAGATTTCAGATATTTACTATTAGAAGGTTTTCAGAAAGACAGAAGGGGGCAATATTCCCATGGCTATCTTTTGATGCTTTTTTTTTCTTTTATCTTTTAACAAAGGACTATTGCTTATTTGTCAGCTTATAACATTTTATAATAGCATGTTAGTGAGTGGTGTAAAAGTGTGCTATTATTTAAAATTTAACAAATAATGTAAAACAGGTGAAGAATTTTTAGGCATATTCTTCCATTTTAATATCTAAAAACCAATTTTCACTGAGATTGCTATTTTTGTTCTTTGTAGATTTATTGATATGAAAATAGAACCATTATTAAAACAAAACTGACCCAAAAGACAGCATGCCATCACATTGCTTGACTTTGTCTTGCTGCAACTCAAGTGATACCTAGTCTTAAAACTTTTTTTCATGGTAAATAGAATTCTTCCATTGCAGTATTACTTTATTCCAGCAGATTATACTTAAATCTTCTTACAGAGCTCATGAAATTTTGATGGTGGAAATGCAAGCTACTGAACTATCGATTTTAGTTAATCTTTAATATTGACATCACATTAATATTGACATCACATTCCATTATGTGGTTTTCCTGAAGGAGAGTCTTTGCTTTCATTTTGCTGCTCAGACGTCTACTTTTCTTTGCTTAAATAGAGAGGCGAGCTGACAATTTACACATTTCTAGCTCTATTTAAAGCTTACTTAAGAAAGTGTGAAACTATTAGGGTACTTTAAAATTATCTGTGAATTTTACTTTTATATTAGCTCTATTAGAAATAGGCAATAGATAGGGGTGCTTGGGTGGCTCAGTTGTTGGAGCATCCAACTCTTGGTTTTGGCTCAGGTCATGATCTTGGGGTTTTGAGATCAAGTCCGATGTTGGGAATCCACGTTCAGCGGGGAGTCTGCTTGAGATTCTCTCCCTCCCTCTCTGCCTATCCTCTCCACTCTCTCTCTCTCTCTCTCTAAGTAAGTAAGTAAGTAAATAAATAAATCTTTTTTTTTTTTTTTTTTTTTATTCATGAGAGACAGAGCGAGAGAGAAAGGCAGAGGGAGAAGCAGGCTCCCAAGGAGCAGGGAGCCCGATGCGGGACTCGATCCCAGGACCCTGAGATCATGACCTGAGCTGAAGGCAGACGCTTAACCATCTGAGCCACCCAGGCGCCCAGTAAATAAATAAATCTTAAAAAAAAATAGGCATGGATAATTGAGAATGAATTTATTTAGCTGCTTTGCCAAATGCAAGAAAAAAACCCCACCAAAACTATTCACTTTTGCAAAAACTGGATAGCTAGGCATGGATCTTTAAGAAGCAATTGGGTCCTTACAGGACATGTGCTTTCATGCTATTAATTTTTATAACTTGCAGCTGCAGAAAAATTATTTTTAAATAGCCAGCATAAGTGTTGAAAATGAGCTCCTTTTTCTTAGCTATCAGGGTAACCACGTCCCTTGAACTGTGATTATAATCAGTTGTGACATATCAATTTCAGCCTTTTCTCCTCCTTCTGCATTCCAAGAAGGTTAAACATTATTTAGTGTGATTCTTTGACCCAAGAGTTCAAAAGGGCAAAAAGTATACATTCAGGCTGCACATATACTTTAAAGTGCAGTGCCATGTGTTCATTCAGCTCTTTGGAGTTTAAAGAAAAGATGTTAAAAAGTCACTAGCCAGGATTCTTGGCACCTTGTTCTACCCTTTTGTTTCATCCTTTTTTTTTTTGTCTCTGTGAAACAGAAGATTAGACTCCCATTTAATAAAGTGTGAACTATAGTCAGACTTGATTTCTTCCACTGATGACAAATTAGAGAAATTTGTGATTTTCACCAATAAATAAAAACCATTTGGATTAAATATCTAATTGTTGATCTGCTTTTGAGTTGTGTTACTGTCTGTTTTCAGGAGTAAAATACTGAGTATGGTAGGAGAGTTTTAGAATTCTGTGGCTCATGGCCTGCTCCTAAAAACTTAGATGATTCCTTTGGGGACCCCTGGGTGGCTCAGTTGGTTAAACATCTGCCTTTGGTTTAGGTCATGATCCTGGGGTCCTGGAATCAAGTCCGCATTGGGCTCCTTGCTCAGCGGGGAGTCTGCTTTTCCTTCTGTCTGCTGCTCCCCCTGCTTGTGCTCTGTCTCTCTCTGACAAATAACAAAATAAAATCTTAAAAAAAACCTTAGATGGTTCCTTTTGTAATACACAAATAAACCTGTGGTTTGAAGTGGGAAGATGGGTAAATTGGATATCAGGCATTGTCTGATACTTTTGGCAGTTATTTAGTGTTTGCTTTATTTTCTAAGTTATTTTCACTGGTTCTTTTTATTTCCCTAGGTATATATAACTTTGAGTAAGAGAGTGTTTTATATTATAAGGCACTGTAGAAGTATTTCATTAGTTGATGTTTTAAAATATCTCTAATTGTGGAGCCAGATAAGTTGAAAAACAGAATAGCACTGCTTTCTTAGAAACGTACTAAAATTGTTTTTCCAAAGTCATTTCTTCATAGGAGTTCTATCTCGCATTCTGACTTTAATAATGAGAAGAATTATGTCCCCTGAGGAGAAAGACACTGTGCTTTGTGTTCTAACCTTCAGCCCTAGGGCATTGTGGAATTTCAATAAATTTTTAATAATGAATCTCTGCTCTACTTTTTTTTCCCGAATAATTGTTTAGCCATCATGGAGTAGGAGAAAGTTGTAAGGTGAGAAATCAGACTGAGAAAGAATACAGGAAGGGGAATGCATAGGCTCAATTATTGTAGGAAATTGCCAAGTTAGATTGTATTTTATAAATCCAAAACAACCTTTCTTGTTACTCTTTTGAAAGTTATCTATTTATCATGCAGACAGAAATTAACTTTTTAAATCACATGCTATAAGAGCACCTGGTTTATTAATGGGTTGGGCCCAGTTTAGTTTTGCTCGAGTTAAGACTAAACCTTTCTGCAAATATAATAAACAGTATGATGGAGTGGCTAAGAGGGTGTATTCTGGAACCACACAGCCTATGTGAGAGTAAATTCTGGCTTTAACACATATTACCTCATATTGCCTTTGGGTCCTGTAAGTTATTCAGCTTCCCTGTGGCTCAGATTCCTCAACTGTAGAACGGGGATCATAACTACATTATGTAGTTGTGCAGATTCATCTTTTTTTTTTTTTTTTTTGCGAGAGAGAGAATGAGAGAGCACGAGAGGGAGGAGGGTCAGAGGGAGAAGCAGACTCCCTGCTGAGCAGGGAGCCCGATGCGGGACTCGATCCCAGGACTCCAGAATCATGACCTGAGCCGAAGGCAGTCGCTTAAACAACTGAGCCACCCAGGCGCCCAATGCAGATTCATCTTTTCAAGGTGCTCAAAACCACACTTGGCATACAGTGAATGCTTTATCTGTTCACCATTATTACTTATATACAACCTAGGTATGGGACAGGGTTCTAGATGTACTGGCGATATGGAGGTGAATAATATAAGGTCTCTGACTTTAAGGGTATTAGTCTTGTGGAAAGGGACAAACAGGTGGTTACAATGTAGTATGATAGGGGGTGTTCTAAGAGAATATTAGAGTCACTTATCTCAAAGTAGGAAATTCAGAGAAGGCTTCCTGGGGGAAGTGCCATGCTGAGTATTGAAGGACTGTTGAAGAAATAGGGGAAAGCCTTCCAAGCAGGGGGAGAAGCATGTCCTGAAGGAGCAGTGTGAGAGAGCTCTGTTCCTTCTGGGGAAGTAGAAATAGTTCCCAATGAAGCTGGTAGAGAGTTCGAGGCTGGGAATGGGTAAGGTCACAAAGGGCCCTGTTTGCCATGCCAAAAACATTTGGACCTTTATTTTTTGGTATTTGGGGCCCCTGAGGACAGTGAGTAATGGAGGGTTGGGAAGATGATTACTGTTTAAAAAGATTAGTCTAGTGCCAATGTACCAGTTGGATTAGAAAGGTACAGGGTTAGAGTCAGAAAGACTAATGCTTTGGTCCAAGTAAGAAATGATTAGGGCTTGAATTAAGATAGTAATAATGTGGGTGAAAAGAGGAATTAATTTGAGAGCGATAAAAGATAAGAATAAATTTAACTTGATAACAAATAATATGTGGGATGAGGAAAAAGGAAAAAATCTTATATATATATAAAAGCCTCACAAGATATATATAGTTGATTTCTAGTTTTAGCAAATGGGTAGATTTGGAGCTTTACTAAAATGGGAGTAAAGCAAGATGAGAGGAATAGGGTGTGATGTAGGGGAGCGGGAAGACAGGTTGGGTTTTGTATGTGTGGTATTTGAGGGCTAAATGATGGGAGAGAAAGCCATCAGGATGAAACAAACAGAAGATACAACCAGAGAGGAAAACCAGGGGAGAATGGTGTCACAGAAGCCAAGAGAAGACTGAATTCCAAGAAAGGAGTGGTAAGGATATAAAATAGTGCCAAGAAGTTAAGAAGGGTGAAGACTGAATTTGTGGTCTGGATTTAAAGCAGCAATGAAGAGGACATAAGTGTTCTGGGGGGAGGACATTTTAGATGTATGATGTTGGGCAGGAACCAGATTTCAGTGTACTAAAGAGTACCCGGGACTTTTGATCTCAAGGTGGCAAGTAGGTAAGCTTTCAATTCCTGATTCTTCTTGCAAAATCACTCCAAAACAACAAGGAGAACAAGAAACTGAAAGACAGAGTCAATCTTTGATGGAAGTGAGAGACGTTTGTAATCTTGAACCACAATACGTGAAGATGAAAGCAAATGGAGAAAAGTAGATAACTTAGCTAAGAAGAGAAAACATACAGAGAATCTCATCGTCGCCCCCTTCCCAGCACTCTAGAGTCTACATGGACGGGAATAGGAATCACCTCGTTTTGTTGCAGGTGGAAATGAGGTGAGGATTGCAAGTAGGAATTGTTTGAAAATCTCCATAAGGAGCATTTTGACTAGGCACCTTTGTAATTATTCAGACACCTTCTTCCTCACTCCTACAGGAGATGAAAAGTATAATTTCTGGGGCACCTGACTGGGTAGAGCATGCAACTCTTGATCTCAGGGTTATGAATTCGAGCCCCACGTTAGGTGGAGAGGTTGCTTAAAAATAAAATCTTTAAAAAAAGTATAATTTCTGAAGAAATTGAATCAGAGAGACTGTGGACTTAGGAATAACAGGCATTGAAGTAGGCGGGGATGAGGTATGGGGGTGAGTAAATCTGGTAAGTCTTCTACACCTCAGCACCCTCACCCCACTACCACATCCCCAGCTCCAGAATGCCAGCATCCAGGCTTATACTTCCCAGACAGGTGACTGGAAGACTCTTCTCTGAAGAAATTGAACCACCCCGAGGAAGACAGATTTTAGCAGGGATCCTATGAAAAAGTCAACTGTTACCCTATTGCTTGGTAATGAATCCCACCAGTTGACGCACTTCATCCAGTCATGCTTTGGCAAAGCCCGCTAATTGGACAAACCTAAATCGTATTCCCAGAGTTTTTAGTGAGCTTTTTAGTATCTCAGTCCTGAATGTGAATGGATGGCTAACCATCACCAGATATTGAAGAAAGCCTCCAACATAAAGGAGAGAAAACAAATATCCCAGACTAACAAAGGGGTAAAAAGAGGAACTCAGAGGAAATAGTGACAGTATAGAGATGAAGAAAATTCCTAACATCCTCAAAAGGGTAAGAGAAGATGATATATGTATTTAAATATAACTTAAAAAATTAAGAACATGACCCTCCATAAATATAAATTGAACATATATTAAAGATTTTATTCAACTCATTAATTAATGGGGGAGCCTGTCAGATAATAGTATCAATTCAAAGGAGAGTCTGAAGGAGATATATAATAGTCAAGAATGCAGAAGTGAATTTACTAATAGAGGCAAAACAGGTTAATATCTCACGGATGAATAATATGTAATATTAGGGTTGTCATTTTTGCTGGGTGGAAATCAATTGGATCACTGGACAAAATTCATTTGCATTGCTATGGACAAGAATCATTTGTTTTATTACAAGTTACCTTTACTCTTAACAGGTTTATAAATAGCCTGGTCTAGTGGTTCTCAAAGTATGGTTCCTAGTCCGGCAACATCAGAATCACCTGGGAGCTTGTTCTTTGTTCTGATTAACTGAATCAGAAATTCTGGAGGCTAAGTCCAGCAGTCTGTGTTTTAGTAAGCCCTCCTAGTGCTACTGATAGATGCATTATAAAGTGGGACAACCACTGATTTAGTTGTCTTCCTTTTTTTTAATTTTTAATTTTTTTTGTTAAGTAGGCTCCATGCCTAACATGGGGCTCGAACTCATGACCCAAAGATCAAAAAGTCCCATGCTCTATGGGACTGGTTGGTTTATCTTTTCCTTCTTTGTTTTCTCCCTTACTGTCCAGTTGTAGCTCCGACTGCTCTAGGCTGGCCCAAGGAGAAGAGGGGATTAGGGGACAAGGGACTAGCTTTGCACAGCCCATGTAGTTAAGATGTGGCATCCGTGTCCTCTGCGTGTGTTGCATTTCCTTTCATGTGGGAAAAATCTTTCCTTTGTGTATTCTGCCTTGGTCCTCTGAGCTTCTGATGACTCACCCCTTCTGTTTGGTCCCTTCTTCCATCCACAAAGCCCTTTTGGATAGGCTCCCCTTGACTAGGGTCTAAGTTAGCTCCCTCTCTCAGGACCCATGTTAGGTCCCCAAAGAGCTTGTGCCTTAGCCTGTCGGGGTGGGCAGCTCAATCCTGGGCAGCTCCTTTACTCCAGCCACAATCTTCACCTTTAGATTCTCTTGGTGAGAGTCATATTCTAATCCTATGTGCTCCAACCTCAGGGAGACATGCTTAACCCTTCAGGAGATCTCCTTGTACTCTCTTTCGTGTTATAAGGTACAGGGCAAGCACACTGACCTCTCTTCCAGGAGGAAAGTGTACAAGGCATCAGTAGCTTTCTCTGAAGCAGTCTCTCTTGGTTTCTGGCCTTGTCCACCTCTCTTGAGTAGATGATGGACTCTTGTTGCTCCAATTGTTATTACAGTGGCTTAACATGGCTTTCATAGATGCTCTAGCACAATACTTTTCACACATTTGTGGGGAGGATTTTTTTTTTTTTTAATTTTTGATCCACTGAAGATCTACATATGGTCCTTTAATGCATGACTGATCTCTTCAGCTCATGTCACGGGTGACTTACCACATGAGCTCACCAGTGTCTGAAATGGTCTGTTCAACAAGGCGAGTCTACTGACCATTTGCATTTCCAGAGCAATGTCAAATTATTCAGAAAGTTGCTAAGTACTCTAGATTTCCATATTTACCTTGTAGCAAACTAGTATAACAGTTCTCGGACTGGCATCATTCCATGGGCATATTTTTAGTTGTTCTGTTCTAGCATTTTCCCTTAGGATTCCTTCAGGATTGAGAAAAACGGGGACTTATGTATCATTCCTGGCCTTTGCAGCATCAGCTAAAACAGACCAAAAAAAGTTATAGTTTAATAACCTATTATAGTTATATCTTCACTAATTCCACTAAATATATTTATTACATGTATGCTCTGACACAGATCCTATAAAAATAGAGTGTGTATTCTAAAAAAGGGAGAGATATAATAAACAAATAACTAAATATATACTATGTTAGGAAATGATAAATGGTATGAAAAAAATACTTGAGGTAAGGGGGAAAGAAAGGTGGGAGTGGAATGATGGGCTGAAGTTTTATATTGCATACTCCAAGAATATTTTTTGATAAAGTAACATTTCATCAGAGATCTGCATCAGTGACAGAACCATCAATCTACATAAAAGGCTTTTAGGCCAAATACTTTTGAGCATTATTTGCTTCTTAGCTTATGAGCCTGTCTTACTTTGATAAAATATAAAAGTAAATTTAAAAATGAATGGGGAAAATGAATGGGAGATGAGGACATGGAGAGAGAGCATTTGTAGATTACCTAAGAAGGGAATGAGGAAATCAGGCAGTAAGCTAGGGAGGATGTAGGATTCAGAAATATCTTTCTTTTTTCTTCTCTTCTCTTCTTTTCTTTTTTTTAGAGGGTGGGGAGGGGCAGAGGGAGAAGGAGAGAGAGAATCCTAAGCACACTCCATGCCCAGCACAGAGCCCAACATGGGGCTCGATCTCACGACCCATGAGCTCATGACCTGAGTCGAAATCACGTCAGATGCTCAACCGACTGAGCCACGCAGCTGCACCTAGAAATGTCTTTCTTTCTTTTTTTTTTTTTTTTAAGATTCTATTTATTTATTTCAGACAGACAGAGTCAGTGAGGGAGGGAACACAAGCAGGGGGAGTGGGAGAGGGAGAAGCAGGCTTCCCGCGGAGCAGGGAGCCCGATGCGGGGCTTGATCCCAGGACCCTGGGATCATGACCTGAGCCAAAGGCAGACGCTTAACGACTGAGCCACCCAGGCGCCCCTAGACATATCTTTCTTAAGGTGGGAGACATTTGAGATGTTTTGGTGAGAAGAAAGGGAGGACTTCCCTGGGTCTGCACAGAATGAAGGTGGGGGTAAGAGCAAAAATAGATACATTTTGGGTTTGATGGAGTTTGTTAAATGGGAACAGTGCTGTGGGCCCAGTTGATGTTTGATATTTTTACATTTGTTGGGGAATCAAACTGACTGAATGATGTTTTCAAAGCAGGTTTCGCAATTTAGGCTCAGGAGTGTTAAGGTGAATGTTTTGGCTGATTCAAGATGGAGGATGGAATTGATAGCCCTAGAGAAGGTGGCTGGGATGTTGATGTCAAGAGAATGCTTGAAATGACACAGCATGAGACCAGCTGAGGAAGAAGAGGAAATCACGAGGGCAGGAATACATCTGATGACGATGAATAAAGAGGGTTGGAGATCTGATTAACTTGAAAAGGAGTGAGAGAATTAGCCAGAAAATTGAGGTCATCTTGTTGGATTAGAATGAGAAGTTTCAGAGTTGGTTCAGTTCCAGGTGGTGGTGTCATCCAGAACGGGACCATGGGTCAGAAGAGGAGAGAAGGTGATGATTATTTGAGTTCGGAAGGTTAGGACCTTTTATGATTGAAGCGTTAGATGTCTCATCCAAATGGTGTGGAAATCTTCCAGGATGATGACAACACTCAGTGTGGAGAAGAAGCAGTGAGTCAGATGCCAAACTCCTCAGTGAATGAGGGTGTGTGGCCAAAGGTCAGACAATTCAGAGAGGGGACGTGCGTGGCATTGAATGATGGCTTGGATGTAAGAGAGGGGAGAAGGAGCAGCCTCTGGTGGAGGAATGCAAGGGTGCGGAGAGTGGGCACTTAATAAATGATTAAGATAAGACAAGCAGTGGAGTTGGCACTTTCTATGAGAAGGTAGAGCTTGTTGACTGTGAAATGGCAGTTCCAAAGGGCACCTAGAAGAAGTTGGCAGGGAGGGCAGTGGTGGAGAAGGTATAGATAGCAGGATGATACAGTCTTTGAGAGAAGAGTTGCCCGTGGGGCTGCATTTGGGGCAGTAGCCGAGGATGGCAGGGGTGGGTGAGTTCACCTCTGCAGAGATCTCGGAAGCTTTAGGGACGGACCTCAGGTGAGCCAGAGGCAGACTTCTGCATCCATACCAGTAGTCTGCAGCCTTAGGTGCGGACCTGAAGGCCGGGTGGTGTGTCCCTTAGACGCCCGTCTGTTCGTAGAGTGTGAGCTCCTCAATTTGGAATGACAGACCGAAATATATTATTGATTCTAAAATAAAAAGTTTGGAGCTTGAACTTAAACAATCTTTTTTTTTTTTTTTAAAGATTTTATTTATTTATTTGACAGGGAGAGACAGCCAGAGAGAGAACACAAGCAGGGTAAGTGGGAGAGAGAGAAGCAGGCTTCCCGCCGAGCAGGGAGCCCGATGCGGGGCTCGATCCCAGAACCCTGGGATCATGACCTGAGCCGAAGGCAGACGCTTAACGACTGAGCCACCCAGGTGCCCCTAAACAATCTTTTAATAATAAATGACTACAAAATGTATCATATCAACTGGGTAGTTGTAATTCAACTTTTTTATACATGAATGGAATTTATTTTATTTTATTTTATTTTTTTAAAGATTTTATTTATTTGACAGAGAGAGACACAGTGAGAGAGGTAACACAAGCAGGGGGAGTGGGAGAGGGAGAAGCAGGCTTCCCGCTGAGCAGGGAGCCCGATGCGGGGCTCGATCCCAGGACCCTGGGATCATGACCTGAGCCGAAGGCAGACGCTTAATGACTGAGCCACCCAGGTGCCCCTACATGAATGGAATTTAAAATCAATTCAGAAAGTTGTTTTAACAAAATTTATTGACATAAAGCTCTTTCAAACATTTAATGAAAAAATGTGTAAAATGTATCTGATCATAAGTCTGATGTGAAATGGGCAGAACCTCTAAAACAGGCCTAGGACTCTGTGAACATCTCAAAACATCTCTGGCTTAGGTTCCAAATATAAGCTCAGTGAGGAGTTGTGCAGAAGGGGTTAGTAAAGATGACAAGGCCATTCGTATGACCTTCTTCAGGTGGTTGGGAGGGGAGTCCACTGTTCTGAGGAATCCTCTCTCTCAAGGGTGTTAGCTTTGGAGTCTGCCTCTGGTGATTTGGAAGCCTAATTTTATTTTTTCTTCGCGATCTTTTAAACTTCATGTGGTTTGTATTGGAGGGTGAGAAGGATTAGAAAGGACAGGTATTCTTCAGGCTCATGTAGAAAGGGATCCAGAACTGGGAGCTTTAAGATCTCGATTTTAGCTAGAACATTCATTTCATCTCTTTGAGCTACAGTTTTCTTTGATGTAGAATGAGAATAATAGCAATCTATATTTCATAGGATTGTTGCAGGATTACACAAGGTAGTATTTTAACAAGGTTTTAGGAGCTCTAAAATGCCCCATAAGTGGGTTTTGGGTAACATGATGGTGAAAAAGAGGGATGAAAAGAAAGTAAGATGGGGGGGCGCTTGGGTGGCTCAGTCGGTTAAGTGTCTGCCTTCGGCTCAGGTCATGATCCCAGGGTCATGGGATCGAGCCCCACATCGGGCTCCCTGCTCAGTGGGAAGCCTGCTTCTCCCTCTCCCGCTCCCCCTGCTGTGCTCTCTCTTTCTGTCGTACAAATAAATAAAATCTTAAAAAAAAAAAGAAAGTAAGATGGTTGATACCTGACACTCTCATCATTGGCTGCATGCCTGCCCTGGTCTGTCGGTCTGTCTGTCTATTTATCTATCTATCAATCTATCTATCTATCAATCAATCAATCAAGCACCCACAACCTGCTATTCAAAACAAAAGCTAGGATTGGCTGGGATTTCATCTCTGTCTAACCCTGTGGTCTCTCCAGCCACCTGACTCTCAGTACTCAGGATAACCATCATTCTGAATATTTATATCATTCTCTTGTTTACCTTTTCACAGTTTTTTGCATCTCTACATATTCTTAAAAAGTTCATATTTTAAATTTTTTAGTTGTTTTTTTACTTAAGAAAGATTACCATACCTTATGTCATCGTTTGGAACTCACTTGCAGTGAATACTGCTGTGCTGATGGTCAGCCCTGCTGCTGCTTGCACTTCTGTGTGACTGTATCACTTGGTTCATTCTTTCACGCTCTTGTAGGTGGGAATTTGTTTCCAGATCTTTCCTCATTTCAGCGCTACTCCATGTTTTCTTGCATAAGCCATTTGCACTGCATGTGTAAGTTTTTCTTGGATATATGCTTAGCAGAATTACTACATCATACATGAAAGTTAAACTGTAGAAAATAATGCCTAACTGTTTTTCAAAGTACTTGCACCACTTATATATTTCATCTGCCGTGGATAAACACGCATGTGAAGCCGGGTTCTTTTTTTTTTTTTTTTCACTTTTTTTTTTATTCTTACGTTAATCCCCATACATTACATCATTAGTTTTAGATGAAGTGTTCCATGATTCATTGTTTGTGCATAACACCCAGTGCTCCATGCAGAATGTGCCCTCCTCAATACCCACCACTAGGATGAAGCCGGGTTCTTTTCTGCACATAGTGACAGTAGACTTTAAACATTTTTGCCAATTGAATTCATGTAATATGTTATCTCATTGTGGGTTTGGTTTGCTTTGCTCTGATCGCTAATGATGCCAAACATTTTTTCATATATTTATTAGCTGTATGTGTTTCATTGTCTGCAAAATGTCCATTTCATTTGCCTCTTTCCTTGGTTGTTATCTAGTGCTTCTCTTATTGATTTGTGGGAGTTCTTTATATGTTTCTGTTCCCCAGGCTTTAATTTAAATTATATTTTTCATTGCTTTGTTATTTTTGATGATCTCTTGAACTGAACTCCTATTTTATACATATACATTTGTTTTATATTTAGTGTCTGATAATATACCTGATGTTTTTGTCTGTGGGTTTGTGTCTGTGTGTTGTTTTGGTAGTCCCACAAGTGGGGTGTTGTCTCATTATGTTTTACAACTTTTTAGAAAATTGAGGTATAATTGAGGCTCCTGGGTGGCTCAGTCGTTAAGTGTCTGCCTTCAGCTCAGGGTCCTGGGATCGAGCCCCACATCAGGCTACCTGCTCAGCGGGAAGCCTGCTTCTCCCTCTCCCACTCTCCCCTGCTTATGTTCCCTCTCTCACTGTCTCTCTCTCTATCAAATAAATAAATAAAATATTAAAAAAGGTAAAATTGACATACATTATATTAGTTTTAGTTGTACAACATGAGTCAATATTTGTGTATATTGCAAAATGATCACCACAATAAGTCTATTTAACATCCATCACCTATTTACATAGTTACTGATTTTTTTTGTGTGGTGAGAACCTTTAAGGTTTTTTCTTAGCAACTTTCAAATATGCAGTATGGTATTATTAACTATAGTTGCCATTGCTGTATATTACATCACCATTGTCTTACTTTATAACGGGAAGTTTGTACCTTTTGACTCTGTTCACCCATTTCACACCTGTTCCCCCCCACCCCATCCCTATGTTGTAACTTTTTATCATGAGATTTCCTTAGCTGGAATTTTGTGGAAGTTTTTGAGGCATGGACTGAAGGTACATTTCTCCAGAGAGGATCTTCTTTTGTTTTTGCCAGGCTTTATTAACTGTGGGAAATCTAAAAATAAATTCTCAGTATCAGAGCTGCACGGGGCGCGTAATTGGCCACAAAACACACGTGAGAATCAGTTTGTGGTTATGAACATGTTTTTCCTACGGGGTCCAGCCTCAGGCCTCACACAGGCTAGTATCCTTGCTCTCTCAGGGCATTTTGTTTTGTTTTTCTAAATCATACTTTCCCTGGTTTTATTTGTCAGTGTTCCAATCAGACGGCCTCATCTTTTTCTTCTGTCCTTGCCCAGGTGCTTGGCCATCACAGTGAACCGTTTGGTCTCAGGAATCAGCGTATCATCTCTGTATTTGTGTATTTGCTTCTTTATCTGTCTGGTTTCCGAGGATTTCCTTAACTCTCTTGCCCCCTCACTGATACATTAAAAATATATGTTGTTATTTTATCCAGCATTTTTATGTATTGTATAAGAGGAAGGCATGTTAGGATGTCAATTTGCAATATATCTGAGAAACCCTTGTCTTATTTTTGTCACTAAAGAGGTTCCCCCCAACTGGGTTCTCTCGGGTCAGAGCTATGTATACCCCAAAGTTCTAGCTTGCATCCCTAGAGCCATCAAAAGTTAAAAAATCTGATCATTATATTCTCCCCCGCTCTAGCGAGGGAGTCAAGACATGACTTTTAACAATTCTAGTATAATTTCATTTCTGCATAGGGCTGTGCAGTACACGGAGCCAACTGCTTTCATCTCTTAGGCTTAAAGCCGATGACACAGCACCTTCATTTCTCACAGACAGAATTCCTGCTCACGTAGGGTATTGAGAAATACCCTAGTGACTCACTTATTTTCAAGTGTCAAATTTCAGTACGTATTAAGCCAAATCAACTTTTTAACTGTATATTGTTTTGTTATAATTGAACATAAAATGTCAAATAGAGAAAATATTGATGTAATTTTTTATGACAAGTCCAGGTAAATTATGAAATAGCAATTGTGGTTGTCAAATTATTTTATTTATTGTTTTTGTTAACTAACAACTTTCTCAGAAAATGTTATAATTCAGAATACACTTTTTAGAGAGAAGGATGAGTTATGGGATTAGGAGAGGATACTTTTTGTTTTCTTTCTTAAATGAGATACTCAGTACATGTATCTCTAATCCATTAGATTTTAAACTTAGTTCAGAATAAATTTATTATATAAGCAGGCTCTGTATAAATTTGAAGGCAAAACATTAAAGATATTGGAATTTGGGCATTAAAAAGACTTCAGAGATGATGGACTCACGGACAATTTAGAAATCTCAAGTCATCCAGCCTGGGTTATCACTTTGAGGAAGCAAGGCCCTGAAAAATGACCCAAGATGCCCCACATCATATGTCCTGAAACCTTCAGAGTCACATCTGGAAAAAGGACCTCCTAGATGAATACTTTCTTCTATGCTGTATTGTTTCCCTGTTTATATGGCATGTTTAGCTAAGCTTTTCAAGTTTTGTATTTCCGTAAATTTGAAAAATGTATATATTTTGTAAAATGAACTGATTCCCTCCCCATTGGTAAAATTAATTTAGAAAACCTAGATATTTTACATTAAAAAAAAACCTAATAATCTTTGGGACTTATGGGAGTATTAAGCAGGCAACACAGATTTCTTAAGCTTATTTCTAGAGTATGTGTAATCACCATGACTCCGGGCAAACTTTCTATTTATTAGAGCAAAAGAATCAGGAAGTCTGAGATGCAGACATTTCAGGATACTAGGGAAGCGAAAAATAGCTTCTTCTGAAACAAGAACGCTGCTTTTTATAAACAAATGACTACCATTGTTTCCTGTTTTTAAATCCTATTAAAAACTGTTTGGAAACATCACTAGCTCTGTAGTTCCAGAGATAACCATAAATAAGTGAAACTGTGCAAGAAAAGAAGTTATAAAGACACAAACATTTTATGACGACAGCATTTTTATTGTTGCCAATTAACGACAGTAACGGTGGCTAATATTCCCTAAGCGCTTCCTGTGAGCTGGGCACGGTGCTAGGCCATGGGCAATAGCTCACTTAATCTTAACAACCCTAGGAAGGAGGTTTTCTTTACACATTAGAGAACCGAAGTTTAAAAAGATTAAGTAGCTTGTCCACAGTTACATAGCTAATAAGTGGTGACGCTGGGCCAGGAGGCACATTGCTCTGTCAGACTCCAGACCTCGGTTCTTCATTTTCCCTCCTATAAGTATGCGTAGTTTACAAGCCTATCACAGGGAAAGGAACACTGAAGAGTGACTCTCCAATGGGAGGATTTCAGACATCATGGCACCAGGTGTTGGTAGATCTTCTGACTCCATCAGATCACATGAAAGATTATGTTCTCCGGAGAATCAGGAAGGCAGGTGAGAAGATAAGGTCATCATCTGTCTTTCTGACTCAGCAGAGTGGTGATGATGAGCCTGGACTCTGAACTAGGGAAACAGAGGAGTGGATTGTTGCATTTAAATTAAAAGCATGTACACCAGGCAGTATTTCTCTTGAGTAGTATTCTGAATTAGGGCCAGGCTATGTTTCTGTTAGTACAGAGACTCCTTTGGCTTCTTGCATGTCTGTCCTGTGACAGTCAGAACTGGCTCTAGGAAAAATTGTGAGGTAGGCAAAACTTGCATTACTGCTAAAAGCACCAATGTTCCCTCTTCCGTTTATCAAAATATTTCTTTAGGATGTAAAGATAAAATGTCTGATGACATTATTCACACTAAAGTATAAATGACTGATATCACTTACTGTTTTCTATCTATGAGAAGCTTGATTAGAAATAAAAAGCCTTAAACCCAAAGAGTGAATCATTGTTTCTAGAATTTTAGGCATCAGTGTGCAGATGATATGAAGGGAGGTGAAAATTTTTTTCAGGGTGATGTCACCAAGATGGTGACATAGGCCATTCCTGACTTTCTCCCCATCACAAGAAGAACAATTAACATATATTCTAGAACAAGACACCTCTGAGACAATCCTAGAACAGAGGGGTGAGGTTGAAGTCCCCACTACACCTCAGAGACCAAGACAGACATATTACAAGAGTAAGAGAAGTGGGTACTTGTTGACCACATTGCCCCTCCCCCAGGTCAGTGAAGTACCACATGGAGAGGTCTTCCCTGAGCCTCTGGTCCCTCCAGTGGGAAAAGAGAACCGAGATGGGACAACCAGCCTCTCTTAGCACTGCAGGTCATTTTGTAGGAGTGCCTACTCTGATCTCTCAGCATGGGGACTGCAGGGAAATCTGCAGCCACTGGGAATCTGACTGATGGAGAAGGGAGAAGGGTTTGCCTCAATCAGCACACATCTTAGCAGACTGATAATACTTGTCCTGCCCAAGTAGTAATCTCAGTCAGCAGTTTTGCTCATCTGCAGAACCAAGCTGGACATGCACTCTGACCAGGGAAGCTGGCAGAGTGCAGATCTGCCTGATTGAGATCCTCCAACAAGGAATTTTGCCAGCCCTAGAGCTCAGTTTGCACATGGCCAGGCAAGGTGCTCAGTCATCCCACCTGCTGTGGAGAGTACCTTCCAGCTCCATCTGACCAGAAGGGCTAGCAACAATTCCTGGAAGCTGTGTAGCCTAGTGGTACGCAAGCCAAGAGGTAGGCGAACAGAGCAGATTGTCCCCAGAGCAAAGCCAGCACTAGCTGTGGAGCCTCCTTGTGCTATTGCACAGGTAGGGGGATTGATTCGTAGCCAAGAATGAGAGTAGCTCTCAGCCCCTCCCAACTGATGAGCTTATTTGGGAAATTGAGAGTAGCTGGGAGCAGCCCTGTCCCCTCCTGTCCAGGTAAGGGAGCAGAGACATGGCCCCAGATCTGCCTGCTTCAGATTCTCAAATGAAAAGTTGTGTTGGCCCCAGAGCCCAGTCTGCACACATGCAGACAAGGTGCTGAGTCACAGCTTCACCCACTTGGAGAGTATCTTTCTGCCTCATCTGAACAGAAGGGCTGGACTCAGCTCCTGGAAGCTCTGTGGCCCAGTGGCACTTGAGCTGAGAGAAAGGCATCCAGAGCTGATAGTTTGTGGAGCAAAGCTAGTGACCCTGTTCAGCTAGGGAACTTGGGGGTGCGGGTCAGCTTGCGTTAAGATAACAAAGAGCTTTACTAGTTTTCCAGGAGCTTCCCCTGCAGTACCCGGACAGGGAATCTAATTTATAGTCCCATTCAATGCCAAATACAGCCTTCAGCCTGTGGGACCAGGGAACCTAATCAGAGCACTTGAGAAGCTGTGAAGCCCATTCAACAGTCCCATATATAGTGACAGAGAGCACAGCCCATGGCTTTCCTTGTCTGTAGAGTGAAACCAGTGGCCTCACCTGACCACAGAATTCAATGCCCACCCAGGCCTGATTCAGGCCCCCAAACAACAAGTGGCACAGGCCCTGGGTTCGGTCTTGCTGCCCTGCTAGGGCAAAGAAGTCAATTCATAGTCTCCTCTATTACTGAATGATCTAGCAAGCCTCACCAGAGAATTCAGGCAACTCCGGAGCCCATCCTACAGCCTCATTTGTGTAGGGCACCAAGCCAGCAGTCCTATCTGACTGTTCTCACCCAATGGCACACTTTCCCATTCCCATCCTCAGAGTTTGAACAGTTGCCTTGCCCAAAAATAGACCATAATAGTAGGTCTCTTTTGTCCAAAGACATTACTAGCAGACATACCCAGAAACCCAAACTGAGCTGACTGGTGAAGAACTCTCTCTCCCAAAGCAGATCTATAGAGTCTGAAAGAAGAGCTCTATTATTCAAATGTGCAGATACCAATGTAAGGCATGAAGGATCATGAAAAAGTAGGTAAATATGATACCACCAATAGAAACTAATAAAGCTCCAATAACTGACCCTAAAGAAATGGAGATTTAAGGGGCACCTGGCTGGCTCAGTCAGTAGAGCATGTGACTCTTGATATCAGGGTTCTGAGAACAAGCCCCATGTTGGGCATAGATCTTACTTAACAAGTGAATAAATAAAAAATTTAAAAAGATGGAGATTTATGAACTGTCAGACAAAGAATTCAGAATAATCCTCTTAAGGAAGTTTAGTGAGGTACAAGAAAACACAGATAACTTCATGAAATAAGGAAAATAATGTGCCAACAAAATAAGGGGATGGGAATTGCCATCAAAATAAAAAACAAAAAACCAAACAGAAATCTTAAAGTTGAAAAAGAAAAAAACTGAACAGAAGAATTCAGTCGAGTTTCAAAAGTAGACACAGACCATGCAGAAAAAATAATTAGTGACTTGAAGGATAGAACACTGGAAATTACCCAGTCAGAGGAACAAAAAGAAAAAAGTGAAGAAAGCCTACCAGAATTACAGAACACAGTGAAAAGAAACAATATTTGCATTATGGGAATTCCAGAAGAAGAGGAAGGGAAAGGGACGGAAAATATATTTAAAGCAATAATGGCTGAAACCTTCCCAAACCTGGGGAGAGCAATGTATGTCCAGATCTATGAGGCCCAAAGGACCCCACATAGATTGAACCTGAATAGGGCTCCACTGAGACACATTATAATTAAATTGTCAAAAGTCAAAGACAAAGAATTTTATGAGCGGTAAGAGAAAAGAGAGAAGTTATATACAAGGGAGCCCCCATAAGATAATTGGTGGATTTCTCAACAGAAACTTTTTTTTTTAAAAGATTTTATTTATTTATTTGACAGAGAGAGACACAGTGAGAGAGGGAACATAAGCAGGGAGAGTGGGAGAAGGAGAAGCAGGCTTCCTGCCCAGCAGGGAGCCCGATGCAGCCTCCATCCCAGAACCCTGGGATCATGACCTGAGCTGAAGGCAGATGCTTAACGACTGAGCCATCCAGGCACCCCCTCAACAGAAACTTTTTAGGCCAGGAAAGAATGGGATGACATATTCAAAATATTAAAAGAAAATAACTGTCACCAAGAATTCTGGTGAAGCTGTCCTTCAGAAACAAAGAAGGGATAAAGACTTTCCTAAACATACAAAAGCTGAAGAGGTTCATGGCTGCTAGAACTACCTTACAAGAAATGGAAAGGGAGCCCCTTGAGTGGAAGTAAAAGAACACTAATTAACATAAAAAAACACTAAAAGGTAGTGTAAATCTCACTATAATGGTAAATATATAGTCATAGTTAGATTCTGCAATATGGTAATAATGGTGCATAACTTACAACTCTAGCTTAAAAGTAAAAATGAATATAACGAAAGCATCTATAAATACAGTAATTTGTTATTAGTTATATGATGTAAAAAACAGGTCAATTGTAAAAGCAATAACTTAAAATGTGAGGGGGGAAAAGAACTAAAAGTGTTCAGTATATGAATTCTATTGAGGTTAAGTTGTTATCAGTTTAAAATAGGGTATTACAAATTTAAGATATTTTATGTAAGCCTTATGGAAACTACAAGGGAAAATTTTATAGTAATTATACAAAAAAATATGATAAAGTCAAAGCATACTGATATTAAAGACATCAAAAACACAAAACAGGACAGCAGAATAAGAAACAAGGATCAATGGATCTATAAAACAACCAGAAAACAATTAATAAAATGGCAATAATAAGTCCTTACCTATCAGTAACTACCTTAAATGTAACTGGATTAAGTTCTTTAATTAAAAGACATAGAGTGGCTGAATGGATAAATAAAACAAGATCCAATAATAAGCTGCCCATAAGAGAATCACTTTAGCTCTAAAGACACACATAGACAAAGAGTGAAGATATGGAAAAAGTCATTTCAAGCAAATGGTAACCAAAAGGAAAAAAAAAATAACAAAACAGCGTAGCTATACTTATATTAGACAAAATACACTTTAACCTAAAAATGGTAAAAAGAGACAAGGTCATTTAATAATGATAAAGGGGTCAATACATCAAGAAGATATAACAATTTTAAATATTTATATGCCCAACATCAAAGCACCTAAATGTATAAAGCAAAAACTAACAGAGCTAAAAGGAAAAGTAAACAGTCATACAGTAATAGCTGGGGACTTTAATACCCCACCCTCCACAATGGATAGATCATCCAGACAGAGAACCAATAAAGGAACAGCAGATTTGAACAATACTACAGACCAAATGGGCCCAACAGACATATACAGAACAATTTATCCAATGACACCAGAATACCCATTCACCTGAATCACACATGGAATATTTTCTAGGATAGGCCATATGTTAGGCCACAAATCAAGGCTTAACAAATTTGAGAAGACTGAAATCATACTAAATATCTTGCCTGACCTAAATGGCATGAAATCTATAGATTTCAATAACAGCAAGTCAGTAACAAGAGGAAAACTGGAAAACTCACAAACACATGGAAATTAAACAACACTCTTCTGAACAATCAATGGATCAAAGAATAAATTAAAGGGGAATAATAAGTTTCTTGAAGACTGAGCACATGTGCTCACCATCTAGTCTTTCCATCCTGGAACCCGTACAGCATTGACCCCTTGTTCAGTGATAAGGGACATGGCCCCAAATGTAATCAGAATCAGAGTGGTACAGCACTAGTTCTCTGAACACAGGGCAGGTGCATTAGAAATCAACACTAAAAAGACAGCTGAATGCCCCTCAGATGATGGAGACTGGAGGGTGCACCCTAACGGACTCATGGGTTAGAGAGACCATCCAATTGCAGTTTGTGAAATATTTAGACCCGAACAGCCCCACGCCCACCCATGGGCGGCAGGGAGAGCACTGCTGGGAGGCCAGCAGGAGATGGGGTGGACACACAGGGGCAACGCAGCTGCTGCAAGCCTGCTGCATTTCCAAACCAGCGGGTAAATGATAGAGCCCTCTCCCTCTGCCAGGATCCACTCTGGCTGGTATTCCTGTTGCACCACTTGTTAAATATTTGGTATATCTCCCTGGCGAGAGGGAACTTCCTTGCCCCACACGTATTTAAAAACAAAAGAGATGTAAAATAAAATGACTTAAGTGCTCAGCCCAAGAAAGGGAAATAAAGCAAATCTAAAGGAAGCAGAAGGAAGAAAATAATAAAGAGCAGAAATGAGGAAACAGAATCCCAAGGATCAATAGAGAGGATCAGCAAGACAAAACTGGGCAAAGTTGACACACTCCACTTAAGAGGACAGGCATCCCCACCTTCCTTGAGGTAACAGAACTCCCAGCTGAGACCAGGAGTCTCAGGATCTTGTAACTGCATCCTTCAACATGCCTGATGTCACTAAGTTCCAGCCAATGGGATGAGACTAAGATTGTGAGCTCCACCCCCTGGGCCGGATCATGGGTTCACAGCCACTCAGGGGGTGGGCAGCAGGACTCTGAATAAATGAGAGAGAGGAAAAACTTCTTAACCTGATGTGACAGATGCTGAATCTGGTTCCTCTGGCTTCACTTCTAGTGCTTCTAGTACTTTCGTGAAGCTGAAAGCCTTTTCTAGACTTCCTTTGACCTGGGTTTCTGCCAGGCAGTGCACATGGTGGACTTCCAGTTGCAAGTGCATGCCGGGAGGAAGTGGTGCAGGCAGGGAGAGCAGGTTTTTGGGGAGGGTGCAATGGCTATGACCCTGGTTCTTCAGGGGTAGCTGGATCAAATTTTTTACCCAGTTTTGTGTCCTCACCTAAACATTTATAATAAACTCTTCCTGTTTACAAAATAAGATTTCTTGAGACTAACAAAAATGGAAACACAACATATCAGAACTTATGGAATGCAGCAAAAGCAGTTCTAAGAGGGAGGTCCATAGCAATAAAAGCCTGCATTAAGAAGCAAGAAAGCTCCTAAATAAACAATCTAACTTTACTCCATAAAAAGCTAGAAAAAGAACAAACTGATCCCAAAATCAGCAGAAGAAAGAAAATAATAAAGAGTAGAGCAAAAATAAATGACATACAGGACAGAAAAACAATAGAAAAAATTTACCAAATTGAGGGTTGGTTCTTTGAAAAGGTAAACAAAACTGACAGACCTTTAGCCAGACTTACCAAAGAAAAAAGAAGACCTAAATCAACAAAATTATAAATGAAAAAGTAGATATTACAATTGATACCTCAGAATTTCAAAGGGTTAGAAGATGCTACTATGAACAACTATATGCAATGAACTGGACAACATATAATAAGCAGAAAATTCTTCTTTTTTTTTAAGATTTTATTTATTTGACAGAGAGAGCACAAGCAGAGGGAATAGCAAGCAGAGGGAGAGGGAGAAGCAGGCTCCCCTCTGAGCAGGGAGCCCAATGCGGGACTCGATCCCAGGACCCTGGGATCACGACCCGAGCTGAAGACAGCCGCTTAACCGACTGAGCCACCCAGGCATCCCAATAAGCGGAAAATTCTTAGAAACATGCAACATACCAAGACTGAATCAGGAAGAAATAGAAAAAATGAATGAACCAAATACTAGTAAAGAGATTAAATCAGTAATAAAAAATGTCCCAATGAAGGAAAGCTCAGGACCAGATGCCATCACTGCTGAATTTCAGCAGACAATTAAAGGAGGATTAACACAAATCTGTCTTAAACTCTTCCAAAAAACTGAAGTGGGGGGCGGGGAGAAAATAATCCCAAACTCATTTTACAAG
Organism: Mirounga leonina; assembly: GCF_011800145.1. Lineage (NCBI taxonomy): Eukaryota > Metazoa > Chordata > Mammalia > Carnivora > Phocidae > Mirounga > Mirounga leonina. The sequence continues at coordinate 22,337,286 of NW_023270807.1, read as the reverse complement.
GTCTGCATTATCCTGATACCAATACCAGAAAAAGACACTACTATAAAAGAGAACTACAAGCCAGTACTCCTAATGAATATAACTGTAAAAATCCTCAGTAAAATAGTAACAAACCAAATATAGCATATTACAAGGATCATTCCCCATGATCAAGTGGGACTTATCCCTGGGATGCAAGGATGGTTCAACATACACAAATTAATCAATGTGATAAATCACATTCATTGGAGGAAAGAAAAAAATTATATGATCATCTCGATGCAGAAAAAGCATTTGACAAATTTCAACATCTGTTCATGATAAAAAGCTCTTAACAAATTAGGCATAGAAGGAACATCTCTCAACATAATAAAGTTCATATATGATAAGCCCATAGCTAACATACTCACTGGCGAAAGGATGAAAGCTTTTCCTTTAAGATCAGGAACAAGAGAAGGGGGACTACTCTCACCACTCCCATTCAACATAATACTGGAAACCCTTGATAGAACAATTACTCAAGAAAAAAAAGGTATCAGAATCAGAAAGGAAGAATTAAAATTATCTTTATTGGCAGACAATATAATTTTATGTATAGAAAATCCTAAAGACTCAGCCAAAAAACTGTTAGATCTAATCAATGTGAATTCAGTAAAGTTGCAGGATACAAAATTAATGTACAGAAATCAGTGGCATTTCTATATACTAACAACAGAATTTCTGAAAAAGAAATAAAGAAATCAACCCCATTTACAATAGCATCAAAAACAGTAAGATAGGAATAAATTTAAGGAGGTGAAAGATCTCTATGTTGAAAACCGTAAGACATTGATGAAAGAAATCAAAGAAGGTGTGATTATCTACATTTAGAATATGGGGAAGTTGGAGAGGTTAAATAACTTTCTTATGGTAGTATGAGTGGTGAATAATGAAGCTGGAGAAACCATTGTTGCCTCCTAATATAGCCTGATAAAAGTCTTGTACAGTCTTTCTTTCCATTAAAGTGTAAAACGTGAATTATAGCATGGGTTTCTAGTTCCCTGAAATGCAGTAAAGGTGATTTATAAAACTCTTATAAAGTAATATTGAAGCCAATTGTATTAATTAGGTTTCTTCAGAGAAACAGAACCAATTGGAGAGATACACACACAGGTTTATTTTAAGAAATTGGCTCCTGCGATTGTGGGGCAGGCAAATCCAAAGTCTATAGGGCAAATTGGCAGGACAGAAATTCAGATGAGTTGATGTTACAGGGGTGCCTGGGTGGCTTTAGTCGGTTAAGTGTCTGACTCTTGATTTCAGCTCAGGTCATGATCTCAGGGTTGTGAGATTGAGCCTTGCGTCAGGCTCTTCACTGGACATGGAGTTTGCTTAAGTTTCTTTCTCTCCCTCTCCCTCTGTCCCTTCCCACTGGGAGTTAAAAGGAAAAGTTAAAAAGAAAAAAAAAGAGTTGATATTACAGGCTGGAAACAGAAATTTTCTAAAAAAAAAAAAGTTAAAAAGGAAAAAAAAAAGAGTTAATATTATAGGCTGGAAACTCAGCAAGTTTCCTCTGTTGTAGTTTTGAGGAAAAAATTCCTTCATCTATGGGAAACCTTAGTCTTTGCTCTTAAGGCCTTTAGCTACTTGGTTGAAGCCAACTCACACCCATGGTCTAGTCAAGTTGACACATAAAATTAACCATCACATCCATCAACACTGATTTTCACTGAAGAGATTTTTGAAGGTACCTGGATTCTTCACGTTCTAGCTTTCTAGCTGGTTCCTGTGCTGTGGATACAGACACAGGACCCGTTCAGGAGGAAATACAGGACCAGGGCAGAAGGGAACAGCTCTTTGTTTATTCCATAGCGTGCCTGTGTTTCTGGTGGAATTCATCATACTGTTTTCTGGACGTGGATATACATTTTTAAAAACTCTTTTAGGCTTTAAGTTATTTTTGGAGGAAGCTATTGGACTGGCTGGGTCTGAAGTCCCAGTTGAGAAAGGGAGGAGAAAACCACCTCGAGGAAGGAGGAAGGTTAGGGGGTTGGAATTCATGCAAATCATAGGTGTGCAGTATGATTAAGGAGGTGGGGGGGGGTGGGCTGCAAAGCCAGAGCACAGGATTGTAACTGTTAAGAGAGCCCAGCAGTGGACACTGGAAACGAATGGGTGAATTTGCTTTATAAGCACAGTGGAAACAGTTTACCAGTTTGCTTGTTGTAGACAAAAGTCAGAAAAATATGGGTATTGCTGTTTTTATGCTTTAAGTAGCGTAGTATCATTATTCTGAAAATGTTATAGAAAATATGTATAAATGGTATGTTTACTATATTCTCCAATTCCTGTGTGAAAGGGGACAATGAACAAGATCATTTGTACACTCTTATTCTCTGTGTGCATGAGCATAAGGACAAATGAAGGAATGAATGATTCAGTAACACTTTGGTACTGGCATGCTACCATCTCAGCAGACCCTTGCATGACCCTGACCAGCTGCAGCTTCTCTAAGGGGCGGATTTCCATTATCACTCATTAGCGCCTGGGGGCCGGGGCTGTAGCTGGAAGGAAATGCAGGTCTCTTGGAGTTTGGTGACTAGCTAGCCTTTTACTTGAAACCAGTCTGAGTCACCCTGAACTTGGGGGCTTATCAGAGAAACCCCACAGCTTGAGCCTCCTTGTTTGACTTGCCTGGGACCCACTCATTTTTCTGCTGCCCTTCTCTGGCTCCCCACTGTTACACTTGTCAACTCCTTCTGGTAAACTGCCTTACCTCCTTACCCTGTCAGCCACATCCCAGCCTTCCCCTCACCTTCTCTTTTCCTAGCCTCTAAATATTTCTCACATTCATCCTCCTTCCATCACTAACATTAGTGATTTAGCTCAGGCTGTCATTTGCTGGACTATAACAAGAATTGCCAACTAGTTTCGTCTTGAGGTTGACCCATGACCAGTCCATTCTCTCCATGGCTGTCAGGGTCATCCATCTGGAAGGGCGAACTACTTATAACCTTTCAGCAACAGTCTGGCTCCTGCAAGGTCAAGTCCAGGCTCTAGCACTGCATGCAAGGCCCTTTATGATCTCCATTTATCATCTGCATCCCCAGCCTCATCTGCTGCCTCTTCCACTGTAAGTTTCCCAAAGCATCCTCTGCTTTGCCCTACGTCGTCTCATTCTGGGGTATTGGTTAGATAACTTGTAGGTGTCAACATCCTTTTCCTCTTTCCCCACTATTTTATTAATTACCTAATACCCACTTTGGAATAAAGTGGCAGTAACCAAGTAAGCAAGCAAGTGTATTTACTTCTACTCTGGTTCTAGAGTAACTCAAAGTAGCCTTAAAAAGAACAATGATGCTGAAGGAAGAAGGAGATGGAGGAGGGTATAGCTGCTGTGGTGATCTTGTTAGTGGGCTCTGTGTGTGTGTGCGTTTGTGAGACAGACAGACAGACAGACAGACACTCAGGACATTTGTAGCCCTAGTTAGCAGAGCTTCCTCTTTGAATCTCTACTCCTGTGGGACCCACCTGCTGAAGCCAAGCTGTGAGCCAGTGGATTCATTCAATAGATAGTCATGAGGGGCCCACTCCCAAGAATGGGGATTCTAAAGTAAATATGACACAGTCACTGCCCACACAGTGAGTTTGACTCTTAGGCTATAAACTCTAGTGTGAGATATATCATTTTCTCTCTCTCTCTCTCTCTCTCTCCTTTTTCCTCTTAACTTAGGTTCTGACTCCCAATCTCCCATTATGCTGGGTTGGATATTCCTTGCTTCCTCCATCTTGGAGTTGTGTTAATGTTTTGGGTTCTAGTAAGATGCCAAAGTGTCCATGAATAGGAGGGAATATTCATGTCTCCATGTTGTGCTGACACATGCCCTATGCCTGCCCCATTGGGCCCTTTAGGCTGTTTCTGGGCTACTCTCAGGACATGGGGATCTTGAAAGGTATACCATAGGGTTGGTCCCTCTAGACATACCAGGCAGCCTTCTCTTTATGGGTCATCTTCTGGGATTCAAGAAGTCCCCTGCTCCAAGATCCACAGATGTTCCCTGTAGCCCAAGAGGGCCTCTTTTTAGTCTGGGGAAAGTCCTTTTCTTCAGAACCCTTTGCCCCTTTCTACAACCCTAGTCTCAACAGATTTAGGTTTGTGGAAAACAAAAGCCAAGTGTACTTGCAGGCTGTTTCTGCTTCTTGCCCTCGCACATGGCTTCCCCTAGGGGTAAAGCAAGGAAGGGACAGAGCCAGATTACCTTCTGAAAGAGAGATCTATTACAAAAAGAAAATGAAATCTGAGGGAGCCCTTAGAGTATCTGTAGGGGCTTTGAGCCACATAGTTGTTCCAGATGGATCTCAAGTGTTCTAAGAGTGGGATGTACAGCACATCTTCAGGAAAACCCAAGTGTTAGTTAAGGGCATTTGGAATGTACTTAGCATTTATTCCCCAGAGGAGAGGCTATGATTGGACTGGGCTACCACCATCCAGTATGAAACATCCCAGCTGGACCGAGTTTTCCACCAAGTCAGCTCGGGGGCAATGGACTTCCTTATATTCAGGCAGTGATTCATGACTCCAGTCAGGTGTGGCTTATGGTAGCAGGGTTATGTTATGTTCACTTACCACACCTGGAGCAAGCACTGTTTTCCTCAGAAAGGGACAGTGGAGGGGTGCCTGGGTGGCTCAGTTGGTTAAGCGACTGCCTTCGGCTCAGGTCATGATCCTGGAGTCCCAGGATCGAGTCCCACATCGGACTCCCTGTCAACAGGGAGTCTGCTTCTCCCTCTGACCCTCCCCCCTCTCATGTGCTCTCTCTCTCTCATTCTCTCTCTCAAATAAATAAAATCTTTAAAAAAAAAAAAAAAGAAAGGGACAGTGGAAGTGCCAAGCACTTAAAATTTCATGTACTTGGCTTCGGTACAATAATAAGGCACTTTCTTAAATGAAAAAGTAATTTTTCCACGTAATTTAAGCGGTAACTCTTTGAAGTGAGAGAGTAACTATGTAAAAGCTCTTATCAAAACCAATTTTCTGAAGTCGCATTAATGAAGATAGGTAATGAAAATGAAGGTATAAAGACACAATCCTGCTTATGTTTCTACAGGGAAAAATTGAATACCTATAATTGCTTTTTTTTTTTTAACACTAATGTGTTTGTCCTAAGTTTTCATTGTTGTTTCCAACAATGGAGACAATGAATTTAAAAGAAACAAAAGAGGACTCTATTGGAAAGATACAAGGATATCCCAAAGAACTGAAATGTTCAACAAAGGAAGGATAGGAAGGATAGATATGGAAACTGCTTTCTCCATGTTGGGCATTGCTGTAAGCACTTTTCATGTATTGTTTATTCTGCTACAACAGCCTTATGTCTTATTCACTGTTATGTTTCCCATTTCTCAGATGAGAAAACCAAAGCTCAGAGAGGTCAAGCAGTTTTCCCAAGGTCATATAGCTTTTTCCCAACATTCAATCTTTGGCACAGTATGCACATATCTTTAACTTTATAACTAGACAGTATAGATAGTAGTTGGGGTTTGGTCTTTGCAAACGTCCTGTGCTTCTATCTTAGGGCCCCACATGCGTGATCATAGCCCACATCTTCTTTTTAACAGAAGTCAGAGCTATAACCTGGCTGTTGAAAGTATTTGGCATCAAAACTCCCCTCTATGACCTACACAAAGGGAGGAGAAATATTTGGTAGCAGATTTGACCATGGGTAGGGGCCAGAGCAGACAACAGTGGGGGTCAGCAACAGTAGTGATGGATGGGTGGGCCTGCCAGATTCATGGAGATCATGAGCCAGCATTTACAGACGTCATACAGTTTGGTCCCATTTCCTTGACATTTGAAATGTTAACTAGGGTTCTTGGGGATGGAGCAGAATGAGATCAGCACTTTGATGTCAGCAGGAGCATGGAGTCCCCTATTTCTGTTTAACACTAATTTAACTGAGATACTTTGATAGCCCTCTCCTTTTGTTTGTCCTCTGAGGTTTCTTCTTTTTTAAACTGTCATCCTATTGATTGCCATTATCCCTTACTTTCCTCACCTCCGTGGTTCCTTTACTTTCTGAGTGCAACAGTGTTACCCATCCTTTCATTTATGGCTTAATTTATGCTAGGGGCCACAGTATCATAGATAAATGAAGTGGGCCAGGTAAGGACCCTGTCAGAATGGAAAGCACATGTCCTTTCTAAAAAGGGAAAGTATTGCTAGGCTCAATGCTTCACATCTACATTTTCATGAAAAATTCCCAATTTTTAAATGTTTGTCATTAGTCAATTTTAAAAAATGAGTAGGCCAGTCACAAAGCATCTGTAGGATGGCTCCTTCAGTAGTTGGCAGTTTTGGACATAATACTGTTGGAGGAATGAGGGAGGTGGGGAACACTTGAATCTCCATTCTAGCTTCTAAAGGGACTGTAGATGCTCTAGTCTGCATCTCTCTACTAATTGGCTTTGTATTATTAATCACATCTTTATTTTTTATTTATTTTTTTAAAAAAGATTTTATTTATTTATTTGAGAGAGAGAGAGTGAGCGAAAGAGAAATCATGATCGGGGGCAGGGGCAGAGGGAGAGAGAGAAGCAGGCTCCCTGCTAAGCAGGGAGCCTGACATGGGGCTCCATCCCAGGACCCCGGGATCATGACCTGAGCCAAAAGCAGACGCTTAACCACCTGAGCCACCCAGGTACCCCTTAATCACATCTTTATGTACATATTTACATTATCATACTGGAAGAGATATTTTTCAACCTAACCCATTAAGATGATAATATTTGAATATAAGTTGGCTGTTTTATCACCTCTACTCTTCCAGTTGGATTTTAAGCTCCTCTGAGGCAGAAGCTTATGTATGCTTAAGACATATTTTTAATTGATTGATATAGTAAATATCCATTTAAAATATAAGATGAAGTATTCTCTAGTCAAAGAGATGTTTTTGGTATTAGAGTTTGTCTTCCTAATGTGATTCTATTTTGTGGGGCTGAAAAGTGTTGTGTTTGTTCTTCTTTTAGGCAAATTATTTGAAATGTCCTTCCTCAGTTTGGAAAGACTATCTGCAGGTCCTCAAATGCAGACTAGTTCTTGATGTCTCTATTTTTATAATTTTAGTATGACTGAATGAAGCTGGACTTGCAAAAAAAAGTCTATTTGTAAAAAATTTTTACAAATATAAAAAAATTTGGTGTTTTGATACCTAATATAATTTTTCTTTCATTTGTGATCTTTTGAGGGGATTTGTGGAGGTGTCAGAACACATAGGACCAAAGAATATTAGAGTTGGGAAAGAAAAGTAAATTCAACGTTCCACTCAGTGAAGGCTTGGTCCCTTGGAGTAGGAAGATGCTCGCTACCATACAAAGCAGTCTTTCCACTTTTAAGTAGTTGTATATTTTTGTGTGGTTTTCTTCATTGTGAACTGACAGCTGTCTCTGATCATTTCCATCCTTTGGGCCTAGTACTGAGCACAGAACAAGTCTACGCCTTTTGGGCTCCCCAAATACATGGTAAGATCTTTGAGGACTGTATGTTGAGATATTTCTCCCAGTGCCTACGAACCACATTTTAGGGCATTTAATAGCATGTAGTTGAGAGCACAGGCTTTGGGGGTCAAAGGACCCAGATGGAAATCCTGGATCTACTTTGTACTGATAGAATGGCTGTGGACAAGTTACTTAACCTCTCCAAACCTCTTTCTTGGGTTGCAGTGAGTATTAAATAAGATAGTGAATGAAAATTCTTAGTACAGTCCCTGACGATGGTCATTCAATAAATGCTGTGTATAGTTAGAACATGCTGGTTAGACTGAAAGGAAGGAAGTCTTGGAGAATGTTTTAGTGCTAAGCCAAGACTGCCTAGAATCTAAAGCCAGGCTCCTCCCAGAAATGAGTCTTTGATGCTTATCTTGGATAGCTTCTTATATAGCTAGAGGAAAATTATGTTGTGTGAGCTTAGTTTCCCCAGAAACATAAGACCAAGGAACACCCTTAACTAATGCATAATCTTTCTAGTCTAGGAAGAGTTTGTGTCCTGAATTCCAGTGGTCTTCTTTCATAGGCTGATGAACTGGGCCTCTCCACCTAGAAAGAAAGCTTTGACTTCTTTAATCTTTGCCCAAAGCCTCCTCCCGGGAGTGAGATCTAAGAACCTTCCAGCTTCCCTTCCTTCTGACCTCTCTTTCCCCCTGACTCCACCTAGGCTCTTCTTCCTCTCTCAGTTAAGTGCTGTTGCAGTTCTCCCCTAAAAGGAGAGAGTGAGAGACAGCTGATATCTCATCAAACCAGAAGCCCCCTTCCTCTTACTGTTCAAAGGTGGTTTCCGGGGCTCCCGGGTGGCTCAGTCGGTTAAGTGTCTGCCTTTGGCTCAGGTCGTGATCTCAGGTCATGATCTCAGGGTCCTGGGACCGAGCCCCGCATTGGGGAGCCTGCTTCTCCTGCTCACTCTGCTGTTTCCCGGACTTATGCTCTCTGGCTCTCTCTCTCGATCTCTGTCAAATAAATAAAATCTTAAAAAAATAAAGGTGGTTTCCAGATGGGAGGCTAATTAAGAGTTATTTATTTGATGAGAGAATACTTGAATTGTTCAACTGGTTTTGAAAAAAATTTAAAACAAGCACATAGTCCCCATGGTTTACCATAACTCATTTTGTCTTCAAGGGGTTAAACACATTTTCTTACATTTTCCTTAACTGTTTTCTTCAGCATCTGTTTATTTGTGGTAAAGATTGTTTTCTCTAGGATCTTTAACTAATGTTAAGATAATGGGCCCTTGCTTTTTTGACTTATTTGACCAGTAAAAAACTAGTATATAAGTTATTTTTGGGACCATACTGTGTATTTTTACATAATATGCAAGAAGCTAGTATTTGTACTTACCTAATCAATAGGATTTTAAACAAAATTGGATCTTCACATTTTTAAAGTTTTGATATCTTTCTTTTTGTTTATGTAAAATATAAAAAAATGTGATATTGAACCAACTTTATGTTTACTGGACTATATATTAAATGAGTAACAGTGGAGCCTCTTTTATATCCTTCTGTCTAAAACTCTGCTTGGGACTGAGGCAAGCACATCACCTTTCTCTGGTGTCTGGTTGACATAGGCCACTGCTTTGGTGCTTCTCTAAGTGTATATCAAGAAATGCTATGAGAAATCACTCAGATGTACACTACCACTGTGTACTTGCAACTCAGGATTTTGATGTGAGAACAGACCTAGACTAAGCAATACTTAGAGAAACTGAGAAAGGTCTTGTTTACATTGTTTCCCCCCAACTCTTCATTTTGATAATACTCAAATGTGTAGAAAAGTTGAAAGCGTAGTATTGTGACTGCTTATTATTAACCTATTGCTATATTTACTAGTTCTCTCTGTTTTTATTAAAATAATTGAAAATAAGTGCAAACGTCATGAGTTTCTTCAGCCTGGAAGGTGGGGATAAAGTGTCTCAGGATAAGGACTCTTTCCTATACAACCGCAATATCATTATCACACCTTAGAAAATTAACAATAATTTCCCAATAATATCTAATAAACAATCCATGATCCATGTCCAGCTGTTCCCAGTTGTCTCTAACATGTCTTTTTCAGCTTAAAAAATAAAGTATAGAATCTCATCAAAGGTTCATGAATTTGTTGTTATGTTTTATTTGCCTTTTAAATTTAGGACATTCTCTGTTTTTTGGGTGTGCATGTTTCTTGACATTGACCTTTATGAAGAGAGCAGAGGATAGTTATTTTATCAATGCCCCACAATCTAGATTGTCTAATTGTTTCTTTTCTTTTTTTAATTTTAAATATTTTATTTATTTAAGAGAGAAAGAGAGCATGAGTGGGGGAGAAGCAGAGGGGGAGGGGGAAAGAATCTCAAGCAGACTCTGAGCTGAGTGGAACCCTGCATTGGGCTCGATCTCATGACCCTGAGATCAGGACCTGAGCCTCAACCAAGAGTCAGATGCTTAACTGAGCCACCCAGGCGCCCCTGCCTAATTGTTTCTTTACGAGCTTTTTAGTTTTTAATCTTTTGGAAATATATTTACAGAAGTGTGCATAAAATACAGGTATGCAGGTTTGTGGAAGTTACCTTTCCAGTCTCTGGGATCCTACAAGTCTGGCTCTTTTACAAACCCTTATCTCTGCACTTGTTTCTCCATTGCATTTAGAGAATGCCTAGTGCAGAGACAATTTCCTGGCACTTTCCTGCAGATCAGGGTGCTAAGGCTGGGTGGCTTCCAATTTAGGCAGTTCTATTGTACTTATCTCAAATCCCCCACCGGGGTTTCAATTAGAGAAGTTATTGTTTAGTTCCCGTTCTAAAAATGTTGCATTCTGTAATTATCTTGGCTTTAAGAGATTTGGGTTGTTTTTATACCATGTGAATGCACTGGCTATTAGGAAAGTCACTTTAAAGTTTTGGTGATCTAATTCAATTGTTAAAACTGCCTTAATAATTAGGTTGTAATAAGACACAATACAGGGTGTTTAGGTTCCTCACAACCTGGTATTTTTGGTTGTAGAGACCCAGCATCAGTCCAGAGGTGGCTCACAGTCCTTTATTTAAAAAAAAAAAAAAGGCCAAATGTTAGATATATTATGACCTAGGCCAACTTTGTCTTTACTCTCCTAATTACCCTTGCTTCTCTTCCCACATACTCCACAGTGCTTTCCTATTTCTCTTGTTCTCAACACGAATGTCAAATGGTGATGACAGATGATGGTGTAAATTGGGGTCCTTAACCGGGAGTCAGTGGGTCAGTGAACCCAATAAAATTATATGCAAAATTTGTGTTTATTTGCCCATGTGCTCTGTGATTGCTTCCATAGATTGCTTCAACTTTTCAGGGGTGCCTGTGAGCCCCAAGTGGTTAAAAGCATTGGTTAAATAGTTACTTCTTCCTAGGGCCTTTGCTGTTTTCTCTGATTCTTGGCATAGTATCTTTCTTTTTAATAATCTTTTTATGTAGGGGCGCTTGGGTGGCTCAGTCGTTAAACGTCTGCCTTCGGCTTAGGTCATGGTCCCAGGGTCCTGGGATGGAGCCCTGCATCGGGCTCCCTGCTCAGCCGGGAGCCTGCTTCTCCCTCTCCCACTGCCCCAGCTTGTGTTCTCTCCCTCGCTGTCTTTCTCTCTGTCAAATAAATAAATAAAATAAAATAAATAATCTTTTTATGTATTTGTTTTGGATTAAAAAATAACAAGGAATAAAATTAAATCCATTTATAATATTAGTCAACACCCAGAGGTAATCATACTGGTAAAGAGTTATCTATCTACCTATCATCTGTCTACCTATTTATCAGTCACTTATCTATTTATCCATCTATACACACACACACACATTTTTTAAAGGAATCATTCTATATGAACTACACTTTGCTAAGTGTAGATCGATAACACTTTTCTTTAATTGTTGCATTGTAGTTCATTATATGGATATAATGTAATTATCCAGTCTCCTATTCATGGACATAGATATTTATATTTTAAGAGGAATCAAACCTTAGGCAACGAGAGAGATCTTGGGGCTTTTGCTGGTCACAAGAGCCCTCTTCCTTTGTCTTATCCTTGTAAGCCCCACATCAAAGGTGAGGCTCTGGATTTTGGGCCATAGAACATGTTTGCTTTTTCCAAAAAAGAGAGAACTGTACTCTTAACACACCTCGCTCTAGCCCCCAAGATAGTGACATGAATTGGTAAGTCATTTCAAATCAATAAAGCATATAATAGTTTCATAGGATTGGTTGCCTTCAAAGCAGCTTCTTTTAAATCCATTCTCAATTTTCAAGGTTCAAATGGGCCTAATTTTGTATAGTTTACTTAGATTTTTAAAAGTGTTTATGAAAATTATTATGGAAAAAACCCTAAAACTTTCTTAAGATGCTTGAATCGTGCAGCCTGGGAGACTTTACCAAATATAAATATGTATGATTTCCCTTGGTCTGTGTGTCTGTGTCTATGTTTTCATATGATATATTGCTGAAAGAGGTGTTGCTGATTGTCTTTTCTTCCTTTTTTCTCTTATCTGTTTACCAGTGACACTACCAGATTAGAGGCTGCCCCAGTCAACACCCTTGGGTCTAGGGGTAGTAACTGTTCCCATCTGGCTGTGTGTGATTAATGGTGTTTATGTCATGGCATAAATCACATCTTGCTGTTCAATCAGCTGAGACTCTGGCCATTAAAAAAAATTACTCTATCTATAAAAATCAATAACCAGTGGTTTTTGGAAAGGAGCAGTTCTTTAACAGCTATTCCCTAAGTCTGTCTGTAAAGATAAACAGTGAAATTACTATAGTCACTGAAATTGTGCAGGCAACAACAAGAAATATAATCTCACAGATAAAGGATGACCTTAAGTAAGGACAGGTTGGAAGCCATTTTAAGGAAGACAAGGCAACCAAAGAAACCCAATACGCTTTTGAAAGTGTTTAAGAACGTCACCCTTTTTCACGGATCCAGCCGACAACACCACGTCAGAGAGCTCAAGATGAATTTTCCGAAAAGCCTGGAAAATAAATTAGGTTGATAATAGCATTCTGTGACTGACTTAATACCACTCACAACTCTCTGTGGACTCTAGCTACAATGTAGAAAATCAATTTTATTTATTTACCTCACGTTTGCCTCATACATTATTGCCACGAGGAGAACACGCAAAATCTGAATAAATAAATTAGCCAAGGTGATGAAATGTCAGGTAAGATAAAACGGAAGACCCCTTCTTCGGGAAAGAACAGAGCTAAAGATGAACCTTAGACACTTTACTTTGTGGGAAATATTATGTGTACTGTTAAAATGGTGGTGTTGACCCTGTGTAACAACATGCCTGAATAGACCGAGGCAAGATTAATCGTCCCGATTCACTTATAGTTTGCTTCACAGGCTGTGGGTGAGTGCTTTGGGATGTTTAGCCACTGCTTTTGTGAGCAGCCTAGTGTTTGTGCTCAAATCGGAGTATGCCTCACTGATTCCTGCCTGCAACTTGCTTCTTAGGAATCTGCGACAGCAAGCAAGATACAGTTCAGGAGTTTGAGTTGTGCCAGTTTTGCCATTTTTACAATGCGCCTTACTTAGTTAGCCAAGTGGAATTCTAAATGGGAAAGTGAAGATTTCCCTTAGATACTTCCTTTATAACTCTCTTCACAGAGCAGACCACATCCTTATGTCCACAGTAAGCTGGTGGTTCTCTACATAATCACAAACCCAACTCCATCGAGAAGGCAGGAATACTCTCTCGTGCCCTTTCCCTGTATGGAAGATAGAACCCTTGTATGCAAGATACGGTCCCGCAGATTTGTTCCTCCTGGATGAAACGAGGACTAACCTTCAGGCAAAGTGCTTTGGTGGAAGCATCCTGTTTCTCATTTCACTGTGTAATGACCAGGAGCTGAGAAGAGATCTGTTTCCTGTCACCGAGCCGCATCATCCTCATTTACATTATTGGCAGCTCTCACTTGGCTAGAAGTTTAAATTATCTGAAGAACTCTCAACTGAGTTCAGATGTTTGTTTATTGGGGCTGTCTTAGGCTTCTGAAAACAGTCTTTTGTGTTCTCCCTGGCTTAAGAAAAGCTCTTCTCAGAATCTGCCCTTCCTCCCTCCTTGCTCTCTTCTGGGAACCTGCTTCAATCTCATGAAGCAAATTAAATAGAGGACAAGGGGCTTAAAACTCGTCAGAAAGGAGACTCCAGTGGTGAGGCGACCTGAAACGGAAAGGAATTTGGACTCAACATCCTGCATTTGTGCTTTGTTTTTGAAACTTCGAGTTCGTTGCATTAATGAATTAACCAGCAGCCTAGTAATGGAAAATGTTTCTCCTGTCCTCGTGGGGGAGCCAAATACTATAGGTTTGTAACAGGAAGGCTGTTGATTCTGGCTTCATTGTTGGGCCAGTCATTTGTGAGCTGGTGGCCGAACCGCAGGCCACACACTTCTGTGCAAATCTTCCATGTATCGGGACTGCCGGGGTTTTGTTTCTGCTCTCGGAGACGCGGCCGAGAAAAGATGGTGAGCCCTGGGTTTCATTTCTTGTTTGTGTATCCTTTCAGTACTGAGGATGGTGCAGGATGCCAGACTCAGTTCGGGGGCAGGGAGGGGGGCTGTTGAAATCCAAGAGCATATGTGAGTGTTTTGCTGTTAATGCTTTTTTCTGTGTCATCCTCTGTAGAGTTCCGGGAACGCGTCCTATCGCTGCTCTATGTCTTCCTCTGCGGATTTTTCTGATGAGGATGATTTCAGTCAGAAATCTGGCTCTGCATCTCCAGCTCCGGGAGACACCTTACCCTGGAATTTGCCTAAACATGAGAGATCAAAAAGAAAGATTCACGGGGGCTCGGTGCTGGACCCCGCTGAGAGGGCAGTGCTTAGGATAGCAGGTAAGCGCATCCGGGGAGGGGAGGGACCCCGGTGGAGAGTTGCGGAAATTCATCCATCTGCGCCCCCGGGGGCCATAGCTGGGAGCTGTGCACTGGGCAAAGATTTGGGCTCAAGGTGGGGGAGGAGGATGACTATGTTTACTTTATGCCCGATTTCTATCGAGAAAGCAGTTTGCCCAGCCTGCTGGTGACTAAGCTATTTGGCCCTGTCTTCTGGTTGGATGGATTGATACCTTTGAAATGCAAGGGGATATTTACAGACATCTGCATTAAACTTCCTTATTTACATGCTGTAGCTGCTATGACATTCTGAAAGTATTAACTTCTGTGATTCCTAGTGTATTTGCTAGAAGATGTGAGAAAGCTGCCTTCATTTCCATTTTTGCCCAGGGACACTGAGCTCCGCAGATTTAACTGGGGTGGATTCCTGGTGTTTGGTACCCAGGATTGCAGAGGGAATCAGCAACTTGGATGCCATTTTTTTTTTTTTTTTTAAATGTAGCATCTCTGTCAGCATCATGTGTCCATAGCAGCTTTCTGCCCCTGGTGCTTTTGAGGGTTTAGCCATCATGCATTCCTGATTAATTAATATAGGGGAGGTGCCAATGTGTCTGTTCTGTTACTGGTGTTCCCTTCCACTGGCCGTAAAAGTCGAACCAGAAGGGATGGCTTGTTTTCCCCAACTGAAAGCTGAGACCACTGGGGAAACCAATCCTCCAACCTCGCAGTGTCTGTGTGGTTTCTTCGTATGTGTTCTGTGCACAAGACTTGCTTCCTGGGGTGATTGGTCCTCAGTTCCCTCAATAATTTTCGCTCTCTTAGAATGGTAATGGGTAGGATGGACTAAGTCTTTTGGGGCTCTTGCAAAGGCCAAAGGTCAGGTTTTTTTCCAGAGCTGGTTTCTGCAGCCAGTGGATCTGGTCTCCTTTCTTCTCCACTCCCAACCGACTCTCACTCTGGGGTGGTGGTTGTGTGCCCACTGAGTTTCTTTTGCCTGCCACTGTAATGCAAAGCTGGTACTTTATCTTAATCCTCTGAGGGGACTGGGGGAGGACTAGTCCAGATCCCAGGCACCACAGCAGCAGAGACTCCCCCTACAGTCCCCCCAGTGGGATTTTCTGATGGGGGCGGTAAACAAACAGCGCTCAGCCAGCCATTCTCTAGTCTGGGTTTCTGGGGCAACAGCCTTGAGCTTCTTCGGGCTTCTGTTGTGAGATGCTGCCTGGTCTCTTCCAGGCCTTGAGGGGAGGGGTGGAGCGTCAAAAGGGTGGGACGAGGGAGGATCCAGGAGGGAGACTGGGAGCCAAGTAAGAGCAAAACAGGGGTGGCTTGGGGGAGCTGGGACAGACCTAGCTTTCACTACCCTCCTCAAGTACTAAAAAGTGTTTAGTCACTGAGGCCTGACTCCTTGCCCTGTTGAGACACCTCCTCCGCTCCACTCCCCCACGCTGCCCCTCCATGAGTAGGTCTGAGGCACAGAGAGGAGGAGAAAGTGCCTGCAGCCTATCTTTGGATCAGCAGAAAGGGATGACAAGGTGAAAGGAGGGTGCTGGGAGAATTGGGACGGATGCTTATGTTCCGTTCATTTTTGTGGAAGGAAGAAGGTGCTTCTGGCTTGAGAGTTTTGTTGGTGGTGGCAGACGTGGATATTTTGCTTTTGGTAGTGCAGGAAGGGTTTATGAGAGAAGGATGGGTCAGGTGTCTGTCAGGGGGAATGAGATTATATAAATTGAGGAAAATGACTAGGCCGGAAGTCCGGAGAAGTTGGGGTTACTAATTGTCCGTGTACACTGTAGGTGGGGAAGAAATGGAAGAACTGGGGGTTCTAATGAGAAGCAGTGGACAAGCTGACGCTGATATCAGTAGACTGTAGACTTTCTGAGGGCAGGGGCCATGTCTTATTTGTTGTAAAATGTTCGCTGAGTGGGGATAGCTATGAAGTTAGTGGTCGTTAATGCACTTGGAAACCTCAAAGTTATATACTTTTAAGAAATTAATCAAAAACAAAAAAACTATGAACAGAATAAGCAGCCCTAGTATGGAAATGTGCTACTGTATTTAAGATAAATACTGGTAAGTTGGCTGTTTTCTACACAAATCATAATAATCATATCTTGGGAGCAGAGACCTGGAGGCCAGTCTTCAATATCTGTTTAATAATAATGTGGCTAAAATATGAAATTCAAATATATTATGTGTTCACCACTGATCACCCAGTGTGAAGATAAAGGAACAGGGCATCAGAGGGATTTTGATGTTATGGATAGTTTGAAAATATACCATGAAAAGATTTCGACTTTCAACTTTATTAGACATTTTCATACTCTGCCTGAAACTCACCCCATCTGTGAAATTCATCCCTAGTAAGAGATGGGGTGAGGTTCAGAAATGGTGTTCATTATTTAGTAATAAAGGAGCTGAAAGTCCAATATTTTTATTTGTTTTTAAGGTCATAAAAATAGAATTGAACATGAAAATGCCTAGAGTCAAAAAGACCATATGGTCTGTGGGATAGCTAAATTCCTTCACATTGATTGAGTCCCTGGAATACAATGAAGAAAAGCACATAGTTCTGCTTTTAAAGAAGTTATAGTCCAATATGATAACTGGATGTATTGTTAGATAGTTACAACGCGGTGTGAGAGATTAGTTGTTATGGCTATATTAGTACCTAATATGAAAAGAACCCAGAGGAGAGTCTAATTAACTTGGATGGAGAAGGGAGCCATGGGAGGTTCCTGAAAGGCTTCTGAGGGGAAGTGCCACTTGAAGTGAGGATTGAAGAGCTTGGCGGGAATAGGGGGAAAGGGAAGGCTGCTTCAGAGGGATGGAACCACAAGAACAAAGGGAGGGAGATGTGTTTATATGGAACTTTCAAGTAATATGCATAGTAGAAGATGGGATTTGGTAGAGAATAGCAGAAATGGAAAGGTGCCTGTGTGCAGTACTGAGGAGATTGGACCATTCATGCTGTAAGTGATAGGGAATTATTGAAAGATTTTTCAGCAGTGCAGTGATATAATTAGATTTACATTTTAGAGAGTCTTATGTCACATGTCTGACACTTGACGATTTTAAAAGTGCTTTTGCACTTATTGTAGTGTTCTCATTTTAAAATCGGAGACCGTATGCTTTTCCTATCTCTCAGGGTCAATGTGAGAAAAAGATGACAAAGTGTAAGGAATGGGGCTTTATAATACCCATTGTATAAGTGACTTTTACTTAAGAACTATAGATCTGCTATTTTTAGTTACTGGATATAGTAGGTTAGGTTTTTTAGTCTTGAAGTGCCTGTAAAGGTACATGGTTTGTTGGTGACAGTGCTATTTTAAAATATGGATTTTTGTCCCGTGTAAATTCTTTAAAGTTGGAATTGAAGGATCTAAGCAGAGTCAGACTTTGGACTTAGGCAGACTTGAATTTTAATTCTCCCTCTATCACTAGCCAGTTGTATTTTCTTCAGCAACTTACTGAATTTTTCTCAGCTTCATTTTCTCTATTAAAGGGTCATGGTTGTGGTGAGTAAATAAAGTAATGAGTGCAAAATATTTCACAAATTCTTTGGCACATGGTAAATGCTGTATAAATGATAGTTTGCTGATGATCAGATGCTCTTAATT
This sequence comes from Mirounga leonina, assembly GCF_011800145.1. NCBI lineage: Eukaryota > Metazoa > Chordata > Mammalia > Carnivora > Phocidae > Mirounga > Mirounga leonina. The sequence goes on along the minus strand of NW_023270807.1, from coordinate 22,319,325 downwards.
TTTAAAAAGATTTATTTATTTATTTGAGAGAGAGAGACCACGAGCAGGGGGAAGGGCAGAGGGAGAGATAGAATCTCAAGCAGACTTTGTGCTAAGCACGGAGCCCAACGTGGAGCTGATCTCACGACCCTGAGATCATGACCCAAGCTGAAACCAAGAGTCAGATGCTTAACCGACAGAGTCACCAGGTGCTCCATGGTCAGATGTTCTTATAAGAACTTACCGTTATCTCATTTAGTCTCTCAACAACCTTATGAAGTAGGTATAATTATTTTCTCCATTTTTCAGTCCAGAAATCTGCTGAGGGAGGAAGAGACTCTTCCCAAGGTCATACAACTAGGAAGTGGTGGATCTATGATCTGAATTCAGGCATTCTTAACTCCAGAGGTCAGCCTCTTAACTGCTGTGCTTAACTCTTGCTTCCCTATGGAATAGACTATTATTATTAGCAGACTGACCCAATAGTACCATTCCAAGAATGCATGGGGCAAAAGCTGTTTTTACAGAAAACCCCCAATGCTGCTGCTGTTCATTTCGACTGTCTCCTTAAAAGGAGAGTTGAAGTCAATTAAGAGTGCACTGATTATATTCACAAAACTGGATGCTACTGGGTTTCAGTCTCTGATAGAGGCTCAGACTGTGCCCTCAATGACCCTACTCATTGTAAAGGAGACAAAACAGTTTTGAGAGAGACTCATGTACGTGTGTGGTCTATAAATGGAATGACTTTTAGGGATCTAATTGCTAACTCTTTCATTTCAAAAAGGTGTCACAAATGGTGCATGTTTGTTACTTCATCAACTAATATGTACATAAGTGCATACTAAGTTGCGAGAAAACTAGTGATCCTAAGGGCTTGGTGGGACATGGGCTCAAACTCAGATTATAAGCCAATGGTCAGGATAGAAAAGAGAGATGACGGTCTTGCTTGGAATAACAAAAGTAGGCCAGTTGCTCAGAAGAGGTAAAGATTTCCAATTCTAACTCAAGTAAGTTTTTTTTCAAGAGTGTACAGTTTTTTAGGAGTACTCATCCCCATCTAAGAGTTAATGGAAAATGGTCCAGATTCACAGCACTGAAAGGGGAAGAAAAAATCATCAAGGACAAAAGGTCAGTACATATGAAAGGAAGAAATAGGGAGGGAGTATGTGGGCAGAGGGTGAAGCTGTCGAGTCAGATGGTCAACAACGCACTGATTTATCTATTAATAATAATAGCTAACACGTATAAAGCCGCAAATTTATAAGGTAGGCACTATTATCCCCATTTTACTGATGAAGAGAGGTCAGAGAGGGTAAGTAACTTGGCCTTGTCACACAGTAAGGAGGCAGGATGCTGGCTTCAATCAGTACTCTTAAGCACATCCATTTTCGCGTCGTCTGAGTACCAAACGGTGCCTGGACCCTTAAAACTCACCACTTTAGTATACGACCTTCCAAAGTTAAGGGAATTGTATCCATTTTATTCAAATTCAGAGGCTACCGGACTGTGTGGAATGAATAATGGGTAAAGAGGAGGGAGGGGACAAAGTAAGCCGGGGGCACTGAGAACTGACCGGCTGTGGCCGCCTCCCAGGAGCGCAGCGGCAGATGCGCGGGCCGGCTCTGGGGGGCGGAAGGGAGGGGCCGAGGGCTGGTCTGCCGGGCGCGCAGGCGCAGTAGCTCCCAGGCTGTCAGGCCCTGACGCGCCGGGCCACCTGCAGAGGCCCCGCCGCCCCGCCCCCGAGATGTGCCCTGGGCAAGGACCCCTGTTCCTCCCCGCCCCGTGCTGCCACTGAGTGACCCGAGTCCTCCGTGCCATAAGCTGGGCTGAAGAGTATTTTCCATTCTTGTCCCCATCATCCCTTCCCCGGGGAGACCGCCGACAGCTCAGCCCATTGAGGGGTGGGGGGGGGGCTGCGCTCGTCGGTGACCGCGATCTGCGGCTTTGTTTTCCAGGCACCTGTTGTGGGTCCCAAATAGAAACCTCACCCCTGGGGATCCGGGCTGGCCGGCCAGCGTCCGGGGGTGGGCGTGCTTGGCCGTGAGATCGACCCGGGTGGGCGGGCCGGGGAGGGGGCCCCGGGGCGCTCGACCCTGCCCGGGAGGGAGGGGCCGAGCCGCCGGGGCAGGAGCGGAGCCAGCCGGGGCGCTGACCGCCGCGCTTGCCCCCTCCCTTCCGCCCTCCGCCTCCCCCCCCCTCTCTCCGGGGGCGCGGACGAGTGTCTGCGGCGCGGCGGCCAGGAAATGCCGCAGATGCGCCGCGCAGCATCCCGGGCGGAGGCAGCGCGCCTGTCCTCCCGCACCGCCGCCGCGGCCTCGGCCGGGCCCGAAGCAGGCGCCCAGCGCGGGGCCAGGGTGACGGCCGTGCTGGCCGCAGAGGGTCCCGGCGCCTGCCACCCTTCGCCCGTCACCACTGTGCTCCCGGCTCCTCCGCGTGGCGTGGCGCTGCTTGTCGCCGCCCCCGGGCTCGCCGAGATTTGCTGCTGCTGAAACCTGAGAGGGACTGTGGTTCCCGGAGCGGCGGCCCAGCACCCGCAGCCCGCCAGGGGGCCTGGGCGTTTCCTCTGCCGGCTCCGGCGCCCACCGCCCCCTTGCGCCCCTGGCTCTGCGTCTCCGGCTTCAGCGCTCTCCCCCAGCCCGCCGCTCCTTCCGCTTTTCCCGTTCTCAAGCCTGCGTCTTGCTGACTGCGATACTCTCCGGGGTGAGGAGGGGGAAAGGGGAATTGGCCAGTCATCGCTTAGGTAAACTTCGGTATGGCGGGGTACCTCTCGCCAGCTGCTTACCTGTACGTGGAGGAGCAGGAGTACCTCCAGGCCTACGAGGATGTCCTGGAGCGGTACAAAGGTACGTGGTCTCCCGTGCTCCGGCTGCGGGGCTTGGCACGCATCAGCCGGGTAACCGTTATCTTTGCTTAACCAGAGCCACTACTGCTTGGGCACAGGTAAACAGGTGTCTGGACCAGTCTTGGGAATGGACCAGGGTTTTCTGGATGGGATTTAGTAACCTCAACTCAGAGAGGGTGGTGGGGTGGGCGATGGTCCGGAGACGCCCTTGGATAGGCTGTGGAGTGGGGGAAAGGTTTGGGTTTCAAGCACATTGCATTTTCTCTCCCTTGTAGAAGCTCTTAAGTACTGTGCATAATCATAATTCTTCCTGGGAGGGTGGCTACCGATTAATTCTCCACGGGATTACTGAGGCATTGCTGCTCTTTCTTGCTTTGCATGGGGTATCGGTTAACCATATAAAAAAAGGCTCTTAGGTTCTTAAATAGATGGGCTGTTTCACCCCTGAGAGCATCACCAAATCATTTTTCTTAGAATGATTTTATTTGAAAAAAGTTTGTGATTTGTGACTATATACCTATTCTTATGTATCATAAAAATTACTTGATTGTGTGATGAATGAAAGCCTTAAGTCAGTGAGTCTGTTGTAAATTTAAATGTAAAGCAGTAGATTTTGAGGTGCTTTTCTGCCTCTTCTTTATGTTCAGGAAATTCTGTACCACCCTGATAAATTTTTCATATTTTAGTATTGTTTACTTTGACTTTATAGTTAAATATAGTGTTAGACAAAGTTATTTATCGTCTCATCTTAAAGGGTCTTTTTGTCTCTGGAAATCATTTCTCAGTGTGTACAGACAAGAGACACAGTAAGGAGACCAAAACACTCCACACCCAAGGCTAGCTCACAGACCCTTAATATATTAATAGTGAATAGTGGCCTAATTCATAGCTTGGATTCAGAGGGTTTTGCACCTTTCGAATATTTGCTTTGGTCTTAAACTCTATTTATGTAAATTGAATGGGAGTTATATGGTTAAAAATGGCATGCAGTAATAGTTTTCTATTAGCAGAAAGTAGAAATATAAAATCCTAAATTGAACAATTAAATTCCAAATTTCCAAAACGCTCAAAATCCACCCCGAAATATGTTTTATCTCTTTCTAGAACATGTTTTGTTGTTGACATTCTTTTAATCCGTGTAGAATTTTGTAAACAGCACAATCAGAATTCCTTTGTGCCAAGACTCTATTGTGTGTAATACTGCCACTGAGCAAGTGCAATGGTATTTTAGGCTAAAGCACATTGGTAGCATTTATGTGTGTGTGCGTGTGTAATTTACTCATGTTTATGTCTGTCTTTACATTTTAAAATAAGGTTCTTAATCAGTTGTCTCCAGAACATGAAAAATGAAAATTATTGCAATATACATTAGTAAACCTTATTGAAGACACACACCTGTGCTGTTTAAAATCCAAAAGCAAAAAAGTCTGAAAGTTTTCAAGTATATACATTCATACTTTTCAAAAAAATTATAGCTGTATGAATTTTTGTCTCCAGGTGACTTTGAAAACAATAATTGAAGTGCTGCTTTGACTTGTCTTGAGGAAGCAGATATTCTTTAAACGCTTGCTTCTATTTGCCTTTGGAAATAAAAAGACCTGAAGGCCATTGCAGTTCTCACTACACTTCATTTTAATTGTAGCCTAATGATCATCATTGCAGTTAAACATACACTTTTCAAACCTACAGTCCAAAATTTCACTGAAAAAGTGAGTCATATTACCTTCATTTTCTTTGTGGTTTTAAAATGCTTAGGTCATCGATTTGTACTTGGCTTTATAGATGTTCTATGTTTCATTTAGTTTTGGAAAGGAAAGTAAGAGTATTGGCCAGTGTATTATACGTAAAGCTGGGGACCTGGAAAACTCATTGTTTCCCAATGTGTTTTGAAGCCAGTTATGATTTCCCATCAGTATCCAATAGGATGACTTCACTATCGTGCTTATTATCCTGATGACTTGCAACGAGGGCTGATCTAATCAGGAAAGAATTGTAGGCTTTGAATAGGGAGTGTCAGTTCACTAAACTTTCAAAGTACAGTTGCTCATTTTCTGAAATCATGCATTGTTCAAACATTTCACATTCCCATTTGAATTTAAGAGAGGTTATTTGGATTTTTATTTCTGACAAAGTTCCTTGGTTACAGAATGAGTTTGCATTCAGCTAGAGTATTATCAGGTTGCCAAGTTATCATATGCCCCAGCTGTTGAATAGTGTAAGTGGTGGAGTCAGCTGGAAGAAATTCAGAATTTGTTGTCAGAAACGTAGAATTATAATAATCTATACTGTCAGCAGTTATGAGTATTGGATTTAGAAGTTGAGTTTTGTTAGGCTTAGTCCTCAGATGGCCTATGCAAGGACTTCCAACCTAGCCCTTTGTAGAAAACTGAGTAGTGGCAAGTGAGTGAGCCCTAATTGCTTATGGTGTGGTCTATTCTTGTGTCTTGCTTTGGTCCTTTACTTCTGAGTGAAAATAGGCAACTGTTTGCTGAATTAGAATAACATAGAAAGAGCTGCTTGCTGCAGAGAAGAGTGCAGTGCTCTGATTCATATTCTAGTCCTCTTATAAGACGTATTCATAGCCAGAATATTCAGGGTATCTGATTTTTTTTTTTTAAAGATTTTTTTTTTTAAATTTTATTATTTGACAGAGAGAGAATGAGAGAGCGTACATGAGAGGGGGGAGGGGCAGAGGGAGAAGCAGGCTCCCCGCTGAGCAGGGAGCCCGATGTGGGACTCGATCCCGGGACTCCGGGATCATGACCTGAGCCGAAGGCAGTCGCTCAACCGACTGAGCCACCCAGGTGCCCTCAGGGTATCTGATTAAAAAAACATCACGTTACTTCAGCTAATAGCACAGTCAGGGTGAGTAAAGGCATTTATTTACAAATAAAACATATTTACTTATTGTTTATGCTAGAAATTGCCCATGTCATTGGCTTTTTAAATATATATTAGATTATCCAGTGTATTTACCAGGAAATACAAAACATGTTTAGCTTAGCATGAAAGGACAGAATGATCCCTCTTGGTGGTTTCTTTTTTTTGGGCGGGGGCAGTGTAAGGAAACTAACCTGTATACTGTTATTTTAATTATTTTTATATTATTAATATTAGCTGTCACTTGAATTTATGAAATTCTGCTATTTAATTCTGTCATTGGAAGATTTAATTTTCTCAACACACTTTTTAAAAAGGTTAAGTGTGAAAATGACATCATTAATGTGAATCCAATAAATTTTATTTTGTACATTTTAGACTTAATTTAAAAAGAAGGTAAATTATTTCAGTCCAACAAAACGGATGTTTTCCATTGATCTGGAAATTAATCAGTTATCCCCAGACAACTGTAAAAAGTATTTCACTACCATTCTCTGTCAAAGCTGAGTGGCAGATTTGTTACTTGTCTAGAACATCACAAAAAAATCCTCTTTGATTATTTAGAAAGAAAGGCAAATTTTTTTGTTTGTTTTCCATGGAAACTTTGAGTAATTGCTTTAGTCCCTTCTCTCAGGGCTATGTAATTCTGCCTATGTGCTTGGTGACCAAAGGGACTTAGGACCACTACACCTGTAGTTTTCATTTTCAGTTCAGTTTTATGGCCTGCATAGATGTGTGGTTGTAAAAAATCCTGTCATTTTGCTGTGTGAACCAACTCTGGTGCCATTTGTATTGAAAGTTGGAGTGGGAAGGTTTCTGGGAACTTCCCCCCGCCTACATACTGTGTAGTCTTGGATGATCTTGCTCAGTGGTTTTCACTTGGCTTCCAGGATTCTGCAAAAACTTGATTTCAGATTTCATCTGCTCATGCTCTGCTCATGGCTTAATGTAATAGTCAGTTGTGTAATCAGTGAACTTTAATTGTGCTGCATCATGATAGTATTTTAGTGTAGTTAGTTATAACAGCATTAGTCTGGGCTTTTTCTTTTAACAAATGAAAGGCGCTTCATCTGGTAATTAATGAGAGTTAGTGAAGGTTGTATTTGGTTTGTTTGTAACAGAAAACAGACGGTAGTGTTTCTTTGTCTCTGGTACTGAGAAGCTGTGGTAGGCAGGTAGGCAGACCAGGGTTGTAGGGTACCTCTATTTGCCAGTGGTACCCGAGTTTCTGTACTGCTGCTTAGCCAATTCTCAGGGGCCGCTCAGCCACTGAGATGTCTTTCTGTCATCACAAGATGGCTGTTCCTCTTACAGCCCTTGTGTCTTACTTCCAGATGGAAGAAGAATTGCAGGGGTGCCTCGGTGGCTCAGCTGGTTAAGCATCCGACTCTTGATTTTGGCTCAGGTCATGATCCTCAGGGACCTGGGATTGAGCCCCACCTGGTGCTCCGCAGTCAGAGTGGAGTCTGCTTGTGTCTTTCCCTCTGCCCACCCCCAGCCCCGCTAATAAATAAATTTAAAAATCTTTAAAAAAAGAGAGAAAAAGAGGAATTGCAAGGACAAAGGACAGAAGGTGCAAACTAGTTGAGTCAGCCTCCTTTTAAAGAGCTTTTTTAGAAGCCCACTTAGCAACTCTCACTAGTGTCTCATTGGCTGGAACTGTTAAAGGGGCCACTACTGTCTGCATAGCAGACTAGGAAAGTACCCATTTGAACGCGGCTGAAGTGCTGTTTGTTGGTTGAAGAGTCAGGCAAAAATGGATATAGGGTTTGCAACCCACCAGTGCCTAGCACACAGAGGGTAAAGTATCTGCCCTGAAAGTGGAAGCTTAAAGTTTGGACACACGTCAACGACCTTAACGCAATATATTTGACTTTGCTAAAGTTTGAGAAAATATCTGAAAGCTCCGTTGAAATCTCTGAGGATTTTCAAAACGACCTGGTTGAATGTTTTACAATGTTACACCATGGGTTTAAAAGTAATTTCTTCCCAAATAATTAGGATTTAAATTGGCCAAAGAATTTACTCATTGCCTCATCCCATAAGAAACATGTATCAGTCCAGGAACGTAAGCAGTTATTAGATATTGTTAGTGAATTTAACTTTGAACCCAAAATAGCAGACTGATGCTCCTTTAGTTTCTTTTGTTCTGACTTAGACTTTTGTAGTTATCTCAACATTTGTTTGCTCAGGGACTTTAAAAAAGCTTTGTGCTTTTGAAAAAGTTTTTATTTGAGCCATTTGGAGGTGCTTATTATCTGGCTCAGTGACGATTGTAGGCAATAAATGACACAGAAGGAGAGGCAGTAGGGACAATTTATTGTTTTACGGTTATTCTGTAGCCAGTTAAAGAAGCTTCTGTGTTTCTGTGTTTGGGTCATGTGAGCCCAGGAGCCTGGCTCTTTGAGGAGCTGGACTGTTTGCCCAAAGTGTCTTCATGAAATTGGAGACTGTAAAAACATCTGAAGCTATCGAGGTGACAAAAAGATGGAGTATCTAGGCTGTCGTGTGGTTCCTTTCTGTTTTAGTTCCACAACTGAGTATAAAAATGTATAAGATTACCTGACTGTCTATGTCTGATGAACCAATTGAATGAAATTTGTAGTTTAGAATGTTTAGTATTTCTTATTAATTAAAAAGAAACTTGGGTGCTTCTGTTACATGGGGCTTTTCTGTCTATAATGGCTTTTGAGAAAGGAAGACTTTTGTGTCCATTTTCCGGCTCTTACTAAGTTAGGCATCACATGCTACCTATTTCCGAAGAGGAATTTCAGGCAGCTATCTGCTGAAGTACATCATTATTTCTGTAAGAGATCAAATAAGGCTTTTATTTATTTATTTTTTGGTTTATTTCTTTAATGCAGTTTTATTTGCTGTTATTTTTCAACCTACTCTTATCTCTTGTAGAAGAGGAAGCAAATAATTCTGCTTGGGTTGGGTGTTGGGGAAAGGTTTGTATTTGGAGTCAAATGGGATTTTACCTCGTGAGAAGGTGAAGGTACCAGGGAGAAAAGCTCAAGAGGAGAGACTAGCGTGACAGTACCATTTCATTAGCATAACCACAGAATCCATTTTGAATGTTTGGCTAATGTGCACAGTAAGTTTTAGAGACGGGAGTGCATAGAGGTTGTAGGAAGATGGAAATGGGTAAATATGGAGGGTAATGTTGGACCAGATGGAAAAGGGCCTTGAATGCCACACTGAGGATGAAGTTTGGGCTTTATTCTGTAGGTAGGGAAGGGAACCCTGATGATGTTCAGTGGGATGTTACCAATGAGAATAGCATTTAGGGAGATAACTCTGGAAATGAAGATTCAGGAAGCAGGTAGACAGGTTGAGAGGCCGTTGTAAAATTATGGTGGTTGGAATGGAAGGCTGATTCAGGAGAAATGATAGAAATTGACAGGATAGCTAATTGGTTGGTTTTGAGTGTGGAGACAGGAAGGGGCACAACAGCTTCCATTGTTGAAGTTGTATTGAAGAAGTTTGGAGTATTTTCTTTTTAATTTGTGTAAAAAAATTTGTAGTGTGTTCATTAGAAAATGTTTTCGAAATAAATTTTTAATATTAATCATTGTTAGACCTTCTTTGGTAGTGAAATGGAATGAATGTTATTTTGCTTGACCTTGGAAATACAGCAAGTAGTATGACCTAGAAAACTAGAATGTTCTAGTTAATGTAGGGCTCCTTAAGTAATAGCTTATCTTGTTGGGAATCCTCTGAACGGGATTTGTAGTATCTTACAGCAGTGAATTTGTTTTCTTTAAGCAAATAAAATTATGGTTTAAGATCCTTTGTAGAAGATTAAAAAACAAATCTTTCAATATATTTCAATAACTTTTTTCATTTGGTTTTATTTAAAAAAACCTCTTTTTTTCCTACATAAACTTGAGATTTGTAGAGTCAGTTTTGTTTGTTATATAAGAAGTTCAGTGGTTATATGATCATGTAAGTTCTAAGCCATCCTTAAGTTTATGGGTTCAGCTTTTATACACCTTATATACTGGACAGTGCTGGGTATTGCTAATGAAGTATATATGTATCATTTTTAATTCTCATTACTCTTTATTTTGGCTACAACTACTACCATTTTACCAATATGGAAATGGAATCTTAGAGGAGTTAATTTTCCTGAGATCATATAGCTATAAGTGGTGTCTGTGGCATTTGAACATAAAGTGTATATTTGACATAAACTATGTATTTTGAATTTCATTACATTGACTGGTAAATGTTGCAGAAGTTGTTTTTATGAATATTTTTTATTAGGATTATGATTTTGATTAATATGAGGACTCCTTGAGATGTGTTAAATGGATGCATGAAGTTAAAATTAATAGTTTAAAAATTTATAGAGATTTATTTCAATTCAAATGTTAAATAGACTTTGGAGCTTGAACTTTTATATCTTAGCTGGATTATAAATTCTAATTATTAGATATCCATGAAAGGAAAATAAAATTTTAATGTGAACATTTTTAGTGTGTGTTTTGGTTGAGAAGATTTTGAAAAGAATTAAGTTTTGTAAATGTCACCAGTGAATGTGGCCGCTTTGATACATGCCTGAAATGTTTCCTGGAAAGAATCGTCAAAGGGAATTGACAAAGTCCTGATTTTTCTCTAGTGGGTGAAAATATTTCTCAGTGAATCCTGGTATTAAAGGCATTATACAATGATTCTATTGTCCCGGTGAATTAAAACATGCCCTTATTTTCAGTGTTTGAGTTCTCCATCTGGCCATGCCAGTGTAACAGTTTGTATGGAATACTACTACTTGGTGGCTTATTTTTTTTTTTTTAAGATTTTTTTTTTATTTATGTATTCATGAGAGACAGAGAGAGAGAGAGAGAAGCCGGCTCCCAAGGAGCAGGGAGCCCGACGTGGGACCCGATCCCAGGACCCTGGGACCATGACCTGAGCCGAAGGCAGATGCTTAACCATCTGAGCCACCCAGGTGCCCCTTGGTGGCTTATTTTACTACCTTCATTAAGCCAGTGAGGTATGATGCATCAGGTCTACCTCACTGGGCTCGTGATAGTCGGATAGAGTAGTGCATATGAAGTATTTTGAGCCGTAGAGATTACGTAGACCGTCAGTGAATGAGGTAGACCCAAGAACTCAAGTCCCTGGCGCCTCTTAGGCCAATAGCCTTTTTTTTTAATTTATTTTTTTGAGTGAATAGTCTACTTTGAGAGCAGTTTTAGGTCATAGAAAAATTGGGCAGAAAGTACAGAGTTGCCATAAACTCTCTCCCCTCCCTTCACAGTTTCTCCTTTTGATATCTTGCACTGGTGTACATTTGTTATAATTGATAACAGTAAGTACAGCACCTTATATGTTTGTCATATCTTTACCTATATGACTTGATTTGATTCATATATCAATTGATAACCATTCCTCCAGGTCCCTTCATGGCTTGAGAGCTCATTTCTTTTTATTGCTGAATAATATTCCATTGTTTGGATGTACCACAGTTTGTTTATCCACTCACCTGTTGAAGGACATCTTGCTTGCTTTCAATTTTGTCAATTATGAATAAAACTGCTATAAACATTTGTGTGCAGAGTTTTGTATGGACATAAGTTTCCAACTCATTTGGGTAAATACCTAGGAGTACAACTGTTGGATCATGTGGTAAGGCTTTGTTTGCCTTGTAATAAACTGCTAAATTGTCTTCCAAAGTGGCTGTACCATTTTGCATTCCCACCAGTGATGAATGAGAGTTCTTGTTCCTCCGCATCCTCATGAGCAGCGGGTGTTGTCAGTATTTTGGATTCTAATCATTTTAATAGGTGTGTAGTGGTATTGAATTGTTTTAATTTGCAGTTCCCTAATGACGTATGATGTGGAACATCTTTTTATATGCTTATTTGTCATCTGTTTATCTCTTTTGGTGAGGTTCTATTCAGATTTTTGCCCACATATTTTTAAATTAATTTATTTATTTGAGACAGACTGAAAGAGAGCGAGCAGGGGGTGGGGCAGAGGGTGAGGGAGAGGGAGAGAATCTCAAGCAGACTGTCTGCTGAGCACAGAGCCCGACACGGGGCTAGATCCCACGATCCTGAGATCATGACCTGAGCCGAAACAAGAGTTGGACACTTAACCACCGGAGCCACCCAGGCGCCCATTGCCCACTTTTTAACTGGATTATTTGTTTTCTTAATGTTGAGTTTTAAGAATTCTTTGTATGTTTTAGATAATAATCTTTTATCAGATATGTGTTTTGCAAATGGTTAATAATTTTTTATACTGTTACCTCCTTTTGACACTTTTAAACCATTGCACATTATAGATATTATTTAAATAAGGCCCTGACTATTTTCTTTCATCTGGTCATATTGTTTTTAAGTACTAATTTGTTTTGGGTACATGCATTGACTGTTACAGCTACTTCATAGGCTTGCATGCGGCAGCCCAGAGTTCAGCTATCTGACAGTTTGCTTAGTATATCTGCATATGCTGCTGCTGCAATTCAGGTATCCAGTTGGTTGGCAGCTATGATGCTTTATAGCACTTGAGTCTAAAATTAGCTGAACTGTTCTATTTTAAGGATAAACTGAAATTAGTAGTCCATGTCCTGAAAAACATGTGAAAGTTAAACTCTTAGGATATTGGATTACTTATTTAAAATGTAATCAGAAGTAGGGTTAGATAGATAGTTGTTGGTTTTAATTTTTTTTTAGCAAGTTTTTGTTATGGCAATTTGATTTTAGCCTGGGTATAATGGTATAATGTATATGATATCTAAGAACATAAAGTTTTACTTTTGCCTCTTAGACTGAAGACAGTGCTTTTACCAAAGTGATCATGTTTGAGTTTTAAAATCATATGAGTTAAGAGGAAGAACAAGATTACCTGATTTTGCCTTTAGTGTATTTTAGAAGAGCCACACATTGAGAACATTTATGAATGCTGGAACACCACTGCCTACCTTTGCTAGGGGAAAGAAGGTGAATGATTAAAGGAGTATTTGGTGGTTCCTTTTGTGATCTTTATAATTTTATCTACATAACAGAAACTAGAGAATATTGAAAATAGTAGATAAAAAACCTGAGTAATTGAAATTCAGAGTTTGATTTTGCATATAGTGTGGATTTTATAATCCCATTAAGTGAGGGCTTATGGTTATGAATATATTTGCAATGTGACTTTATCCTTAAAGCAATCTCAGAAGCAATAACAATTTAGCTACTATATATAATTTGTATATTTTTTCTTTGAAAAATTTTGGAGGGAAAGAAGGATTGAAGAATTCTGAGTCACAGAAAGCAAAATGCGAGGATACTGTGCTTTCTTTGTGGAAAAACAGAGATGTACTTAGTCTTCATCATTTTCCAATTAGAACACTATACAGAAATTTAAATTTGTGCCTCAGTAGAATTAAAATAATAAAATAGAATGAAATACTTTTGTTATTAACATTTCTTTGAAAACAAGCCGCATTGTTTCCAACCTCATATTTCTAATCCGGAATTAATTGATACCATGCTTGAAGTGAACAAATCACCATTAACATACACTCTCCCCCAACTTCATCACATTTTGTAATCAGTGTATGCCTAGAAGAACTGGGAAGGGACGAAGCACTTGGGGCCAGGAGAAATTGGTCTTCACCAAATTGGAATATGTGATTGAATTCTAAATATTTATTTATTTTTAAAGATTTTATTTATATGTGTGTGAGAGAGAGAGAGAAAGCATGAGCCAGGGGCTGGGTGGGGGGGGGGGTGCTGGTGAGAGCAGAGGGAGAAGCAGGCTCCCCGCTGAGCAGGGAGGCCGACTTGGGGCTCAAACCCAGGACCCTGAGATCATGACCTGAGCTGAAGGCAGACGCTTAACTGACTGAGCCACCCAGGCTCCCCCGATTCTAAGTATCTATTGATCATACGCTTCAAAAATGTGCAAAGGAACTAGGGCCTGCAGAAAGAAGAGGAACATAGGACTATAGGACTGTAGCTTCCCTAAGAGCACATTTTGGTGAGGAGAGTGGATCAGCTCTGCTCATTATAAGTAGGGCCACAAAAGAGGAAGAATCTGAGCATCCAAGGGTTTTATTAGCAGGGTTGGCTATTTGAAGGAAAGCAGAATTTCAATAGGGGTGTTTGTATGGGGGGTGGATAGTGTCAGCAGAAGGTTTTCTCCACCTTACCATTTCATCTGGACAATATGACCTCATGTTTCGTTCACTCTGCATTGTAGGAAAAGTATTATCATAATGATTTAATCAATACTTTAATGTAAACCAGACAAGTTTCATTTTTAGGTATCAGTGTTAAGTTGAAAATTTTATCCTCTATTTTTAAGAACTCTGCTAATACCCACATAATATTATCAAATCTGAGGATTTAGTAATGAGAAATTACTTTAAGGTGTGGTTTCAGCAAATGTAAAGATTGAATGAGACACAACATGGTGTAGGAAACTCTGGATTAGTTTGATGATATAATAAGTACAGCACCTTCTATGTTTGTCATTATCTTTACATATATGACAGGATTTGATTCATATAACAACTCTCTCAGACAAGTAACATAAGAGCCAGTGCCCTTATTTTATAGCCAAGGAAACCAAGGCTCCTATGATTGCATTGATTCAGTGGCTGACTGGAGATTAGAATCTTGGTCCTCTGACAGCTGGTCAGGAGAGTACTCTACTATAGATAATTGTGGCCCATCTTAGTAAACAAAGTTATCATTAATAGTATAAATTATAAGTAATACATCTAATGAGAAGTAAATATTCTCTGTTTAAGTAAATAGCCACTGAATATATCCTGGGATTGGTAGATGTCCATATTTTGTTTTGCTTTTTATTTAATGTAAGTTTGGGCTGCCCATAATCCATAAACTTTTTGTTTAATGTGGTTTTGGGCTGTCTATAATCCATAAACCTTAGTAAGAAATTCTGTTGCTGGCTGTTGAGGATTTAGTTACTTGAGGGAAAAATTCCGTTATCCTTTATTTCCGTTGTTAATAGAAGCAGCTTTTAAAATTACAGGGTTTAACATTTCGACAGAAGCACTATCCTATTGACTAAAGGTGTGATTTCTTTATTACTCAATGGAAAAGGAAGAACTGTGTAAGTACTTGGGGGAATGTTAAAGAAAAATCTGATACAAACTCATTAACATTTTTGGAAAATAAATGTACAAAATATGAATAAAAAATATGTAGTGAGATGTATTTCCTTATCTTTTTCCATTTCTCTTCTTTTCTTAATATAGAACATTTAAAAATCACTGTAAAGTTTTGTATCCTGCTTGTTTATTTAATATATCATGGCATGTTCTAATGCCATTAAATATTATTTCAAAACATTTTTAATGACTCATGCATTCATTATGTAGTGGAATAAACAATGTCATGAAACCTTTTAAGCAGTTTTGTATCCTGGTGGGTGTTGGTGAATATTATCACACTGATATCTTTTGACCTAATTGCAAACTTCAAAAATAAAAGTTTTCAAGGTAAGAAAGAAATCAGGGATTATATAAGTCACTTAACAATTAACTGTTTCTAAGGTACTGCCTAATTCATGATTGAGTGGATTCTTGAGTTATATATATATCTAACTTAAAAATTCTAGTCACTCTGAATTTTAGAAATTCGATGGTAAAGAAGCAAGGACTAATAATCAGGAATCTGGTTTCCATTCTTGACTCTTATGCTAACTAACTAGACTTGGATGGGTTTATAAATTAACATGAATGATTGCTAAGGTTTCTTATCTTTCTATAATACTTGCTTTAATGAAGTAATTCATTATTTATTCATTTGAAAAACATTTATTGAGTACTTTTGTGTGCCAGCAAGTATGTTAGATCCTTAAGGTAATAGATAGAAAAAGGTTAGTGGTCTTTTATGTTTTTGTTGAGTTGGAATGTATCACTTTATACCGATATGATCTGTTTATCCTTGACATCACTTTCTGACATATTTTCTATTTATTGTTTATGGCATCTATCTCATTTAAAATTTTTGAAATGATCAGCATATTCATGGTTTTTATTTTGTTCAAAAACTATTATTGATTCCTTTTGAAACCTTTTTTTTGGTTTGTTTTTTAAGTAGGCTCCAAGCCCAACATGGGGCTTGAACTCACAACTCTGAGATTAAGAGTTGTGTGCTCTATCGCTGAACCAGTCAGGCGCCCCTGAAAACCTTTTTTAAATGCCTTCAGGGCTCTTGATATAGGTTGAAATTGATTGCATTTGTATTTCATTATTTGTGCTAATCTTCAAGACTACTGTTTATTAATGGTGCTGAATTAAGCAGTACTTTGGAGGATTAGGTTTTTCTGTAACACTGAAGTAGAACTTTGGAAGAAATTCATATTTTTATAAGTTTTTTCATTCTCATCACCTGCATTAATGATATGTAAACTTGGTGCCTTCAGGTGTGTGCAAATGAGCTCTTTTTGGAAGTTTTTTTTTTTTTTTAAAGATTTTATTTATTTATTTGACAGAGACACAGCGAAGAGGGAACACAAGCAGGGGGAGTGGGAGAGGGAGAAGCAGGCTTCCCACGGAGCAGGGAGCCCGATGCGGGCCTTGATCCCAGGACCCTGAGATCATGACCTGAGCCGAAGGCAGACGCCTAACGACTGAGCCACCGAGGCGCTCCTCTTTTTGGAAGTTTTTAAATTGTCATCTGCCCTGTCACTATGTGTTATTCTTGCATGGCTAGGTCTGTGTTTCTTTTGTTTTTAGTTAAATGATAACCATATACAAATTTTTTAAAGATTTTATTTGAGAGAGAGAGGGAGAAGGGAGCACGAGTAGGGGGAGGGCAGAGGGAGAGCGAGAAGCAAACTCTCTGTTGAGCAGGGAGCCCGATGCGGGGCTCAATCCCGGGACCCTGGGATCATGACCTGAGCCGAAGGCAGACGCTTAACGACTGAGCCCCCTGGGCACCCCTCCCCGGCCTACATAATTTTGAGGAAAGGCCTAAATGTTGTCTCCTTCGAGCTTCCTCCTTCCATCTCTGGTTAAATGGAAGATCTCTTTTGTGGTACATTTAATTTTTCACTTCGGTAATGAATGTGAACAAACTGTTCCTGGTTGGCCATATTTTGAGTCTGAGATGGAGCTGCAACCTCAGGACTAAGGATTGTGGTATTCAGTTTTGAAGCATCTTCATTCTGGGGGATTGCTTAAGCTGCTTAGATTTGTTTTTCCCTTCCCTTGTTCTTCCCTGCCTCCCAAGGTAACAGAGCTATTGGATAGTTTTGCATCTAACCCTGATTCTACTTTCCTACCTGCCCATCTTTGAGAATTTGGAATGGAAAAGATAGAAACACTGAATGTGCTGACTTTCTGTCATTTCATTTTATCCTCGAGAAAACTTAAGTCTGGAGAAGTAGGACCAGCAAATGGAGAAGCAAGATCAAAACTGAGGTCTCCTGCTTTCCCTTTCTCCACGTTGCTTGGTCTCCTTTTTTTTACTTGCTCATAGATAGAAGGGATGCTTTCATTGGGTGAATCTTAAGTCACATAATGGAAAAGCCTTGGCTTGCCAGAGAATTAGTAAGGAAAATAATACAGAAGGAATGAGTGGAGGAAGTGAAGCAATAACAGAAGTCATAATGGCTTTTAGACATGCAGGAAGAATGCTGAATTTTCAGTGTTGGATTTGATTTTTTTTTAAAGTTTTTATTTATTTAAGTAATCTCTACACCCAGTGTGGGGCTTGAACTCACAACCCTGAGATCAAGAGTTGCATGCTTTTCTGACTGAGCCAGCAAGGCGCCCCTGATGTTCATATATTTGAGGGACCAGTGGTACTTCCGTGATGGTAAATTGCATGCAGCAGGCTCATCAGTGTTCTGGGGCTTTAAGAAATAGATTGGGCTTAATGTAAATTGAAATTACAATATGCAATTAAAATATTCCTCCATCTTGGGATGCCTGGGTGGCTCAGTCAGTTGAGCGTCTACCTTCAGCTCAGGTTATGATCCCAGGGTCCTGGGATTGAGCCCCACATCAGGCTCTCTGCTCTGTGGGGAGCCTGTTTCTCCCTCTGCCTCTGTCTCTCATGTATAAATAAATTAAAAAAAAATCTTAAAATATTCCTCCATCTTGAAAGGTCCAGTGCCAATTTGGCTGCAGCTTTTTTTTTTTTTTTTTTTTTTTTTTATCAGCATGTGGATATTTGGCTCTTTCCTGGTTAGCTACCAGATGCAGGCTCCAGGAAGGTGGATCTGAGCACCCCTATAATTTACCCCTTCCCCATAGCCTGCATTCTGAGGTTTGGCTGGAATCTGGACCCTTCCCTTCTGCTGTGGATCAGGACTGAAAAGAGGAGAATATGATGCTATGTGACCTTAATTCTAATACATTTAGAGAATAGGTAGGAGTGGCAGTGGAAGGGATGGAAAGTTTGCTCACACCTCAAATGGGCATATGGTATGTGTGCAAGGTAGAGCTATAGAGAAGGAAAGAGTAGAGAAAAAAACAAGAGGGAGCTTATTGCTTGGTATTTCTGGGAAGTTGGGAGATAGAGGTTTTGAGATGAATGGTGGCCTGACTATTCCTCAACTTTTGGGTTTCCTTACATTCATTTTACCTCTCTCCAGCTCCTTCCTTGCTCATATGTATTTCTTCTGGGTATCCCAGTGTCCTCAGTTCCCTCTCTGATAACAGCAGGTAAGTATATGGTTGGGAAGGATGTGATTTCCAAAGTGTGTTTCCAATAGGAACTTTCCTGTTGTATGTATTTATTAAACTTAAAAAAATAGATCCAATATTAGATATTTTAATTATTCTAGATTAACTACAAAATGTCAGTGTATATTGTACATCAATAATTTTCTTGGGGCGCCTGGGTGGCTCAGTCGTTAAGCGTCTGCCTTCAGCTCAGGTCATGATCCCAGGGTCCTGGGATTGAGCCCCGTGTTGGGCTCCCTGCTTGGCGGGAAGCCTGCTTCTCCCTCTCCCACTCCCCCTGCTTGTGTTCTCTCTCTTACTGTGTCTCTCTCTGTCAAATAAAATCTTTAAAAAATAATTTTCTTTACCATTTTTAAATTAAAAATATAGCTTTGTATTAGCCCAGATTACATAATGTTTATTTAAACAACATTTGTAAGAGAAAATGTGTTATAAGTTGGTTCTTTGGAACTTACAAGTAAATTTCTATAGCACTGATCATTGGTTAATTGAAGACAACTGGCAAATTTTTGACAGTGAGCAAGTCTGGAGAAATTTAAAAGATTTTAGCAAAAAGCTAGAAATAGTACTCTTATACTGTATCTAACCACTGGTACTCTTATCTTTCAAAAATATTTTTATATAACATCCAGTACTGGCAAGAATGTAGGGAAACACTACTCTGTGCATTTCTTGTGACATGTGATTTGTGACCATCTTTGGGGAAGGGAGATTGCTGCTGAAGGCGTATTTACTCTCTGACCCACCAAAATTTTAGAATCTTTGCAACAAGTAGAATTCAAGATATTTTTGTGACATTGTTTATAATAGCAAAATACTGGAAACAACCTGAATGACTATCAGTAGGTGATAGTTGAATAAAATTTGATACTTCCATGGTAAACAATTAAAGAATATGAGTGAGATCTCTAAGTATTTACCTATAACATTTCTCTGACATATTATTAAGGAAAATTAAAAGACAAGACTAAATATGTATGGCATTTTTTATTTAGAAAAAAACCCCCTGTATTAAAACATAGAAATATGGAAGATAGAAACCAAACTGTTAATAATGGTTGACTCTGGGGGGTGAGATTTTGTTTTTTAATCTCTGTAATTAACAGTTTAAAGAAGTATTCTGTAATAAATACCACCACAAATAAAGTGGAAAGTTTAAAAGAAGAAAATTCTTAAGTATTTGCATGTATATGATGAAACAGTATTGGTTTTTGAGAAAAACTTCCTCCATGTGATTCTGACAGGTATAAGTTATAAGCAACATTGTGGTTATTAAGTGACATTGCCTTAACAGACCATCTGCCACTTTCATAAACAATTTACACACCCTGGGTTTGTGTGGTTGTTTATGGCTGAGGTGGTTCATTATGACCTCAGCTATCATTTTCAGCATCTGATTTGATTGTACACTTGCAGGCTGTCTTCTTGGGCAAGGTCCACTGCGGTGAGAAAGCACTGACTTGAATAGGGTAGAGAAATGCAGTAATGGTCTCTAAGAAGTGCTGTCCTTAGCCAGAGTTCCTCTTTGTTTTGTTTCTTATCTGACTTAATTTTTTCATTGATTTTAATGAATTATATAAAAATTTATTGGGCGCCCATTTTAACCTGAAAAAGAAGATGTTGCTTTCCTTTAGGAAATCTCAGTCTATAAGGGAAAACCAGCAAGATGAGTTCTGGAACAATTAGGGTGCACTACATTCAGTATGAATAAAGTATCTTATGAGTAACTTTCTTATACCCTTTACCTGATAAGGCCAGTGTGTCCTGTATCCCTTAGCTTGTTTCGTATAGTCTTATTTCTCTAACAAGTAGGAATAAAGAAATTACGGTAGAGTCCTATTACAGTACAATTTCTTTTTCTTTGTATTGGATTATAAACTAACCCCATACTTACAGTATACTTATTTTAGTACCTAATAGTAAAAGATGATATGGAAACACACTGGGGAGATTAAGGAAAATAAATTGCATATTTATAAGATCATCAAATAAGGGAATATTGAATACTTTTGATGTTTGCAAAAGTAAGTTGGGAAACTGTAGAAAACATTTTTTAATTTAAGTGTTTTAAATCTTTCCAGTGTTTATCATATTTGGCATATTGTAGACACTAATTTTTTTAAAGATTTATTTATTAGAGAGAGAGAGAGATGGAGAGCATGCGAGCAGGTGAAGGAGCAGAGGGAGAGGGAGAAAATCTCAAGCAGACTCCCCACTGGAGCCTGACATGGGGCTTCATCTTATGACCCTGAGATCACAATGTGAGCCAAAACCAAGGGTCAGACACTTGACTGACTGGGCCACCCAGGTACCCCTAATTATTTTGTTTTTTAAGTGGTTGGATGAATGAATTTCTACTGATTTTGAGCTTTATTTCTGAATTCAGTTTCTTAACCTATCTAGAGTTACTGTCTTAAGGTTCACTAATCTTTTTTTTCATAGTGTCTAATCTGTTGTTAATCCAGCCTAGTGTATTTTTCATTCTAGAAGTTTAGTTTGGGTCTTGTAAAATTTCTTCTGTGTCTTCTGTGTATTTCCTTAATATGCTTTCCTCTATCTTTCTGAACATACTGGGTATATTAATAATAGCTGTTTTAATATCTTTGCTTACTACTTCTATTATTTGTTATTCTGTGTCTGTTCTTTTGAGTACTTTTCCTCCTCATTATAGGTTTTATTTTCCAGCTTCATTACATGTCTGGAAATTTTTATATAGATGACAGTTTAATAAATTGTTTAATTTTATTTAGTTGGGTGCTGAAATTTTTTAATGGGTTGTTTTAAGTGTTTCTGAGTTTTGTTTTATGATATAGTTAAGTACTTAGAATGGATTGATCTTGTCAAGGGTTGCTTTTTAGGTTTTGTTAGAACCAGAGTAGGCTTTAGTGTAGGGCTGATTTTCCCCACTACAGAGGCAGCACCCTTTTGTGTTCTGCCTGTAGCTTTCTGGTGGTTCTTTACCTACCTTCTGTTAGTTTCCTTATGTATGATGTACACAGTACTTAGATAAAGATACAACCTCTTACATATTTAGAGTTTGCTCTTGTGGAGTTTTTTGTTTCTCTGCCCTTCAAATTCTAGTTGTCTTAACCTCCTCAGATTAACTCTGTCTCCTCAACTGAAGGAGACTGCTGGCCCTCTCTCCTCCCTTTTTCCATCCCTAGCTGCCCCCCCCCTCCCCGTAGCCTGGAAACTCACCACAGGCAGTATGCTGGGATGACAGAGATCATTCTTACCTGCTCTGCCCATTGTCTAATGTCTAAAAACTGTGGTTTCATAAATTTTGTCTTTCTTTCTAAAGACAAAAATAGTTTTGTAAAGTGGAAGTATAAATCCAGCCCCTGCTAATTTATCATGCCCAGAGGTAGAAAGTTCTCCTTTTCTCTTTAAGGCTCATGTGCATATAAATTTTGCATTAATTTTTAAAAATTATAATTAGACTATAGAAATGTTGTAGACTTAAATTCTCAAAGTCTCTAATATACAGTTTATCCACAAGTTTTATTAAGTTCTTTCTGTTTGATGGAAGTTCTGGACTGACCTTGGTGAAGGGTATAGAAAGGAAAAAAGCATTGTCCTTGTTCATGCATTTGCCTTTGTGTTGGTATAACCATAAAAATGTAAAAGTTGTTGTGTAGCTGGAGAATTAAGACATGATACATAAGATTTCTATATCTTCACAGTAAATGTAAATGTTTCTATTTATGTGATATTTAAATTTGAGTTGGCTTAATAAAATTTTGTTAACCACAGTAGGCTAGGCAGAGAGGAAAGATTCTTTTTATAGTGACAGCACATTTATTCAGAATAATAGAGCAGAATCATAGAACTGAGATTGTGTAATTTAGCTCCTGCATTTTATGTCTGAGAATTAAGCTCAGAAATATTAAGCTCATAGAACTAGTTAGCACCAGAGTTGGAACCAGAGCCCACATATTCTGACTTCTAGTTTAGTGCTTTTTCCACTGAATCATGCTGCCCTACGAGAGTCCTTGTGCTACTTAAGCACCCAGATAGATGCATGCACTGTACTTCTCCTGGTGCTGACCAAGTAGGGTAAGTCTCAAGGGCCCGGCCAACCTGTTTCCTTGGCAAGCCTCATTCTGGGCAGTGTAAACATTGCCACATTTTTAACATAAATTGAAACATTTAGTTGGTCCCTTTAAGCAAATTATGTATGTAAGTATTGCATTAGGTCCTGACACATGACATGCAGTGAGCAGTTGGAAGGCAATTATGTGCTTGACCATTATTTTGGAAGTTAATATTTGTGTTTCAGTTAGATTGACTGTGGGCCTGTTTGATATTGACTTGAGTTGCTAAGTAATGTCAGGAGGTCAAAACAATTTTAAGAGATGTGTGGACTATATCTGATGACAGTTTGGCACTTAGCTTTTATCTCCTTAAGGTGGCCTTCATAGTTAACCATGGCAGATTAGCCTTGTTATTTTTAAAGAATACTGAATCTCTCTGGTTTTGGCAGCACAGAAAAGGCAAGACTCCTGTCTGGTGCAGTTACAAAGGGATGTGGTCCTTTAGGGACACAGTTTTGAAAAGGAACCTGAGCTTGACAGTCAAGTTCGCATACATAGCACCAATAGGGATAAGATGTAGGCTAGAGATAACTAACATTTTGATTTGCTACCCTTTCCTTTTTTTCCTGTGAAAAAGAAAGAAATTAAAGATGACTTACTATAATAATTGCTCAAGTAACAGGCAGTGGTACATTGACAAATATTTGACCCAGTCAAAAAAAAAAAAAAAAAAAAGTCTTGACTTACAGCATTTGCTCTTTTCTATGGTGTAAATACTTTCACCATGGTCAGTTTCAGGCTACCAACTTGACATCATTGACTGCAGTTTGGAAAGAGCTGTGTGGTAGCACACTATTATATACATACAATGGATGCAATAGATGCAAGTAAATGCATGATCATAGATAACAGGAAAATGTAGTAAAACAATTAGTGATGAGTTTTGGATGTTTATTTTAATGTAGTTTATATAATTGTAGTTTTATGTAATTTAGATGTCTGTATTTAAAAAGTGGCAAACAAAGTCTTGAAAATTCAACAGACAGCTCTCACTCAAGCCTTTATTAGCTGGCACTGACATACCCCTGAAAATAGGTAACACTTGTTGAGCACATAGTATCTGCTAGGCATAGTCTAAG
The DNA here is from genome assembly GCF_011800145.1 of Mirounga leonina. Lineage (NCBI taxonomy): Eukaryota > Metazoa > Chordata > Mammalia > Carnivora > Phocidae > Mirounga > Mirounga leonina. The sequence continues at coordinate 22,295,781 of NW_023270807.1, read as the reverse complement.
TGTTTTGTGTGCATCATTACATCATCCTCAAAGTAGCCATATGAATCAGGTGCTTAAATTATCTCCATTTTGCAGTGAATAAAGTTGAGGCAGATAGAGGTTAAATAACATGCCTGAATGGAAGTTGGCAAATGTGCAGAGCTGGGATTCAAAACCAGGCCACCTGTCTCAAAGGCCTACGCTCTTTTTTTTTTTTTTTTAAAGATTTTATTTATTTATTAGAGAGAGACACAGCGAGAGAGGGAACACAAGCAGGGGGAGTGGGAGAGGGAGAAGCAGGCTCCCCGCAGAGCAGGGAGCCCGATGTGGGGCTCGATCCCAGGACCCTGGGATCATGACCTGAGCCGAAGGCAGACGCTTAATGACTGAGCCACCCAGGCGCCCCAGGCCTGCGCTCTTAACCATCTTGCAAAACGTCTCTTGAGGTTAAAGATATTCTTGAATGTGAGGCAGTAGTAGGTATGATGAATTTCAAGTAAATTACTCATGCTTCAGAATTATCTTATGACTTGTTTAAATAATTGTTTAGATTTTATTTGAATTTTTATTTATGACAGTGTTACTATTCTTACTATATGAAAGGTTTATATAAATTGACAAGAAAAGAGATACTCTCTTCAGCAGAAAAACAGACCAGAGACTTTAGCAGTTCATAAAGACTGACAGTAACTTGTAAACATCGAAGGCAAGGACATTGTCCATTTTGTTCATCGCAATATTAACTCAGCCCTTGCATAGTGGCTGACACATAGCACAGCGCGGCTCCATATGTACACTGTTGCAGTACCTGTTAATTTGTACATGTCTTAACGAAGCACATATGAAGATTTCTTGACCTTTCGCTTCTATAAAGCTATTTCCTAATGTTGCCTTAAAGAGTTGACATTTTAAAAAAAGGGATTTCTGATTGTATTGTTAGGGACATTATTGAAAAACCCTAAGTCCAAATAAGGATGAAGAGGCCTAATAAATTATTTTTCTCTTAATTATAATTAAGGATCAGTGTAGGCTGTTTTATATAATTTTTGTAAGTAAAACTGATATTCCTAAATTTATGAGACCTAGTGGAATTATGCGAACTTGCTCTGTGATTTCTAGAACCTTTATGTTACAAGTAGTAGTGTTTTAATTCGTTGAGCTCTTTTTCTGCAAACCTTTTTGAGGAATGTACAGCCTCCCTTGGACTGTTTAGTCACTGATGTTTCACTCCGTGTTTTTTTCCAGTTTTCCATCTCTTTCTTCTCTCTGGTCAATGTTGTTTTGGCCATTTCAGAGCTCACTTAGACTTATGGTAGATGTGAAATATTTTGAGGAATGATTTGAATGATGAAACATATCAGAATAATGTTTTTGGTGCTGACATCTGAATTCTGGAGATTAGGAATTTGAGATTTGTGAATTGGTTTGAAAGAAATGTTTTTGTTAATATACTTGTCACCTAGGATTTGCTGTGATAGTTCATTCTGGAGATGGAAAAGTCAGTAAGGGGGAAGTAGAAGAGGAAAAGAGACAGGCATTAATTGAATGATGACCCAGGGTTAGATCCAGTGCTAAGTGTGTACATGCATTATCATTAAAGTAAAAGCTTTCTTATGTAGCAGTTGGGAAAAAGAGGTTGGGGGAGGTGGTATTTTCCTTTAGAAAATATGCAATTCACTAAAAGGTGGTGATACTGCTCTGTGTTGCTGGTTATATATCAGAGTAATTGAAACCCTTGGGATTAGGACCCTTCTCTGTATTACAAAAACATCCCAAATGAAGTTGGCCAGATGATCAAGTTCCTTTGTTTTTGGCAGAACTTATAGTAACTTATTCTGAATTTTATGTTGATCACCAAATCTGCTTGACTGTACAGCATGTCTAATTAAAAAGGAAAATTATTGTTTATTAAATGTAGTTCATTTGGGGGGCGCCTGGGTGGCTCAGGCGTTAAGCGTCTGCCTTTGGCTCAGGTCATGATCCCAGGGTCCTGGGATCGAGCCCCACATCGGGCTCCCTGCTCCGCGGGAAGTCTGCTTCTCCCTCTCCCACTCCCCCTGCTTGTGTTCCTGCTGTCGCTACCTCTCTCTCTGTCAAATAGATAAATAAAATCTTAAAAAAAAAATGTCGTTCATTTGGGAGATGACACACTCTTCAGATCCTGGGACTCATGAAAGGTGAGGCAAAAGATAGAGTAAAGGGGTGTTTAATATTGAAAAAGTCAATGGCAGTTGCTTCATTTGTTTTGTCTTATGACTTCTCATGGTGCCACAGATGGATCCATTAAAAGATAAAAACACTCATGTAAATGTATCCTTTGCTTAACCTTTAGGAGGCAGAAACCTTTTCTTCCTACTGTTTCCTTCCTCTGGCCCTTCATTTCATAATAGCATGATTCTTATTATTAAAAAAAAATTGACAGTTTGTCCTAGAAGAAAGTTGTATGAGTTTCCTACTGCGCTATATAATACTTTACCACAAGTATACTAGCTTAAAAAAAATACAGATTTAGTATCTTAAATTTCTAGAGGTCAGAAGTCCAAAATGGGTCTTAGGGGCTAAAATCAGAGTGTCAGCAAAACTCTTCCTTTTAGACATTGTAGGGGAGAGAATCTGTTTCCTTGCCTTTTCTGGCTTCTAGAAACTGCCCTCATTCCTTGGCTCATGGCCACATCACTTCCACTTCTGCTTCTTTGTCATATCTTCTCTCATTCTGATCCTCCTGCTTTTCCTTCTTCTTTTTTTTTTTCTTTTCTCCTGCTTCCTTATTATGAGGAGTCTTGTGGTTACATTAGACCCACCTGGATGATCCAGGATAGTCTCGCCTCAGGATCCTTAACTTAATCACAGGGGTACAGTCCCTTTTGCTATATAAGGTAATGTATTTAAAGGTTCTGCAAGATTAGGATGTGGTTATTACTGCAGGACTTTTATTCTGCCTGCCACAGAAATTTTTAGAACTTTCTGGTAAAATACCAGATAGTACAACTTTTCCTATTTAGTTGATCATAATGGAGAACAGAGGTGATGTCCACTAATCTTTAGAAAAATCATCATGATTTCCTTTGTTTTTTTTTTTAAGAATTATATATTTATTTGAGAGAGCAAGCACGCACGTGTGTGCACCCAAGTAGGGGGGTGCAGAGGGAGAGAATATTTAAGTGAACTCCCCACTGAGTGCAGCCTGACCCATGACCCAGGATATCATGACCTGAGCGAAACCAAGAGTCAGTCGCTTAGCTGACTGAGCCACTCAGGCACCCCTATCATGATTTCCTTTAACACATAAATATGATTTAATAAAAAATAAAATATGACAAGTTTGGCTAATTTGTATTACTCTGTTTTGAGTAAAAATGGGGGAAAATAGTCAAAGGAAATACGACTTCATTTCTTGCCGTAGAGTTTTGTGATAAAATACTATTGCTACTGAAAAAAACCAACCCATTATAAAAAAAGAAAAAAACCCCAAACGACTATTTATCTTACAGTTCCCCATGAAAAGTCTTTTCTTAAATTGCTTTTCAAATATCTAACCTGCATATATAAACAATATCATTTGTCTTCATCTGAAAAGGAAAATAAAATCAAATGGCTCTTAGATTATCTTGGAAAGGCTGTATTATTTTCTCCGTTGGTTTAAACTGTGAAGTTGCCTTTAAAAATAAATTCTTCATCCAAGGAGATGATTAGATCAGTAAGGTTACCTAAGAGAAATATCTTTAGAAAGAGAGATGCCAAAGTGAAAAGTAATAGTCCTTACTGAAAATTTGTTTTCTTTTTTTTTTTTTTTTAAAGATTTTATTTATTTATTTGAGAGAGGGAACAAGCGGAGGGGAGACGCAGAGGGAGACGGGGAGGGAGAAGCAGGCTCCCTGCCAAGTTGGGAGCCTGATGCAGGGCTTGATCCCAGGGATCCGAGGATCATGACCTGAGCCTAAGGCAGGCACCCAACCAACTGAGCCACCCAGGCAGCCCCTCATTGAAATTTTCTTTTAAGTTCTTTTTAGGCCTCTCTCTCTCTCTCTTTTTTTTTCAATATCTATTTAATTCCTTGTCTTTTTTTTTTTTTTTAAGTTGCTTGGAACAACACCTGTTTATTACTTCAATTTCCGTGGGTCAGGAATCTGGGCATTGGTTGGTGATGAGTCTCTGTGCAGGATCTCAGAAGCCTGCATTTGTACTTGGTTTTTAGAGCAGTGTGGAATTAGAATTGAACAAAGACCACAAAGATCTTGGTAGGAGAGAATTTAAAAATTAAATATGAATATAATTGTTAACAAGCCATACGTTATATGTGGTGGAGAGAACTTGGAAAGTAGATAAAAAGCAAAAAAAAAAGTGTCTATTTAAAAGTTTATCTTTCTACTTAGAATATACGAAATTTGAAATTAAGGGAGGCATAGATTGATCAGACTTGCACCTTTGAGGCTTTTTGAGTGTTTTCTGCTCACTACCACCACCACCACAGCCCTGCAAGAGAATAGGGGATTCCTTTCTTACTGTTTTTTTTTTTCCCCCATAGATAAGGCCTGTTAATAAACTGCCAGATGCCTATAATGAGCAAGCAGAGCAATTACAATAGAGTGTCGTTGCTATGCAGCTGAACCATAGGCCTATAATAATACTTTGGGGACAGAGATAAGTGTCCTTACACATGCCATAGCTCTTGGGTGCCCTGCTAACTCAGCGTGCTTGCCTGAGTCTGTAAAGTGGTTGCACCTCCTCCCCTTGCAAAGTGGGAGATGTATATAAAAGGGGCTCTAGAAACACTGTTCTCACTGAGGTCTCACTGTTCTCCTGAGGGAGTATCAAATGACTTTTTGCATTAGTTTGATTCTTACAGGAAGCTGAAAAATATCCAGTAAGCAGTTTCCCAAGGTTTGTAAATTTTCATCAGTTCATTAACACCTCACACCCTATGACTTTAGGTTCACCTCAGGTTATGGAATTGAATTCATTAAGTTGGGGTATAAAACTGGAGCTAAGTCAGCAGGCAGTTTTAGGGAGAAAGTAGTGGGACTATGACATTAATGAAATTGGGGGAGTACTCCTTTTGGAGTATTTATTTTTCTGTCCTAAAGTTGCCCTTTGGTCAAAACTCAGGGATTCCCTGCATAGACATTTTATAATTTAGAATCGTCAGTTCTCATGGAAGGCAGAGAAAGAAAGAGAAGTTAAATAAATTACTCAATCTTAACTTTGTTCAGAGCTGGGGCCATAAATTTCCATCATTTTATTATCAAATTTATCTAAATTATATGGAATAATCATTGTGTCCTAAATATCTGTATCTATTTAGATGTTAGCAGATGTTTGTTAATAAATTATAATACATTTTATGTAATTTTGCAGAGCTTTTTATTTAAGTATAATAGATAATATTTTTGGGTCACCATTGGCTAAAATACTTAAATTAGGAAAAGTGGGAAATCAGATGTTTACAATACCTTATAATTTACTTTTAGGGTTAGCTGTTCAGTTTAACCTCATTTGTACTCCTGCTGTCTTCTGAAATGTCCTCAAGCCACAAACTTGGGAGAGCAGAGGTACTGGGTTTGGGCTTCAGAGGCATCTTCCACTCCCCTTCGTGGTGATCGTTTTTAAAGGCATATGCACAGACCTTTCACCCAGTTCTAAAAGTGGAACACTTCCACTGTGCTATAAAAATTTCCTGAATCAGTCAAACTCATTTTTGGAAAGATGTGGCAAACTCATGCCAGATAAATACAGTACTTAATTAATTTGGCCAGTGTAGACACCATATACTAAAGCTGTCTTGTCCTGTAAAATGTAGTGGGTATAAATGCCCAAATTTTAACTTTGAATTTTTATACTTTGGTATAATGGATAACTATGGCTAAGATAAAAACAAGTCCTATATGTTATAAGGGGCTATGTGCACTGGCCTTATTTATGGATCCATTTTATATTCCTATCCTATTCCCCTCCCACTTTTCCTGTTTAGGCCAACATTTCTACAAAAATTCCTACTTGCCAGGCACTGTTATAAATGCTTTATATGTGTTAAGTTAATCTGCATAACAACCCCGGAGATAAGTGTCATCATCTTCATTTTACAGATGAGGAGATGGGTATAAGTGACTTGCCCAAGATGACACAGGGATTATAGCGAGTAGGGGAGCTGAGATTCCAGTGCAGGCTGTTAGGCTGCGGAGTTTGTGTTCCCGTATCTCCCGCCTACCCAATGCTGTCTTTACCACAGTCTCATTTCTGATTAAAATATTTTGCTGTAATTGTATAAGTAACCTCAGATCATCTTTGGAACATGGTGAATGTGCCAATGAACAAATAGATAAAACCCTTCAGCATATGCTTTGCCTGTGACTGTTTTTGTTCAATAATATTTTGATGGAGCAATTAAACTTCTAAGACATTATGAGATACCTCCACCGAAATATACTTCTAGAATCAGCTTTGGAGTCTTCTCATTGTTTGGCAAATGTCTTCGGATTAGAGAATTTGTTTTCTGTTTTTCAGGGTTTGCTTTTGATAGTTCTATTGTATGGTGCAATTAGGTTTTCTTTCTCTGAAGGCACAGCTGTATCTATTGTTGTGACAAATGCTGTTGTTCCGGGAAGCTGCTCTATTGGGAACGGGGTTGAGGACATGGGCTCAATTAAGTGTTTTCTTTGGTCTGTCATAGATTTAACAGGAGGTCAGATCCCGCTCTGAAGAACTGTTAGTGGCAGGTGCAATTTCTGTCACCAGGATGCTCTCTGCTAACTTTTAATGCATCTCCATCCCCAAATAGAAGCATTCTGTCATTCTCTCAATCCTTCCATTTGTGGAAAGATTTTGTTCAAAGAGTGCTTTTTGCTTCTTATTTTTTTAGTGAGACACAGCATCATATTTCATGTAGAAATACCTTGTGTAATAGTAAAAATAAAATTTAGCGAAGTAAAATAGCTCATTATCTTTGCTCATTTTTCACATACTTGAATTTTATACTTTAAAAATGAAGTTGTGCAGAAGCACACTTTACCTTTATAAACCTATTTGTATAATAAATATAATAAATAATAATGAGTAATTTCATTTGTGTGTTGGTGCCATATTATTGCATTCACATTGTTAATCATTTTCTCTTTGGGAAACAACTAATTTTGAGTAAATGATACAAACAGTATGTTTAGGCTCAGTAACTTAAAAATGAGTAATGAAAGATACTGATTCCATTTATTCTACTTGTAATCTGGTAAAAGATTGGTTGATGGAGGATAAAAGAACTGGAATATTTTTATTATTTGTAGTTCATTTAGGCAAATATATTAAGTAGCATAAGAATTAAATATATTAAAATAGAATTTTAAAAATAATTGCTTCATAAATGAATGGCTCAGATGAAATCAGTATAGTTGCATCAAGGGCTATGTAAATATATATTATTCTGAGGTTTGAAGATAAATGTGATTCTTTCAATCCAGTGTTTACAGCAGAATTTGAGGTTTTCAATGTGTCATATTTAAAACATTAAACCTCTTTATTTAACATAAATATTTTAGAATATTAAAAGTTGTTTTTTGGCAAGTAGATATTAGTTTAGATCTGCCCTTTGAAAAATTTCACCTGTTATAGGACTTACCTCAGGATATTTTCTTCTTTTGTGGAATATAGCTTATGTTTCAGTTTACATTTTCTTCTTTTACACTTTTTTTCTGAAAAAATTTTACTGTAGACTTAGTAAATTCTCATCATAATTAGAATTAGTTATAATCCACTTTTTCTTAAGCAGGTAAACAATTAAAAAAGTAAATTTTTAAATGAGTAATAATGGTTTCAAACAAGCAGTTGAAAAGCCTAATTTATAAATAAACTTAAAAAGATATGCCTCTTGCATCTGCTGAGAATTTTTGTTAGACTTGTATCAGTTACCATAATCATTAAGAAATGCAGCATGTTTGTTGTGTGCTTGCCAAGAAGTTCATATTCCTTATTACATCTATTAGTAGACAGGTGAGTGCTTTCTTCTGTTTTCAACACAGCCTTGACATTGATACATCAGATTCTGGCTTGCTGAAGATGAGGAAGACCTTTGACAGGTTACTGTGTTTACCTGGCAAATGGAAAAATGAGGTTGACACAGTTTAATCATCAGCTTGTAGATCACATTCCGCCTCTCCCCACCTCCATTTTAAAAGAACAGCAAGGGGCACCTGGGTGGCTCAGTTGGTTAAGCGTTCAACTCTTGGTTTGGCTCAGGTCATGATCTCAGGGTCTGAGATGGAGCCCGCATCGGTTCAGCGTGGAGTCTGCTTGAGATTCTCTCTCTCCCCTCCGCCCCTTCCCTCACTCGTATGTGTGTGGGTGCTCTCTCTCTCTAAAACAAATGAAAATTGAAAAGAACAACAGTCAGTATCTAATTAACAAACAGATTTGTTTCAAAGTTTCTTTTTTTAAATTGGGTTTCAGTACCTCATAGCATGTTTCCTTAACTGCTATGTTAGGAAGCCAAGGTGTCATATTGGTGGTCACAACATCCTGTGGTTTCTAAGGGAAGAGTATATCCCTAATTCCCTTCAGAAAAATGAAACACCTGGATGCATGACCCTTCTTTCACCTCAGCCAACCCATTTCCATCTGGTAACATGGGGAGAAGAGCTGGCTTTTTTCTGGATCCCTCCCTGATGTCAGCTGAGACCCTTAGCTTCCTGTTTTATAAACCCGCCGGGGCCTAATGCTTCCTGCTGGTCTCCCCGGTTGGCCAGGGAATGCACCCTCCATCCAGCTTTCCCCCAGGATGACAGCTCTGGCCTCCTACCCCAGCAGCTGCAGGGGAAGGCTGGGCAGGGTCCCTTGTAAGTCTGAGGCTTTCCGGCCTGTGGAGCGGGGGTGGGGTGGGGTGGGGGGGGGCTGCCTTTTTTTTCTGTTTAATGAAGACAGCATGATGTAGCAGGAGGAATGAAATGTGGAGTTGGGATACTTGGAATTAACCTGATAATGGCTATTTCTTCACTATGACATCTTGGGCAAATCATTTAACTTTTTTGTTGTTGTTGGCTGTGGTGGTAGTTTAGTGTATCTGGTGAGTGGGTTGTAGTAGGTTACTTTTAACGTTCTTTCCTGCTTTAACATTATACGCAATGATCATATATTTCCGAATGGGGATTACAAATGATTAGGTTCTTCAAAGAGAGCAAAACAGGATTTTTTACCACACAAACTTTTACACATCACTGAACACAAATTAGGATGTTTAGAGTTGCATATATTAGGAATAACTGACATTATAATCTCAGTCTATTACTAATGAGATGCCGTGGTGTCTGGTGGGGCTAAATCATGTTGTACAGAAATATGATGTTAACATTATATCTGTTTTTAGCAGGTACACACATTTTAGCTGTTTACTGAATATACAGGTTGTCATGCTTTTATTTTCTACAACCTAACTTTAAGTGGGAGACACATATGTAAGAAAGTAAACCAATATTGATAAATAAAAATGCCATATTTAAAATTCCTAAAAACTTGCAAAATTTAATGGTCCTTGGAATTTGTTATGTGAAAAGGAAACTGAAAAAAGATTTTTAAAAGTTACACTCTTGTGGTTGAAAGTCTATCTAAAATCTGTCTTTTTTCCAGTCTTAGTTCAGGGTGGTAGACATAACTGAGGCTTTAAGTCTGTTGCCACAGGGTGAGTCATCAGTGGGCGCATTTACTATGATTTTACCAGCTGTCCAAGTGGAACATGGGAGGTTACATTAACGGTGCTGACACCAGCCAACAGTCAATTTATATTATTTGCAATTTTTCTTCCAAGTAGAGCTATGAAAGATAGTATACTGGAGGCTCTAATTTTTTGGGTTTCTGATGTTTTATTACATAATAATTATAAGGGGACAGTATTTTTTAAAAATTTACTTATTTGAGAGAGAAAGAGTGTGCAAGTGTGGGGCGGGGGGAAGGGCAGAGGCAGGAGCAGAGGGAGAGGGAGAGCATCTCAAGCAGACTCCCCACTGAGTGTGGAACCCAACACAGGGCTCGATCCCAGGACCCTGAGACCATGACTGAGCTGAAATCAAGAGTTGGATGTTTAACTGCCTGAGCCACCCAGGTGCCCCAGGGGGGCAATATTTTAAAACTTAATTTATGCTGCCATCCAAATGGCTAGGTTGTACAACAGGCTTGTTTAATACAGAATTGAAAGTGTGTATACTCCTTTCAGATAGTACCCTCATACCTCAGTGGGAAAAGATGCTAGGAACCATCCAGAAGTTATGCTTCACTCAGGGAGGGGCAGTTGAGGTTTGTTCCCTGAGGCCAGCCCCATTCCATGAATACTTGTGACTGATGGGACTGACTTTGAGGGGGAGAGGTTGAAGGAATTTGGGGTGGGGTGATATCATGGAGCTTAAGGGAGAACATAAAGGAGCAAATCTGGGGGCAAAAAAGGGATTAGTGCCTTTCAAGAGAGGGTGGGGCGATTTGGGAGGAGTAAGCCAATAGCATAGGTAGTCCTCACACAATCCTGCCTCCCAGCTGTTCCCTTTGCCATCAGATGCTGAGTGATTTGGCATTGCAGACAGTCACAGAGGGCGGTGGGTGATAGAGAAGGCTCTGCACCCCATGGGATCCACATCACACAGTCTGGCATCTGCCATCATGTTAGGCCTCATGCAATAAATTTGCCAACTAACCATTATTCAGAAATTATTGAAATCCTTATCACTGACTAATAAACACAGACTACCAGCAGGTGGTAGAAAATGCCCAGTTTCTATTATTAGATAGTGCTCCATCTGCTAATTATAAAATTATCTGTGGTTCATTTTTTTTTGACCTCTTGAATGAAGCATACTAAGGGAAAGAGAGAGCAAGCACAAGCAGGGGGAGGGGCAGAGGGAGAAGCAGGCTTCCTGCTGAGCAAGGAGCCCTTTGCGGGACTCCAACCCAGGACCTTAGGATCATGACCTGAGCCGAAAGCAGCCGATTAACTGGCTGAGCCACCCAGGTGTCCTGTAATTAGTAAATAGAATGATGTTTCATGCTGATTCTAGGAACCATTAGTCCATAGTTCATAGTTTTCTTTACTAAAAAAATGTTGGTTAGATATAGTTGTGTATAATTTCATTGTTTAATTTAGGAAATGATCAGAAGATAATAGGTAAATGATAGACCATTTTTTCCTACTTCCTTGCTATTATTTTTTTCTCTGTAATAATGGCAAACATGCATTTTAAGGGTTTTTTTTCCCTCCACTGTATCAGATTTTGTTAATTCCTGACTCTGATTTTCTTTGTTTTCCTTTCAAACCATTCATTTCTCTTTGTCCTTTTTGTTTTCAGACTTGCTAGAGCATTTAGTATCAAAAGTTGACTATTACATGTCTTTTTTCTTAGGATATTGACACTGAAGTATTTAAGAGTAAAGGGGAGTCATGCAAGCAACTTCCTCTCAAATGAGGAAATGAAATAAAATGAAATAAAAATGAAAATAAAAATTTTATATATATGTATTTGTAATATATAATGATTAGGGAGATAAATGTAGATAGGTACGAGGAGACAAAGTAAATATGGTAAAATGTTAACACCTAGCGGAATGTGAGTGAAGAGTATACAGAAATTCTTTTAGTATTTTTGCAACTTTTCTGTAAATATTAAGTAATTTTAAAAAAGTTAATTTTACTTGTCCTAACGTAATCTGTCTACAAATATAAAACTGCAAGTAATAAATTGCTATTTTCCCACTGTAGGAATCTCTAATGTGAAAATGTGTTCTATGAAAATAAAGTTTTTTTTAAAAAATAAAATTCTAGGGGGACCTCGGTGGCTCAGTTGGTTAAGCGTCTGCCTTTGGCTCAGGTCGCCTCGGGCTCCCTGCTCAGCGGGGAGCCTGCTTCTCCCTCTGCCCCTCCCCCCCCCCATGCTCCAGCACACACTTGCTCTCTCTCTCAAGTAAATAAATAAAATCTTTAAAAAAATAAAATTCTATCTAATTTAAGAAAAAGTTAATTCTTCCAATGGGCTGAAGTAAACTTTTTGTATCTTTGGGAAAAAAAAAATCAGTGTGGGAAATTTCAATTGATTTCTTAAACAGAGTACTGGTTTTTAAAAATACTGTTTGTTATAGATAAAAAATAGATAAGAGACTTTACCGGAGTTTGGGTGGGTGGCCCAGCAGTCAGTGGGATATTACTTGGATGAAGTTGTTGTAGCCCAGGCTTTGGGTTTTAGTTTTGAAGGTGTAGAGACTAAAGTCTTGTCTCCACTCAGGAAGATTGACTCGTTCCAGGTAAATAAACTCTCAGGACACTGATGTATAAACCAGAACATCAGTTTCTTAGCATCTAGTGAAAAGAATGCAGGTTCCACGTGTATTGGGTATTCATGCTGGTTGGAGGACTGGTGCCTTCTCCCCACCAGAAAAGCTACAGGAGGAGCCGTGTTGTATATGAAGTGGGGATAACATAGACCATTTCGAAGAACAACATTTTTTTATTTTGATTGAAGTCCAGCTTATCCGTTTTTTTTCTTTTGTGGTTCCTGCTTTTGACGTCATATTTAAGAAGTCTTTGCCTAACCCAAGATCATACAGATTTTCAGGACCACAGCACTTGGAAAAAAGTTAACAACATTAAATATTGCTGGGAAAGAATATTGCATAAAGAAAAAAAGGGAATATAGAGCACCTTAAGGTAGAAACCAATTTTCACATGCAAAATACGGTAGCAAAAGTTGCTGATTCTACTTTTTATGAATCAACCATGGGGAAAAAGTATTTTTATTTTAAGGGATCACTGATAATTATTATCATGAGATTAAAAGGCTTGCTCTAACAAAATCTGTGGAGGATCTGAGTTTGGCTTAATACAGTTCTGATCATCTCCTTTGTGAAAATGTATTTAATGGAGCTACTTCAGCATGGTCATTTGGGCACTTCTGTGTTATGTTTCTTGAGAAACGTACTATTGCAGTGGAATTTTAGGAAAATCAGTATTTTACCTTTTCAAATTTTAATTGTCAAAAGAGACTGATATATATTTTAAAGCCCCAGGATATTGAGAATTTTTTTTTTGGAGTAAGCAATATAATATTTCATGTATCTTGTCTTTAAATTGGTAAATTAATGAGAAATTTCAGTGGTGCCAAAACATTTATCTCTGTGTAACTAGGGCCATAACTACCTTAAGGTACCGTAAAGTTTTTTTTTTTTTTTTTAACATTTACTTTTCATCTTGTTTAATGACACATTTTCCCAGAACTGGATTTAAAAGTAATCGTGACAGGGGAGCGCCTGGGTGGGGCGCCTGGGTGGCTCAGTCAGTCAGGCATCCGACTCTTGGTTTTGGCTCAGGTCGTGATCTGGGGCTTGTGGGATGAGCTCCGCATTGGGCTCCGTGCTGCCCGTGCTTGGGATTCTTTCCCTCCCTTTTCCTCTGCCCCTCCCCCCAATGTACTTGCACATGCGTGCTCTCTCTCTCTCTCTTAAAAAAAAAAAAGATTGCAATAACCTGGTGTTGAGAATTTGGAAATTGTCTAAGTCCTTCAGATTTCAGAGTCATAGATGATCTATATCTGATTACCATCCATTTAATCTTTAAGATAAAAAATAATTGTAGTTAGAGCCTTTGGCATATTATGCTACTGAATTATTCACTATATATACATTAGTGTAGCCTGTATCTTGATAGCTTGATTTCATGAATGAGATCTAATTTAAAGGTGTTCAGATTCATGCTGTGAAGAAAACAACTTAATTGTAATAATTTGAAGACTGAATTTGATCTGTGTTTGATACTCAAGACTTGAGGAGATTCGGTGAAATGGGATCATGGACTTTGGCCTCTGTTCTTTGCATTTGTGGAAATGGGAAGGCCTTGCCTTTGTTTCCTGCACCATGATACCCACTTGGGGAGAATGGGTTACAAAGAAATTGTATCTGTGCTGTCCAGATTCCCCATGAACCACAGAAATTCCTGTGGCACTGCATGGTGCATAGTTGTCTTAAAGCTTTAACAAGGGCGCCTGGGTGGCTCAGTTGGTTAAGCGACTGCCTTCAGCTCAGGTCATGATCCCAGGGTCATGGGATCGAGCCCCGCATCAGGCTCCCTGCTCTGCGGAGAGCCTGCTTCTCCCTCTCCCACTCCCCCTGCTTGTGTTCCCTCTCTCGCTGTGTCTCTCTCTGTCAAATAAATAAATAAAATCTTTTTTAAAAAAAATAAAGCTTTAACAAAAGGAAGGTGACATCTTGGAATACTGTTAGACAGTTTGAGCTCTTGCTGTGTTAGAATGAGTGTTGACTTGCTGGCCAGCTTGGTGTGCTTGTAAGATTCCTATTAGGGGCTGTAGGAGATGGATCCTCTTCTTAGGGCTTTCTTATTGAAAGGGATTTCTGCCTTTGGTATTCAGGAAGATGGTTGGTAGACACTCAATAATTATCTCAAAAGAAAATGGCAGTGGTGGATTAAATAAAAGATGTTAGCACTCAGATTCAGTCCAAGACTTCCTAGACATTCTTTATTATATTTTGCAGACTCCTGAACACTTAAGAGACTGAAGGTATATTTAAGCAGTGGCGTCACTATTACAGAGATTAAGAAAATTTTTAAAAAGCCTCCTTTGGAAAGCAAAGTATCAAATAAGATTGTAGGATGAATTTTAAGTGACTTCCAAAAAAATAGGCTAAGGGTTTTATGATCTTGGCTCTGTTTACCTAAGTTTTATTTTCCTTACTGCAAAATATGGATAATGTCCACTTACAGGATTTTTTGGGAGTGAAATGGGATGATATATGTAAAGCATGTAGCTGAGTGCTTAGCACATAATAAACATCCCCAATGGCAGCTATTATTGCATAGATTTTCATGTCAGCTATAGTATTTTGGATCATATTTCAGTATTGTACTGTATGATATTATTTCTATGCCTTGGACCTTCTTAAGTATAATGATTTTCCTCTTTTCAAATTGAATTTTGACCTTTTCAAAAGTCTGGAATTCACTGAAGACAAGGAATTATCCAGTACTCCATGAATGGTGATGTTTATATTGGCTTGGCTGGGGGCCAGGTGGCAAATAACATTCAAAAGCAGACATAAATTTTTCCCTTTAGAAGAGGCCACATGGTGCTCCTTCCCTGCATCAGGCTCCCATGGATATCAATGGGTGTTATGTGTGTAGAGCAAGGGAAAGGTCTTGCTCCTAAAAAGTAGGGCAATGTGCTATATGAGATAAGTTAGTATGTTCTCATGAGCTCATGTTTGTCCTAAAAGAAGTCTTTGTCTTGAGGTCCTCAGAGTCTAGCTAGCAGTAAAGAGTCAATATTTGGTATATTTCTCAAACTAGGACTTTCTGAGTTTGTAAAAAAAAAAAAAAAAAAACTAATGGTATTAAAGTCCAAACAAAAATATTTATTAAAAATATTTATTAAAATCTTACATGCCTATACTTTTTAAAGTGATATTTGCTGAGTTTATTCTTCTTACCAAATTTAAAAGATTGATTTAAATATTTTTTCCCAAGAGTTGTAAGACAAGTGGTACTTGAATCCATAAAGTTAAGAACCTTTTTGCACTGTCCATGGAAATCAGAAAATGTAATCCTAATTAGTTATAGAATTCTGAAATTTAAGTCTATTTCTCATTATGTCATTTAATTCATGTCATGATTCATTGTACTTAAAATGCTCAATTTTCAAACCTATCTTCTGATTATTCCTTAAATATAAAATGTAAATAGATTAATGAAAAAACAAATAAGTGGAAATGAGAGTAGTATTAAGAAATTAGAAATCAGCTTTAGTTTCTCCCTTAAGATTTATTATGTAATGTGCCATTAAGATTAGAACATTTAGCAAATTTTATGTAATTTCTTTTGACTTATCATTATGATTCTTTTTCTCAAGAGTTTCTCAAAAATTTTATACGTACAAGTCCTTATGAACATATCAAGAGTCTGGTTTCTCCATGTAATTATAAAGGTGAAGTTGTATGTTTTGGGGCAAAAGGAGGGTTTTAATTTTTATCTGAACATTTTGTAAGAGAACATTTATGATCCTTGTCAAGCTTGTGAATAATATGTATTAAGTAAATACATAGTCCCAGTGTAGAAAGCAAAATTTTTAGGGCCCTTTTATATCGTCTTATCAGATACTTTCAAATAATGGTATTTTCTCACTTTATAGCAAAGGAAACTGAAGCTTGGAGAGTAAAATGATTTGCTTAATTTAACAGTTGGCATTCCTTAAACAAGTTTTCTCCCAAGTATAACTGAAAAATAGCCCTTGAATAGGGAGATGTGACAAATAAATAAATGCATTATTGAACTCTAGATATGATCCTGGAACAAAAAGAGGACTTTAATGGAAAAACTAGTGAAATCCAAATAAAGTCTGGAATTTGGTTTTTTAGAAAATGTATAAGGAGTTAAAAATTCTTTGGGGAACACAGAGACAAAATGTCTGAAGACAACTAAGCAGTTGGAAATCTTGCATGTGTGCAAGTAGATACAAGAGTTGGTTTTTTTTTTTTTTTTTTTTTTAATCCTACTGTTGCTTTTAATAGAGAAACTTTGGAAGTAACTTAAATGTCTGTCAATATTATAATGGATAAATAAGTGATTGTATAATTGGGCAGTGAGTAGTACTACTACCTATCAGTTAGAAAAATGAACTAGAATTGTTATCCAGAGTTAACTTTTAAAGTTAATGTCAGTAAATATAGCAAACTATCAAATAAAGAAAACTTTTTAAAAAACTTTTTTGTTTTTAATTTTTTTAAAGATTTTATTCATTTGTTAGAAAGTGCATGCATGAGAGAGAGAGAGAGAGCAGGAGCAGGGGGAGAGGGAGAAGCAGGCTCCACGATAACAGGGAGCCCACTGTGGAGCTCGATCCCAGGACCCTGAGATCATGACCTGAGCTGAAGGCAGGCACTTAACTGACTGCGCCACCCAGGCACCACTGAATAAGTTTTTAAACACAGTCTTTATTTAAACATGCACATGGTTATAAAATCAAATAGGATATGTAATGAAAATGAATAGTTTCAGATCCGGAGCTCTTCTCTTTTCTTACCTTGTCCTTAAACGCCATTTGGAATCATGCTTTAGTTTTTCTGGTGGTTACTTACATGTCTCTAAATAAAATGTTTATATTGTTATCTAAAAAAATACACTGTCTGTAGACATGTTCTATTCCTGTTACGACTGATGAAAATGTACCCTACCTATAGAATGCTTTTTTTATAATTTAGTTTTATTTTTTATTGGATTCATTTTTAAATGGATCATTTACATAATTTAAAAGTGTAATAGTTCTATAAAATTTATTACAAAAACCAGCAGTCCCTTCCATACCATTTACGCCCACCACCCCAACTATTGTTTGCACCCAGAGACAAGTACTTCAGACTTTTGTCTGTTTGTTTTGGTATTTGAATTGTATCATTAAATGACATATTTTTCGATTGACTTACTGATTTTCTGTTTTATGCATTGTCTGGTGGGAGGTGAGCATTTAGCCTGCTTTATCCTCTTCTACCATCAGACGTGTCGGAGTCCCTATCCTGCCTCCCCACACTGTAGTTGTGTCATTCATTTGTATAGATCAGTGTTCTGTGCTCACATTATTGTGTTTAAGTAAATGCTGTTCACACTGAGACATGAAATAAAATGTGATGACTTTTCCTTTCTTTTTTTAAAGATTTTATTTATTTATTTGACAGAGACACAGCAAGAGAGAGGGAACACAAGCAGGGGGAGTGGGAGAGGGAGAAGCAGGCTTCCCGCTGAGCAGGGAGCCTAATGTGGGGCTCGATCCCAGGACCCTGGGATCATGACCTGAGCCGACGGCAGACGCGTAACGACTGAACCACCCAGGCGCCCCAACTTTTCCTTTCTTATACAACTTTTTGTGTTCTCTGGAGTTAATAATTATCTTGCTTCTTTGCTTGTTAGTTTTCTAGGTACTTGTCACAAAATCCATTTCCAGATTGTCCCCCAGTTGTTAAAATTTTCTCTGGATACATTCACATACATAGGGTATTTTATCTTTTTGGATATGATTCCCACAGAAGTGTGGGAATCCATTCTGGATTGGTTGCCTTCTATCTCTGGAGCACTTAACCATCCTTCTGGGGATACTGTTTGTTCCCTATATTAGTTCCTTGTTTGCTGGATCCCTTGCCTTCCTCTTTCTTGCTTTACAACCTTGTTTTGCTGAACTGCCTTTTCAAGTCATACTCTGAGGAAAGGTGCAGGGAACATAATCTGTGTGAGACCTCAGTGTTCTGGAAAAGTTTTTAGTATGTGCTTACACTTAATTGCTAATCTCTAGATTGAGAATAAATTTTCCTCCAGAATTTTGAAAGTGCTGATCTGTTGTCTTTTGGGCTTTCACTGTTGCTGTTAAGAAATTTCAAAATCATTCTCCATCCTTCTCTCTCTTTTTCCTTAGTGTCTGGGCAAATTTAGGACAACGATTCTCAATCTAGCTGATCTTTAGAATCATCTGGGAACTTCAACCAAATCCTAGTATGAGAGTTTTGAAATAGTTGGTCTGGAGGGGAGCCAAAACATGGTATTTCTGAAAAGCTCCCTAGCTAGTTCAGATATGCAGCCAAGGTTGAGAACTGCTGTATCAAGATCTTTGTCTCCAGTATACTTAAATTTCATGATGATATGCTGTGATGTGGGTCTCTTCATCCATCGAGCTAGGTACTTGATTGTCCCATTAATATGGAGATTTATGTCCTTTAATTTGGGAAGTTTTTTTCCACATTAAAACACTATGATTGAAGTATTTTTATTTTATGTACAATGAGTTAGTATTAAGGTAGGTGTCTTGGATATCTGCAGTTAAGATAGGTCTCTTGGATGACTCATTCAAGGAAGTTCACTTAATCCACCTTACTGAAGCCTCTATCCTTCACGTACCGATGGAAACACTGGCTTTGCATATTGAGGCCGTATTTCTGGATCAGACCATTGCCAGTTTGAGCAGACATGGCCAGAATGAGAACCCTGGCCAGATTTCCTCAGATGGCACCAGTGGAGCTCCTGCTAACCCATTGCTCTCTTGGATGCAGTGAGGAAAAGGAATTTTGGGAAGTTTTTGATTTCCTTTCTTCAAGTTCTTCTGTTCTATTGTTTGCAGGCCCCCTGCTTGTCTCTTCTGTTTTCTATAATTTTTTCCTTTTGTTTTGGTTTCTAAGTGGTTTCCTCAGTTTAACCTTCTAGTCCTTCCACTGAATCTTTCTTTTCAATTTTTGTTTTCCAAGAATTCATTTTTCCCCCATCTTTATTGAGATGAAGTTGAAATATCTCCTTGTGTAAGTTTAAGGTATACAGTGTGGTGATTTGATATATGTATATATTGTGAAGTGATTACCACAATAAAGTTAGTTAACACATCCATCAGTACACATAATTAGCATTTTCTTTTTTATGGTGACAGCATTTAAAATTTACTCTCTTAGCAACCTTCAAGTATGCAATACATTATTAGCTATTGTCCCTGTGCTGTACATTAGATCCCTAGAACTTATTCATTTTATAATTGAAGGTTTGTAACCTTTTGACCAGTATCTCCCCATGCCCCCACCCCCAGCAACCATCAGTCTGCTCTGTTTCTGTGAGTTAGGTTATTTTAGATTCCACATATAAGTAAGATCATATAGTATTTGCCTTCCTCTGTCTTATTTTACTTAGCATAATGCTCTCAAGGTTCCTACATGTTGTTGCAAATGGCATTTCCTTCCCTTTTACAGCAGAATAATATTCCATTCTATAAATACATACCACATTTTCTTTATCCATTCACCTGTTGATGGACACTTAGGTTGTTTCCATGTCTTAACTGTTGGGAATAATGCTGCAGTGAACATGGGAGTGCAGATATCTCTTCAAGATGATGGTCGTTATTTCTTTCGGATATATACCCAGAAGTGAGATTGCTGGATCATATGTGGTAGTTCTATTTTTAATTTTTTGAGAAACTTCAGTACTTCTTTCCATAGTAGCTATTATCAGTTTGCATTCTGCTCAGTAGTGTGCAAGGGTTCCCTTTTCTTTCTAGCCAGGCCAAGACTTATCTCTTATCTTTTTTTTTTTTTTAAGGTATTATGTTTAAGTAATCTCTCCACCCAACATGGGGCTCAAGCTCAATAATCCTGAGATCAAGAGTTGCATGCACTGCAGACTGAGCCAGCCAGGCACCCCTACCTCTTGTCTTTTTGACGATAGCTATTCTAACAGGTGTGAGATGCTGTCTTTGTGGTTTTGATTCGCATATCCCTGATGATCAGTGATGCTGAGCACCTTTTCATATACCTGTTGACATAGCCTCTTTTTTTTTTTTTTTTAAAGATTTTATTTATTTATTTGAGAGAGAAAGTGTGTGTGAGTGGGAGGGAGAGGGAGAGAGAATCTGAAGCAGACTCCATGCTGAGCACAGAGCTCAATGCGGGGCTCGATCCCACCACTGTGAGATCACGACTGGAGCCCAAATCAAGAGTCAAACGCTCAACCGACTGAGCCACCCAGACGCCCCTGACATAATCTCTTATTCTTATTTTATGAATGCAGTATCTTCCTTCTTCTGGAAGGATATTAATACTTTCTTGTTAACTTTTTATCTCCCTTCCCAGCCCTGTTTCCTCTAAGTTAATTTTTAAAAATCTGTTATTTCTTTTAGCCCCTTCCTTTTATATTCAAGGCTTACCTCAGAAGTCTTCTTTGGCTGCCTACTTACTCATGGTTAAAAGTTGACTGTGGAAGCTCTGTCTGTGTAGTAGACTTGTCAGTTTTAGTCTTTCCTGTGGGATGATCTGTCTGGGCCATTGCATTGGGGGGAACCTTGCTATCAGGGTCTCAAGGCCTGTCTCTCGGGCTGGTCAGATTCCCCAGAGAATAATGTTTTCTTTTTTTTTTAAGATTTTATTTATTTATTTGGTAGAGAGCACAAACAGACGAAGTGGCAGGCAGAGGGATAGGGAGAAGCAGTCTCTCCGCTGAGCAGAGAGCCTGATGACCTGGGCTTCCATCCCAGGACACCTGAGCCGAAGGCAGACACTTAACCAACTGAGCCACCCAGATGCCCGGAGAATAATGTTTTCAACTCCACCTGAGGGAAATGGGCAGAAGATGGTTGGAGGATGTTCATTTTTAGTATATGAACTCATACTTAGTCTCCTGTCTTATCTGTGTCTCTTGTCATGCAGATTAGAGACCGTGTCTCTGTTTCATTCTCTCCAGAGAATAAATCCCTTGCCTTTTGGGGGTTGGGAAATCATCTGAGGGAGGGAAATCTGCTACTTAGACCTTGCCTTTCAAGACCTTTCAAGGCCCACCTCCACCCTCATTTCCAGAGTTGCCTGGTACCATGAATTTCCAGTGTGGTTTTTGGGGGTTTCAAGGTGGGAATCAGGTTGCTTCTTAGCTTTCCTCACCTGGCTTAGGATTCAGCTCTCTGTCTGTTGTGAAAGGCACCACAAGTTCTTTTGCCTTCTAGTTCCCAGATGTTGTTTTTTAACAACTCCTTTTCCTTTCTCCTTGTTTTTGCGGTGTATCGCAAAACCAAATCCAATTACTGTCAGTGTAGTATGTTTTCAGGAGAGAGTAGAAGTAAGTTGTTCAATTTGATCTATTTAATCAGAACCAAAAAATGTGATTATAAGTGAAATATAAAGAGATAGTAAAAGGCCTCAGACTGTCAAGTCAACTTGTAAGTCAACTCTGAATTTCAGTCAGATTACTTGGTCTATGTAGTGTCTGCAGAGATCTGGCAATAGCTCGTGTTTGGTGTTCTTTGGTGGTGGATCATGCTGTAATTAGTTGGACTGAAAGTTAAATTTGGAGAAGTTATTTAAAGTCTTCTGCAATGCAGGTTGACAGCCTGTATTAAAATAAAATGTTTAGTTTAGAAACCTTAAAAACACTGTGTTAGTTACAACCGAAAGACCTTGAATTTTATTCCTTAAATCAGTCATTGACTATATTAGCATTTAAACATTCTTTTTTCTCAATATCATGTGTACCTCAACCAGATGTCATAAAGAAAACTTAAATTACAACTCATATCGATTTTTTCACGTACATTTAAAATATAAACCCTATAATGTTATGTTTCATTTTAAGACCTTTTTCTTTAGGGAATTGGTAACAGTATCTTAAGGAACTATTAATAAAAATATTGGGTTTTATTGTTAAAAAAAAAGAAAAAAAGAAGGTAGTAGGAAGGGAAAAATGAAGGGGAGGAAATTGGAGGGGGAGACGAACCATGAGAGACTATGGATTGAGAAACAAACTGAGGGTTCTAGAGGGGAGGGGGGTGGGAGGATGGGTTAGCCTGGTGATGGGTATTAAAGAGGGCACGTTCTGCATGGAGCACTGGGTGTTACACACAAGCAATGAATCATGGAACACTACATCAAAAACTAATGATGTAATGTATGGTGATTAATATAACATAATAAAATAAAATTAAAAAAATACGGGGTTTTTACAATTTTACTTAGTATTACTTATGATTACTTATATATCAGGGGCAGTGTGTACATTCTTCACTGCATATTCATTTAAGTTATTTAGAAAGCTGGTCTGAAATTAGGATGTATTTGCCGAAATGAGAATAAGCAAGATTTTTAATGTTTACACTAACCAGGAACTTTCCTTTTCTTTTTGTAAATATTTTTCTCCTCTTCAAGGCACAGTGTTCTATTTCAGAACCTCTTTTGGTTGTTAGAATTCCTTGTGGGTGGGTTGCTTTCCCTCCATTGTTTTATTTTGAAAAACTTAACATTTATAGAAAAATTGAAGGAATGTATACTGTCTATACCCTTCACCTAGGTTCACTGATCACTAGGTGCTCTCTTTATTTGGTGCTCTCTTTATTTTTAATTTTAATTGAACCATTAAGAATTAAGTTTACACATCACGATACTTTGTCCCCAAATAATTATGTATGTCCTGAGAATAAGGACATTCTCTTACATAATTGTGATGCCATTTTCATCCCTAAGAAACTCGTCTAAACTGTTGTTCCCTGAATTTCTCCAACCTTTAGACTCCATTCTCCTCCACTCCCTAGGACTCCCAAGATCCAAATAAGGATCATATGTTGCATGGTTTGTATATTTCTTTAGTCTCATTTATTCTAGAAAAGCTCCCTCCTTATCAGTTGTCTTATAGGATGTCCCACAATCTAGATTTTTCTTACCATTTCCTCATGACTGGATTCAGGTTAAACATTTTTGGTAAAAATGCTACAGAGGTGATAGCATGTATTTCTTATTGCATTATATCAAGAGGCACATGCCAGTGTATCCCATTAATGGTGGTGTTAAATCTGATCACTTAATTAAGGTGGTATCTGCTAGATCTCTCCATTGTAGAAGTACCTTTTCTGGGGGTATTTTTTCTGTCTTGTAATTAATGCATTATCTGTGAGTAATTAATGCATATCCTCTTCCCCAATAGCTTTTTACCCAGTGATTAGGATCCTTGATCCTTGCCTGATTCAGTTATTTAATAGTAAAACTGATGATTTTTTTTTTCATTTATTAGCTGGCGTTCTTCTGTAAAGAGTAGCTTTCCTTCATCCTCCCCCCACCCCCCGACTCCCTGCTTTCTTTTTTTAAACTTTACCATTGACTCATGGATTCTTTTTTTATTCAGTGTGTTAGAATCCATTGCCATTGCTGTTCTTTTGATGCTTAAATTGTCCAAAATTTGGCTCGTGGGAGCTCCTTGAAGCTGGCTTCTGTGTCTTTTTACTACGCTCTTATTAATCTTTAAGCATTTCTTTGCTTTCTGGAATAACAAGGTGTTTCAAGCTCACTTTGTGCTTTCCCTGCCCCAGATCTGTAATCAGTTTTTTCTCTAAGGAGTCCTAGTTTATTTCAGTGGGCCTTTGTATTTCAAAATCAAGATCTGGGCACTAGGTGTGCTTATTGCTACCTGGTCATCACTGTTTCTATGTCCTTTTAATAGAAATAACTAGGAAATAGATATCTACTTTAAAAATCATAACTTTATTACTGATATTCACTATTCAAATCTGCTACCATGGGGCTCTTTGCCTTCTCCCATTCTCACTCCCTGGTTCCCAGCAACATTCATGTGTTTCCCTAATTGCTCTCTCCTACAGCATATACAAAACAGTGCCTCAGTGACTGCACCTTATTCTTACCAGTCTTACTTGGTTTCAGGGTACAGAGATTTCACTCAGGCTACTGGAAAAGGATAAAAGGATAAAGGATTTAGTGCAAGGATACATTGTGGCCTTGGATCTGAGGCAGCTTTTGGCATTTGCCACTTCAGTCCACCTGCTCTCTTGGCCTTGGTTGGTTTTTCTTTTTTCATTCCAGGTGTTTCTGCTTCTCATCTCTCACCTTCAACTTTCCCAAGTGTGGGAAGACTTTATTAGGCTGATTATTTGCTCCCTAATTTGGTCTCTGATCATTGCTCTGTGGGGCAGCTTCTGATCAAAGTACCTTTGGTACTGTTGGCCAAGGGTAGGGAAATGGGCATTTCTTTTGTTGAAAGTGTCTGGCTGCTTTCTTTTGTTTGGTCTTTGTAATCATTGGGTACTTTTAGGTTTCCTGGACTGGTACAGACCTATTTTTATTTTTATTTTTATTTTTATTTTTCTAGTGGAGTTACAGATTCCATCACCCAGAAGTGTGGTTAATGCTGTGTTTTAAGCTCATGAGTAATTTAGAAAATAAGGTAATGAAACATGTTTTGTTTCCAGCTTGCAACTAGCACACTGTAGTTTCTTTCTGAACAAATGAAAGTCAAAACACAGAAGAGATATATTTAGTTACTGATGACATATTCTTAGAGGGAGCCCAAAAGGAAGAAAAAGGCATGTGTTCTCTGTAGATTTCTGAATGAGAAAGTGCCCAAAGTGTGTAAACTTGATGTTCTGAGAAGAATAATGGTTTTTATCTGCAATAGGTGTTACTGACAGAATTACCAAGAGAATTTGTAAAATGTAGCATAAAATAGTGAAGAGACTATAAGCTTTAAATTTTACAGACTTAAGTCCCAAATTTGGCATGGCTCATTCATACTTTGTGACATTGGGTAAATGACTAATGCATTCTGAACCTCAGTTTTCTATTTTTGTAAAATGGACATCACAGCTCTTAGTATCTACCATATTAGATAGTAACTGTAAGTGAGAAATCTTAGAGGACTGGACAAAAAAAAATTTTTTTTTTTTTTTACTTTCTGGCAAGTCAGAAATACCAGCTCTGGAGAAATAATGGATTCCCAGTGTTAGTAAGTGAAAGCATGGCCAGGAAGAGTAACAGAAGGACAGTCTCTAAGAAGTGTGATCTGAACACCCACGCAGCAGCCTGTGCATACAGAGAAGTGAGGGAGTATCTCCAGCTGGAGGAGGACTGCTAGAACTCTATCTGGTAGAGGCTGGAGCCTGATACCTTTGGAGCTCAGGCAAGGAAGAGTTCCTGTTCCCGGTGGTGACTCAGTGATTCCATGCTCAATATGAGAGCTCTGGGGGCTGAGAGGTGGAAGGGGTAGATTTTCCTGTCTCAACACCCTCCCTCACCCTCTGCCCCCACAGAGTGATGTTGTGAGCCATATAAAGTGGAATTATCCTCTCTTCTTAATGAAATAATTGGAATTCTTTGCACCAAGCACTCCTAATATAGGGTTTTACTGTGTTTTATAAATATTTGTAGATAAGCACAGTATTTTCCATAGTGGCACTAGTCATAATAGCCAGCAGGTGGAAGCAACCCAGATGTCCATTCATGGGTGAGTGGATAAACAAAATGTGGTCTATACATGCAGAAGAATATTATTCTTCCTTAAAAAGGTAGGAAATTCTGACACATGCTACAACATGGGTGGATCTTGAGGACATGATGCTAAGTGAAATAAGCCAGTCACAAAAAGACAAATACTGTATGATTCCACTTATATGTGGTATCTAGATTAGTCAAACTCCTAGAAACAGAAAGTAGAATGGTGGTTGCCAGGGCTGGCAAGTGGAGGGGGGGTGGGGGCAGGAATGGAAGAGTTGTTTAATGGGTACAGAGTTTCAATTTTGCAAGATGAAAAAGTTCTGGAGATTGGTTTTGCAAAAATGGGAATATACTTAATACTAATGAATTTAAAAATGGTTAAGATGGTAAATTTTATGTTATACAGTTTTTTATCACAGTAAAAAAAATAAAATACACATGGTATTTTAACAGATACTGTTTATAGAATAGAGGTCTATGTGTGTGCTGTGTGTATGTATATATGTATACATATACACAGAGATATATGCATGTCTATATATGTATGGCTATAAATACAAATACTTAAAATTAGATTTAAATGTATTTCATATTGTGCTATTTCAAACAGTATTTCTGCTAATATAAAAATGATACAACCTTTTTGCAGGACAATGTATATATTCATGTTGACGAAATTTCACTTTTAAGAATTTATTATAAGGGAAAATAAGTATACACAAAGGGCTAACAAGGGTATTGTTTATAGCATTATTTATAATAATAAAAAGTTGGAAGCAATTATAATTGTTAAATATTGGGAAATTGGTTAAATAGATTATGGCGGATCCATAATTGCACTGGAACAGAGTGTTGCAGAAATATATCTTGACATTGAAAAATACCTTGACTCTGGTACTTGAAAAAATGTAGATTCCATGTAGAAATGACAGAGCTCAAATTTCTTAACTCTGAGTATTGTTCCATTGTCACTGTAACACAGGGTTTCTCTTGACTGTGAAAATAATCTCAATCTTTTTTTCAAAAGCTAGGTTCCAAATAATAGTGTATCTTATACAATTATTTCAGATGCTTTTGCTTCTCAAAATATTTGATGAGGAAGAACTTAATAGAGCATTTTTCTTTATAACTGTCATAATTAAATTTAAGTTTTTAGAGTCTGATTTTTAAGAGTGTGTATTTCATGAAAGTTGTGTCTTGTTTCTTTCCTAATATTCATTTTATCAAGTTAACATTATAGTACTCACTAGTACAGAGAGAATTATTAAACCATTCTAGGTTAGAATCTCTTAATAGCCATGCTTCTTTTTTTTTAAACAAAGTCTAGCACTTATTTAGTCATTAATAATCCCCAAATATGATGATAAAAAAAAATCCATCAGGAATTAGCATTTTTCTCTGTAAGCTTTGATTTTAATTCCAAAATGTTGGAAGTCTAATGTTATCTTTTGTGGTGTGTGTTACAGTGTTTCATATTTTTCCATGCTAACCCTGGTGAGACTTGCAGCCTGTCTTAGATAATGAAGTACTTCAGTTCATAAAATACCTCAAGCTATTTTGTATCATTTCTCCAGTGTCTAGGAATGCAAAATATTTAGTCTAGTTTGTTTTAGAGATCTTGTCTCTTGAGCTCCAAGTCAAGTCTTGGTTTAATAAGTGGCCTTGAGTAAGTTACTATATCTTGCTTAGCATCACTTTACTCATCTGAAGTAAAAGCAAATAGTAAGTAGGCACATACTTAATTTTTTTCACAGAATATTGTTCATTCCAGGTGCATTTACTTTAGGCAAGTTTTACTGTACATGCCCAGATGCAGAGTCCATTGTACCATCTCATACTCTGATAGCTTAAAGATCCTGGTGCCTCACGTCCCTCATTTATAAAATGGGAGGAGTAATTGTACCTACTTCAGAGAGTTACTCTGAGATGAAATGAGTTATTACATGTAGATTGCTTGGAATACTGCCTGGCACATGGGAACTCAATAAAGCGGTAAGTGTTGCTGCTGCTGTCTTTCTTGAGAGTCTGTGATGGCATTTTGTAATTCCAAACTCATTGTTTCAAGAAATAAAAATCTACAAATTAGTAGATATTTTTTACTATGCAGCAAATCATGGTTTCAGGGAATTACACTCTGCCTAGTGATCAGCTTGGATTCTGCTTTTCCAGGGGACTAATTTCCCATTGTTGTAGACTAAGATCATAAGAAGTGCACGATTCCTAGTAATCAGGATTCTCTCCGACCTTGGTGTTGAGAATTTAGGCTATTTTCTCATGAATATTCTGATATCCATAAAATGTTTCTGAACCCATTTTCTCAGTCATCCTGGTTATGGCGATTGCTGTCTGGTCCTCTAGTGTATAATTTTAAAAAGGCCAGCACATGGCCCACCTTCAAGGGATGAATGATTTTCTGTCCCATTATTGATGGACCTTTGCTGTCAATGCATAGGACACTTCATTATTCTTAGGTACATCTTGGGTTAAAAAATGTATAGGACTGGAATGCTAGGAGCTTGGTTTCAAGGGGAGGAATAATCAGGAACTGCAGGGCTTGGTGATAACCACATAGAAATCAGCAAGTAGGTCTTTGGCTCTTGTTATGGATGGATCAGGAACTTAAACACTGCAACAAGATCAGACAGGATTAGTGTTAAATTCTGAAGAAGTCAGGTTTCCTATCTGCTAGTAGAACAAGCACGCATTTGTGAAATGCAAAGGATCCTTAAAAAATGGGGTGAACGTGAAAGTTATAAGGGCTACATCTTGTCACAATCTAAGTCTTGGAGGTGGGGAAATGGATAATGTCCTGGAAGCAGACTCTTGTTTGGTTTTGTTTTGTTTTTACAAAATTAACTGACACAGACACACACACGCATACACACTTACTTTAACTCATGTATGACAGTTACTGAGATGGGTACCAAGGATGA
This sequence comes from Mirounga leonina, assembly GCF_011800145.1. NCBI lineage: Eukaryota > Metazoa > Chordata > Mammalia > Carnivora > Phocidae > Mirounga > Mirounga leonina. The sequence goes on along the minus strand of NW_023270807.1, from coordinate 22,267,132 downwards.
GAAGGTGATTTCTCAGAGAGTTAGCTGTAATACAGTGATAGGGTTATAGAATGATAATGTTGATATGTGAATATAGATAGATGAAGGGGCCCAAAGCTGCTTGGCTTCTTTCGAGTGTAAGGAAACTAAGAACAAAATAAAAAATAAAGAAGACTTTGGGCTCCAGCAGGCTCTCAGATCTATAATCCTTTTGTTATGTTCCTGCTTCAGTTCTCTGCACAGTGATACGGCCCTGGACAATTTTGTTTTTGTGTTCAAAAATCATGGTGTTGCTTAAGGGAGACAGAGATAAATGAGTCTCCCCAGTTCCTTGGAATCTAATTCCTTGAAATCCAAGTACTTCCTAGATTTACTCAAGCATTGTGCTTATACATACATAGAATAAATGTACAACAATGGGATAATGAAGCCAAGGAATATGCATATTTAAATTTTGTTAAGCTTTCTTTTGCATTTTTTAGTATTTTTATAGTACCTATTATGATACAACTAAGTAAACGTTGGTTATTTCATTCTTTTCTTGTGGAGAGGGGAATGCCTGTTCCCCATTCCTGTGATGGAGATTCCATTAGGGTAGCACTTAGGCCTTCCTGCACCTTTTTAGGGGAGTAGAAGTGATTTAATCTGATTGGTGAGTTTGAAGTGAGAGAGTGGGCATGTGCGGCCCACTACTTCTTCCTCTGTCTCTCATGAACAAACTGCCTATAGCTTAGCCTGTTGCGCCATGCTGTAAGTTTTATGGGGACACAGTGCCCCATCTCCAGGGTACCATACTTCCTGTGACTGGGGCAGCAAGTCTGTTTCATTATTGAGCTCAGTATTTGGACACTACCTCCTTCTCTGTAGTAAGTAATGTTCTCCAATTTAGGTTTTATTGGTAATAAAGGTGACATTTTGGTCTTTTATTTGCTTTCTTCTCCTATCTTATCCATCAGTCTAAATTATTTCTCTTAAAACTTACTTCTTTTATTCATTTTATCCCATTTCTCAATTGGCTCAGAGTTTGGGCAGGGAACAGGGCTTTCGATTTGTTGGATCTCCTTAGGACATAAATGTCTTGTATTTCTTTATTTGTACTTCCTTGTGTTTTTGAGTTTAATTACATGCCATTTATTATTTGCATAGAGAAACCAGGGTTAATTCAAGTAAAGTGTTAGGAACCACTACCAAGTAAAGAACAGTCAGCAATAAAGACAGGCATTTTCATCTCGGCATAGAGATGAGCAATATTCATTCTTAATTTCTAGTAAATTAATTTGTAAGGCATAATGAGCTCTGCTAGGGTGCCCAAACAGTATTTGTATATGTACTCTACTATGTGATTATTAAAATTTCAAATCAAGCTGTCTCCTCAAAACTCACTTTCTCCTTGGGAGGTCGAAGACCTTCAAGTCTTGATTTGCCTGTGGATTGTAAGTACATGATTTGTTTTGTAATGCTATACCCAATAAAATCCCTACATGTGATAAGGGAGGTTTGGTGAGCAAGAATTTTTTTTTTTAAGATTTAAAAAATAAAAATGAATAATTTAGGTATAGTATCTGTCTATTTAAAAAATATTTTTAGTATAAAGCTTAGGTCCAGAATCATCTTGTTTTTACTAAGAATATTTTTCAAAATATGGAACCCCTTTGAAATTTTTAAGAAATTTAAATGAACTTTTTTTTTTAAATATTTTATTTTTTATTTGAGAAAGAGAGGGAAAGCACAGAGGGGAGAGTGAGAGGGTGAAGCAGACTCCCTGCTGAGCAGGGAGCCCGATGTGAGGCTCGATCCCAGGACCCTGGGATCATAACCTGAGCCGAAGGCAGATGCTTAACTGACTGAGCCACCCAGGCACCCCTAAATGAACTTTTTAAAAGTTTTTAATTTGTGGGAAAGTTTCAAGATAGTATAAATAGTTCCTGAATACCTTGTGCCCAGTTTTCTCTGTTGTTAACATCTTATGTTAGTATATACATTTGTCACAACTAATTGACAGTTGTACATAATACCTTTAATTAAACTCCATATTTGACTTGGATTTCATTAGTTTTTCCTTAATATCCTTTTTCTATTCCAGGATCCCACCCGGGATAACACATTACATTTAGTTGTCCTGTTTCTTTAGTTTCCTCTGGTCTTTATGTGTTTTTGATGACCTTGACAGTTTGAGGAGTACTGTTTGGGTATTTTGTAGAATGTCCTTCAATTTGGGTTTGTCTGATGTCTTTCTCATAGTCAGATTGGAATTACAGGTTTTTGTAAGAAGGACCACAGAGGTGAAGTGCCATTCTTAGCCCATGAAATCAAGGGCACACACTTTCAACATAACTTACTGTGGTGTTAACCTTGATTGCCTGAGGTTTTGTTTGCCAGGTTTCTTCCTTCCCTCATCTTTCCGTACTCTGTTCTTTGGAAGCAAGTTACTAAGTGCAGCCCATACTCAAGGGATCAGGAGTTAAGCTTCATATCCTTGAGAGGGGAGTATCTATATCAGTTGCTTGGGGTTCTCTGAGGGAAATTTGTCTCTTCTTCCTTATTTATCTTTTATTCCTTCAGTCATTTATATCAGTATGGACTTGTGGATATTTATTTTATACTTTGGATTATAATCCGATATTGTTTTGTTGCTCAAATCATTCCAGCATTGGCCATTAGGAGTTCTTTCAGACTGGTTCCTGTGTGTCTTTGACATGCCCCCTGTTGCTTTGTTTTTTGAGCACTTCCTTACTTTTCTGACATACAAGATGTTCCAGGCTCATTTTGTATGTTCCTTGCCCTAGCCCCAGAATCAACCATTTCTCCAAGAAGCCTTGGTTCCTTTGATTAGAGACTGATATTAGAAGCCAAGATCTGAGCACTGGTCCTTTGAAATATTTTATCATCTATTTTTTTTAAAGATTTATTTATTTATTTTAGAGAGAGGAAGGGGGAGGGGCAGAGGAGGAAGGAGGGAGAATCTCAAGCAGACTCTGCACTGAGTGTGGAGCCTGACACGGGGTTCAATCTCACAACCCCAGGATCATGACCTGAGCCAAAACCAAGAGTCAGACACTTAACTGACTGCACCACCCAGGCGCCCCATTGTCATCTGTTTTTAAGAGTAATGCTGCTATTTTGGAATCATATCTTATAAAACTTTATGCCTGTTTTCACTTAATAAGTGAAATATTGATTGGCATCCATTCTATGCATAATTATGATGGCCACACTTCTGCTTAGAGGTGAGACATTTAAGGTTAAGTAAACAAAGCAGCTTCAAATTATGTTGGTTGTGAATTATGTTGGCAGTGAATTAAGTTATGCATGGTTGACAGTGACTACCAGAGTCATTTAGAGGATCCCTGTTGGCTAAAGAGGGTCGAGAGAGGTTCTTTACTTTGGTGAACCACTTATTCTTCCTAGTCCAGCTCAGATGTAACCTCTTCCCTGTAGTTCTTTCTCTCCTTTGTGGAACAGCTCAGTTACCATTGCCTCTTCTTTCACTCATTGCTTATCACACTGTACTATGGAATCTGTTTGCATCTTGCTTTCCCATGAATCTGTAAGCTCCTTGAAGTCAGGGATTATATCTCACTTTCGTATGATCTTGAGCACAGAGTACAGTAAATGATGGCTTCTTGGTGTTACAGTTTTTGAGTGAACTGAATTCAATGTATCATAGATAGAGTATTACAGAATAGTTAGTGAACAATATAAATGTTTGGAAAGCTAAATAAATGTATCAAGTTTAAATAAATATCCTCAATCATAGTAAAAGAGTCACTGAACTGATACATGACTAACAAGTAAATGGACATCTTGAGAATTCCTTGTTTCAGGACTTTAGAGGATGGTGTAGCAATAAGCACAGCTTCACCAGAGGAAGTGACATTTGGTTTGGTTTTATGACATGGGTAAAGTGTGGATGGGGCAATTGACTGGAATATCATGAGTGGGAAGTACAAGGCTTTTCCTGAGGGTGTTGGATAGGCTAGTCTGTTGTAATATAATGTTTCAATAGAGCTAGAAGGCTGGAAAGGTAAGTGGCAGTCTTATTGAAGAGGTATGTGAATGCCAGGTTAAATAGTTTGGTCTCAATTAAATAGGTCATGGGTATCCACTGGAGGTTTTGAGCAGGGGAATCAAGATCAAAGAGAAATTCTAGAAAGGTAAATCTAGAGTAGAGGTTGGAAATTGGTGGTTCACAGGCTGAATCCCAATTATAGGTTTGTTTTTTCCCCATGTACTATAGTAAAATTTTTAAATTGGTATTTCAGAATGGGGAAATTTCACTTAAAAATCCAGAGTTCAGGCCCCTCTTGGAAAAGAGGTCATTTTGTAACACTGGGCCCACATCCTCAAATAGCAACTGTTGGCAGGAGCTGAGTGGAAGACTGACCCCTTAAGAAGGCTCACACATCCTAACATTCACCAGTATTTCCCACATCCCTATTACCTTATCCCTGGTCCACTCTAACTAGATCATTGACACTGTCTGAATATCTCCTGTATATATTCAAATGGGGGATCCCTGACTCAGAGTTTTATAAACTGTATAGGTGTATAGACTTTTATGGTATTTGTAATAGTAAGATACAAGGGATCCACATCTGGGTGGTTGTAGGAAATGAAAAAAGTGTATGTGTGGGGGTTGATTTTATAAAAGATAGGGTGAAAGAAGAATAAATAAATCTGGTGACCCATCACATATAAGAGCTAGGAGGCTCAAAAAATAAAAGAATACTATAGTAGTTTCTATTGCTCTATAGCCGATTACCCCAAAACCTAGTAGTTTAAAACAAATGTAACTATCATACAGTTCCTGAGGGTCAGGAATCTAGGAATGGCTTTGCCAGGTGTTTCTGGCCCAGGGTCTCCCATTAGGTGGCAGACAAGCTGTTACAGTCATCTCAGGGCTTGGGGGGTTGGCGCGCGGGGCAGGCAGAGAGAATCTGTTTCCAGGCTCTCTCACGCACTTTCTGGCTTCAGTTCTTTGCTTGCTGTTGGCCAGAAGCCACAACATGCTCACAACCTGGCAGCTTGTTTTCCTCAGAGCCAGAGACCCAAGAGCAAGGGGGAGAGAGTGGGCACCCAAGAGGAAGACTCCTTTGTTTATGACCAGTCTTGGAAGTGACATATCATTTCTGCCATATGCAGTTGGTCACACAGACGACCCTATGTGAGAAGATTCACATAAGGGTGTGAATAACAGAAGGTGTGGATTATCGGGGGGCATCCTGGAGGCTGGTTACCACAGTGACTCTGAGAGACCTAACTATTTGTGGGCCAGCCTTTCTGAGGGACCTAGTTCATACATGAAATGTTATTTTAGGGCGGTCTGTAATTTTAATTGTTCTATTCTAATTGGCCCTGACTCATTGTTTACTTTGGATACACTTATAAAATTAAATATAAGTAAGATTGTTAAAGATCATATAGTTAATTTTACAGTTTTTTAAGAATTGAGATGCTGAGGGACACCCAGGTGGCTCAGTTGGTTAAGCATCTGCCTTCGGCTCAGGTCATGATCCCAGGGTCCTGGGATCGAGTCCCATATCGAACTCCTTGCTCAGCGGGGAGCCTCCTTCTCCCTTTGCCTGCTGTTCCCCCTGCTTGTGCTCTTGCTCTCTCTCTCTGACAAATAAATAAACAAATCTTTAAAAAAAAAAAGAATTGAGATGCTGAAAGGTAATGACTTGATCAGAGTCACATGGCTAATCAGTTGCAGTTCAAGGAATAAATGAAGATATTTGACTCATAGTGGAGTGCTGTATCTGCCGCCCAGGCTCCTGCCTTGTGCTCTTCTAGTACAGAGAGTATTATTGCTGTAAAGATGTCAGTTGAAGAAACTTATTCTCCTGGTTCAGCTAATAAATAACTTACGTATTTTTTATTCTTACTTTCTATCACATGAAATAATTCAGATGTTCTATTGAAAATTTGCTCTGTATTTTTTTTAAAAGATTTATTTATTTAGAGAGAGAGCACAGAGGGAGGGGCAAAGGGGGAGGGAGAGAGACTCTTCAGCAGACTCCCCGCTGAGTGCGGAGCCTGACACGGCCCCTTGATCTCACGATCCTGAGATCATGACCTCAGCTGAAGTCAAGAGTTGGAGGCTTAACCGACTGAGCCACCCAGGTGCCCCTGCTTTGTATTTTTTATTGCATAACTTTGACATTTGTTTTTACCAAATGATAAAGTGCTTATATAACAGAGATTCTCTTTAAAAAATCTAAGATTGTATCTACTTCAAAAATTGAGATTTTGATAGGTTAGCTTTCTTCGTGTTACTCAGTCTTAATGTTTAAAACAGACTGGACGCCACAAGGTCGGGTGTAACTCTTCACTTTTTCCATTGTGGTTTCTCTTTCAGAGTGAATTTTGTTAGTAACACTATGGATCTTTTCTTTTCTCACCTGCACTATTAACACTTTGCAGAGAAGTCACTATCCCAATGTCTCACAAGCCATATGCAAGTCTCGCAATCTTGCAGTGGGGTTTTTCTCCAGATTAGAAGTTTTTAAACTGAGGTTAAAAGTTAGGTACTCCCTATCTTTGTAGGTAAAATTTTGCCTTCATGTACACATACTGTGTGCATTTGGAAGAAATTCCACAAGTATTATCAGGTTTTCTTAAAGGGAACTATGATGTAAATTATTAATGATTCCTGTTTCCTTGTTGCAGTTTTGTCCTGTAAGTGTGATTGGTATGTGCAGTTTGTGTTCATGGCAAACAGTATACAGATATTTCTAATTTTTTGGACAGGAAAATGGAATCTTAGCATTTTGCCCATAAGTACCCCAAACCAGAACATATACCTGCCTGTTTTGATCCAGGTTTTTGTACTTATTTTGTGATTCTTTGTACATTTAGAATTGTTAGAAGTAATAATTTTTATTGTTTAATGGTTTATAAACATTTTAATACTCTAGATTCAATACAGAAATTATAGTGTTTCCTTAAATGACACCACATTCTTTGACTATTACATTACAGACAGAACCAGAATGTCAGTTGGACAACTGCTCTTTGCAGACAATTTTAGTCACATACCAATGTGAGGATTAGCATTACCCTAAATTGGGCACCCTGTGTAAAAGAATTTTTGAACTTCTAAAGTAATACCCAGTTTTCTTAGGTAATGTTTATAATTCTTCTTTCCCTTTTGAAGAGATTCTGTTATCCAACAGGAATGCAGTTAAGATATCTCCTGATAATTGTATGGTCAGAGTTATTTTAAATGATAAGCTATTTTGGGATGTGGTAGCTCTAAGACCTGTGTATAAATTGTCCAGAAGAGATACTTTTATAAATAGAGCTTTCCCTTTCTCCAACTCCTACCTTACGCCTCGATAATTATTTTCCTGGCTGGTATTTGTTTACATTTTTAAAGGCAGCAGGTTTTACTGTGAGTCACATGTTAAGGGTGTAGCAAAAACAAGTCTGGGGAAGATTCTAGTTCATCTTTTGAAACCCTTATTACTTTGCAGGACTCAAAGTGAGCATGGCAGAGTTATGTTCTATCAGCAGTGGACCTGATCCCCCACCTCTGGGAAGATGTATAGAGTGAAATAGGGATCTCACTCTGGGTTTTAATCTATAAACAGGTTTTGCAATTAGGGAGCAATTGTGATCTTTCCGTAAGTTAGGCAGATTTCCAACTGAACCACTGAGTTATGTTATTGAATCACTACATTTGACAGCCTGAAGATAACGTACAGTACAAAAATTATATCAGACTTTATGGTGTAATGCCAAGACCATGAGGCCTTGAAGTCAGACAGTCAGGTTTTGAAATCCTGGCTATGGCATTTTTAAGCTGGGACCTTTCATTATTTAACTTCTCTGAACCTCAGTTTATTTATCAAATTTATAGCTGCCTGGTTACTATTGCATTTCTAGCCTTCTTTATCTGTTTATATGGAATCTAATATGAGGGCAGATATTGATGAATTGATATCTGTAAAATTATAATTGGAGTAGGTGCTACGAAGGGCAGATTTGTGGGGCAATGAGAGAATATAATGGAATTTGATAGAGGGAAGTAAGCAAAGGAATATTGAAGAGTAGCCCTAGCTTAAATTTTTGGTATAGTTGTATTGCTTACTTATGGTTTTTGATATTTTATTTCTACTCGTACTATCCTTTTTCCATGTGTCATCTTAACTCTATTTTGGAAGTGGTCAGGAATATGTATAATAAAGTAACGACAGTAAGGATTTTGAGGATAAGAAAAAATTTTTTATTAATAGACATTTAGAACAGTTTTAAGTTTATAAAATATTGGGCATAAAATACAAAGAGTTCCCATATACCCCTTCTCTCTTAGTTTCTCTTCTTGTTAAATTAACATTTTGCTTTAGTGTGGTACATTGATTATAACTGATGAACCAACATTGATACATTATTATTAACTAAAATCCATAGTTAAACTGTAGGGTTGTACGGTTGTACGGTTGTACGTGAGGTGTTGTACAGTTCTTTGGTTTTTGACAAATGTGTAATGTTTAATAAGTACCTTTACAGTACCATACAGATGAATTTCACTGCCCTAAAAAGATCCACTTGGGTATCCTCTCTTCCTCCCTTCCCTGTGCCCCCTGGAAACTACTGATCTTTTCTGTCACTGCAGTTTTGCCTTTTCCAAAGTGTCTAATACTTGGAATTATACAGTATATAGCCCTTTCAGACTATCTTCTTTTGCTTAGCAGTATGCTCTTAAGGTTCCATATATTTTTGTGGCTTAATGCTCATAATTTGTTTTTCTTTATTTTTTGTTAACATTTAAAAAATTAAAAAATAAATTTATACCCTCTCAACCCATTTTTTATTATTGCTGACTATTCCATTGTATGGATGTACCATAGTTTATTCCTTCGTCTATTAAAGGACATCTTAGTTGCTTCCAGTTTTTGTCAGTTATGAATAAAAGCTGCTGTAAACATCTATTTGCAGATTGTTGTGTGGACATAAGTTTTCCGTTCATTTGAGTAAGTATCTATGAGGGTGTTAATGGATTGGATGGTAAGACGGTGTTTAGCTTTGTAAGAAACTGCTGAACTGACTTCCAGGGTGACTGTACTATTTTGCACTCCTGTCAGCAATGAATGAAAGTTTCTGTTGCTCCACATCCTTGTCGCATTTGATGTTGTCAACTGTTTTGGATTTTAGCCATTTAGGCGTCATTGTTGTTTTCAGTGTGCAGCTCCCTAATGACATATAATGTGGAACATCTTTTCGTATATGCTTAGTTTCCATTCGTTTATCTTCTTTGATGAGGTGTCTGTTCAGACCTTTTGCCCACTTTTCCGTTAGGTTGTTTTCTTATTGTTGAGTTTTAAGTGTTCTTTTTTTTTTTTTTTTTTAAAGATTTTATTTATTTGTTTGACAGAGAGAGAGATAGCGAGAGCAGGAACACAAGCAGGGGGAGTGGAAGAGGGAGAAGCAGGCTTCCTGCCGAGCAGGGAGCCTGATGTGGGACTTGATCCCAGGACCCTGGGACCATGACCTGAGCTGAAGGCAGACGCTTAACGACTGAGCCACCCAGGCGCCCCGAGTTTTAAGTGTTCTTTGTATAGTTTGGATAGTAGTCCTTTTTCAGATCTGTGTTCTGCAAGTATTTTCTCTTGATCTCTGGATTGTGTTTTCATTTCCTGAGCAGTGTCTGTTGCAGAGTAGAAGTTTTAAATTTTAATGAAGTCCATTTTATCACTTCTCTTTGAGGGTTGTGTTATTGCTGTTGTATTTAAAAAGTCATCATCAAATACAAGGTCACCTAGATTTTTTTCTGTGTTATCTTGTAGAAATTTTATAGTTGTATATTTTATATTTCAGTCTATGATCCATTTTGAGGTAGTTTCTGTGAAAGGTCTGTGCCTAGATTCGTTTTGTTTTACATGTGAATGTCCAGTTGTTCCAGCACCATTTGTTGAAAAGATTATCCTTTCTCTGTTGAATTGCCTTTGCTTCTTTGTCAAAGATCATTTGCCTGTATTTGTGTTGTTCTATTTCTGGGCTCTGTATTCTTTTCCATTGATCTCTTTGTCTGTTCTTTTGCCAATACCACACTGTCTTGATTACTGTAGCTTTGTAGTAAATCTTGAAGTTGAGTAATGTCAGTCCTCTGACTTGGTTATTCGTTGTGTTGGCTATTCTGGATGGGATTAATTTTTTATACCTCAGGAATAAGCACTTGGTGAATTTTCTGTCTTGGGAATCTTTTTTTCCCCAGTATAAAAGCTATAGGGACCTTTTAAAACATAAGTCAGATCTCTTATTCTTCTTCTAGAATCCCTCTAAGGGGGCTTCTCATTTCAGTAGGAGTCATATTGAAGGTCCTTGAAATGACTTACATGGTTCTTCAGGACCCAGCTCTTCTGTTACCTCTCTGACCTCACCTCTTAATGCTCGTCCCCCTCAATCTCTTCCTTCTAGACACAGTGGCCTCCTTGATCTTACTTGAATGCACCAGGCACACGCTGGCATAGGGCCTTAGCAGTGGCTATTGCCTCTGCTTTGAATGTCATTCTCCCAAATATCTGCCTAGCTGACATTGTCCCTTTCAAGGCTTATGTAAGTGTCATATTCCCAATGAGGACTCTCGGGTCATTTTTTGAACTTGAACTTGCTTCCCTCTTCCCTCTGACCCTGTACACTCTTAATCTCTCTTGACCTGCTCTACTTGGTTCATAGCCATCATCACTTTTACCATCTGAGATACTAACTTACTTGTTATGTTTATTGTTATTGCTCATTGTCTCTCTTTTTCGGCTGGAATTTAGTTTCAAATGACAGGGCTCTTTGTGTCTCCAGCTCATAACATATAGCAGGTTTTTAGTAAATATTAATTTTCAACAATGAGTGAATGAAAGAATCATTCTTTCCATTCATCACCAAAGAATGATTTGGTGATAGGGCATTAGTTGTGTGAAAGGACGCTAGGTGCTCATTCATTTGATCTTACCTGCTCCTTAAACGTGGGAACTTATAAGATGAAGTCAAAATTCAAAACAAACCAAGATAGCACTTGAGAAAATTTATTGATTCCTGACAAGGTGCAGCCGCTTGTGGTGGTACTGATAGGTTTTGCTTACTGTGATACTTATGAGTCGCTTAAGGGCATCAGCCAAGTCAAAATAGAAGAAAAACCACTGACTCTAGATTTCTAAAAACACGAACAGTCCACTTGTGTTTCTTGACTAAGAGAATTGGGATTTCCCTGTATAATCTGGACTATTAAAGGTACTACAACAGTTGTGGGGAAAGGCCTTCTGTGTCTGAGATGAGAGACTGCAAGCTTTGGAAAGCTGGCAATGTTGTCTTCCTAAACAGTACGACAGTCAAGATTTCAAAGCCAGATCTCTTTTACCCACATTGGTATCCCAGTACCTGGCCTGGTTGGTACATGGCATGTAGTAGGTGCTCAGTAAGCGTTTGTTGAAAGGATGATTGTAAGAGACATTGTCAGTGAACGAGTGATATTTGTGATGTGAACATGTCACGAATCATGGGGGTAGTGATAGCCAGCACTTTTAGAAGAAAATGCTTTTCCTACTTTATCATAGAAATTGTATTAAGTTGTTTTTGACTTAAAATTCAGGCAGGTAAGTATTAACAAGATGTGCAGCCATAATTCAGTTAGTGTATCTTAGGGAATTGAGATTCAACTGTCATAGTTAGCAAAGATGAATTGGGGTTTTGATCCCATGAAATTGTAGTGTAAGAATGCTAAGTTGTGCATGTGCCTAGTTGAGTAAGACAAATAGTTTCACTCAGTTCATGGAAACACAGTGAACCCCAAATCAGACTTGCCAAGTCTTGAGAGGAAGTGTTATTCAGGTGTTTTTAGAATGTTTAGAGTGTAAGTGGTTTTTGAAGGAACCAATTGCATTTTTTTCTTGCTTAGAAAGATTGAAGAGGAGGCTGTCGTGGTTCCACTCCTGGAAAGTTTACTGCTAGTAGTTGGCAGGGACCAAGAATTGAAGTCTCCCTCAAATCCTTAAAGGCTTCTCCCAGACACTAGTAGTTCTTTTTTTTGAAAGATTTTATTTATTTATTTGAGAGAGAGAGAGAGTGCATGAGCATGAGCCAGGGAAGGGGCAGAGGGAAAAGGAGAAAAGACTCTCCGCTGAGTTTGGACCCTGGGATCATGACCTGGGCCGAAGGCAGACGCTTAACTGACTGAGCCACCCATGTGCCCCAGCAGTAGTAATTCTTTAACTTGGGTCTGCCTGGCGGGCCTCAAGCTCTCTGTCAGATGTTGTAATTCATACTTCTCCACCATCCCCACGTTGCCACTCTGAGCAGACTGGTTTCTGCTGCCTCTCATTACCCCTGCCTCAAGACTCAAACCCGAGATGATCTTGCATATCTTGACTTATGCATGTACCTTTATTCTGTAACCTTCCCCTTTATGATGTCCTGGCACGCATATGTTTCCTATGTTATTCCTACCAAATGGTTGGTCAGAATTTGTTCCTTTTGTTGGTAGTTCTAGTTCCTACCTAACATGTTCCTGCAGCAACTTCTTACCATAATTCTATAAATAATCTACTGTAATTCTTACAAAATTCATAACTTGAAGATAATACAAGTTCTAAATTATTGATTTCCATGTCCAACCTACGGTGAAACTAAAAATATTTTAAAACACAAAGTTAGGGGGAAATGACATGTACAGAGATGTGAAAGTAGTAAAGGAGGGAGAAGCTTAGCTTTTAAAAATCTCATTGAAAATGGGTATTTCTTGTGGTGACCTTCACTAGCATGATGAGCATTTGTATAAGATAATAAAATAGTAGAATGTACAGGTCACAGAGTCTTAGAGGTCACAGACTGTAGTCCAGTAATCTTATAGGAGATGAAACTGGACCCAGTGACTAAGCTGTCCATGCTCATAGAGCCAGCTAATGGCAGGCAATCATGTGCAGATTTGCTGGGTCCTTTGACGACCTCCTTTTTTCACACCCTTCCTAACTTCTTGCTTTCCTAACTTTCTTCTTTCTTTACATAAATATGTGAATTTCCTCTCTCTGCTAGGCAGTGTGCTCGTTGCTGGGAATACAGAGGTAAATGAAACAAGGTCATTGTTCCCATACAGTACCGCGAGTAGTGAGTAGCTGGACTTGTAAACAGGGACCTGACCTTGCAGCTTGTGGCGGAGGGGGGGGGGGTCTCAGGCCGCTAGTGCAGATGGAACATCTAAGGCCAAGCAGCATGTGAATGGGGCACTAGAAGTTAAGAATATTGACACTGACCAAAGGAGGTTGAAGAAAAGGCTGCCAGCCAAACAGAACAGCGAATGTTATTTGCTGTTAAAGCGGTTTGACCAAAAATAGTCTCGGAAACTGTACTTCTTGCTTTGCTGGTTGGTGACTTGCATTTTTCAGTTTAGCCACTGGAGAGCGCAGGAAAACTGGGCAGCGATGTTCACAGAGGCTCCAACCCAGGTAGGAGTGGACCAACCACACAGGTATCTTTCTCAAAGCATCCAGGACTGTGGGTGTGGCATGTGCACACACATGCACACATACTGGCAAAAGGTTTTGGTTATTAGGAGGGGAACGCAGGAACGGGTAGTTAGATTTTGGCTGGAGACTTATTATTCAACTGTAACTGTTGTTAGGTTTGATTGTTATTAACCTATATATTTGTGGTGTTCAGCTATATAGGAGGGGAGCTTCCATGTTAGATAACAAAAGTATTTCCAAACCTTCAGTTAACTGTGTACTTAAATCTAAGTACATATTCTTGAAGGTAAAAAAATATAGGTGATGAAGCATTGGAGTTCCTTGTTAGATTGGACCAGTATTTCTGGAGGTCAGTGGTAGTTTACAAGATGAACCCTTTGCTTTCTGTCTCTCTCTTTCTTTCTTTCTTTCCTTTCTTTCTTTTTTTTTTTTTTTTAAAGATTTTATTTATTTATTTGAGAGAGAGAGAATGAGAGACAGAGAGCATGAGAGGGAGGAGGGTCAGAGGGAGAAGCAGACTCCCCGCCGAGCAGGGAGCCCGATGCGGGACTCGATCCAGGGACTCCAGGATCATGACCTGAGCCGAAGGCAGTCGCTTAACCAACTGAGCCACCCAGGCGCCCTCTTTCTTTCCTTTCTTTTCTTTCTTAATTAATTAATTGATCACAGAGAAAACTAGGACATGTTGACTTGATTCAGGCAGAGAGAAGAAGCACTTTCACATATTAGGCAAATGATCAGAAAGATGAGGCATGAATTAATGCTTATGTGAATATGCCTGGCATATGTAAGGAGAAAATTAGAACATATGGCCATAGATGCCAAATCCCTAAGGATATACAAGGGGGAACTACTTTCTCTAAAGATGTTATTTTCATTAATTTGTTTTAACCATGATACAGTGCACAGGGGTGTTAAAATAAGTGCTTTTTTTTTTTTTAAAGATTTTATTTATTTAACAGAGTGAGAGAGCACAAGCAGGGGGAGAGGCAGAGGGAGAGGGAGAAGCCCCCGCTGAGAGGGAGCCCAGTGAGGGGCTCGATCCCAGAACCCTGGGATCATGACCTGAGCCGAAGGCAGATGCTTAACCATCTGAGCCACCCAGGTGCCCCCAAATAAGTGCTTTTTGAATGAATACAATAAACTAATCAAGAAAAAGAAATCAACTTTTTTTTTTGGTTTAACCTAAAAATATGTAAGAGTTAAAAAAAAAAGACATAAGAGAAAATAGTTGTGCAACTGTTCTACAGTGTTCTAAAAATTTTTTTTATTATTTAAAAAAATATTTAATTTTAGAGAGAGAGCATGAGTGCGTGTGAGCACATGCTGGGGGGAGAGGCAGAGGGGGAGAGAGAGAGAGAGAGAATCTCAAGCAGACTCCACACTGAGCGCAGAGCCCGAGGTGGGGCTGGATCTCACAACCCTGAGATCATGACCTGAACCAAAACCAAGAGTCAGAGGCTTAACCAACTGCACCACCCAGACACCCCTTTTTACAATGTTTTTTTAAAAATTATTTTATCTTAGTTTTTTTGAGAGAGAGTGAGAACATGCACGCACATGCATGAGTGGTAGTGGAGGAGGGATAGATAGAGAATTTTAACCAGCTCCACAGCCAGTGAAGAGCCCAATGCAGGGCTGGATCTCACGACCCTGACCATGACTGGAGCCGAAATCAGGAGTCAGACGCTTAGCTGACTGAACCACCCAGGCACCCCTCTATTACAGTGCTTTGTTAAACAGACATTTATTGCATGACCATTATTATAATTATTATTATTATTACTCTTACTATTATTATTGCTTGTCTCTTAAATGAAACTGTGAATGACACTGAAGGAAGGGGAACAGAGGAGTTAAGGCAGGATTCCTGTCTTTAAAGAAGTATAATCAGGAGAGGGAGATGGAAAGGATACGGTGTGAATGCTGAGTGGAGATAAGTGTATTCAAGGTTTACAGGTAGCAGCTCTCGTGCTGGAGTCTGGAGAGCAGGTTTTAAAGCCCGCTCTGCTGGGGCAGGAGAAGGTAGGCAGGCCACACAGCATGCTTCCAAAGCCCTGTCTTACTTTCAGGTTATGTGAGTCTGTTTTAAAATTTCTACAGTATAGACATCAGGGTGACATCTGGCCATGAATAGGCAGAATACTGCTTAACTAGTAGAGATTACTTTTGTGGTTTTGGATGCTCAGCTATAAGGTTTCATTAAATAAATAATAGCTCAGGAGTACTGAAAGCAAAAGCTATGTTCATGTTCATAAGTCAAGATTCTGTATATAATTATTGGGTAAAAGGTGATTTTGGTGGAAGATCTGATTTCTTGATTTGATGTGTCATTGAATGAAAACCTGATTAATTCTTTTCTGAGTTGTCAGAAAGAAGTTTAAGCACAGTTGTAAGAGTTCAAGCTTATTTTTTTCATAAGTTTTTAACCTGGGGTTAACATGTGAAGACCTCAACTCAGATGTATATGAGTCTTAAAGGGTGAAGCCTAGGCATCTGTATCTTTTAAAAATTGCCCAAATGGTTTTTTTCCAGCTTTATTGAGATAAAATTGGCATATAATATTATGTAAGTTAAAGCAGGATAGCATGTTGATTTTATATACTTATATATTGCATGGTTAAAGGCATTTGGTGCCAGGGTGATTATGAATACAAGAAAGTATTATAGTTGCCCTAGACTTCTGCCTTTAAGGCTACCGTGAGATTTAATTCCCTAGATTGCAATACCTACTTCCAAGGCATCTTCTGATCAATATCTGACAGCTACATGTTCAGTTGGAATTCCCATTTAGTAATTGGCCAGGGAGAAGCCCTGAAAGAGTTGAAAGAGTTTGTTGGCATTAAGGTCAACTACTTCATCTATCCCTGCCTCCAAGAAAGATTGGAATTTATGGAAATGTAATATTTCTTTCTTTTTTTTTTTTTAGATTTTGTTTGTTTGTTTAGGGAGCGAGCAAGTGAGGGAGGGAGAGAGAGAATCCCAGTGTGGGGCCCAATGTGGGGCTTGATCTCATGACCCTGAGATCATGACTTGAGCCAAAATCAAGAGTTTGCCGTTCAACTGACTGAGCCACCCAGGCTCTCCCAGAGTATTTCTTTTAAAAAATTTTTGCTTCTCTGTTACATCGTTTTAGGCAGGAAAAGTGTGTTGCTAATGTTAGAGGAAAGATCTTAAAATTTGGAGAATGTGAATGAAAGAGTATATGGGAATTCTTTGTATTATTTTTGTAACTTTTTTGTAAGTCTAAAATTTTTTCAAAACAAAAAGTTTAAAATAATTGCAAATATATCTATAAGTAGGTTTGTAATATATAGTGGTTGTATATCTTCATCAATTATGATGGGTTTTACTTGAATTTAGGGAATGTTACTGTCCTTGTGTTTTATTTTTTTAATTTTTAAAAATTATTTATTTATTTATTATTTATGTATTTATGTTTTTATGTACGTATTTATTTATTTCAAGCATGAGCGGGGTTAGGGGTAGAGGGAGAGGGAGAGAGAGACTCTCAAGCAGACTCTGAGCTGAGTGTGGAGCCCGATATGGGGCTCGATCCCATGACCAGAGATCATGACCTGAGCCAAAATCAAGAGTCATACGCTCAACCCACTGAGCCACCCAGGCACCCTTATCATGTTTTAAAAATGAGAGTCTGTTACTTTTTCTATATAAGAAATTAGGACAGAGTTGGCTTTCCTCTATGTAGTGAACTCATCAATAAGTCCTTTTTCTGCAGTCTTATTTGCAAGTGTCATCTTTCTATAGTCAAAAATCTCATTTTAACCATGATTATTCTATATCTTAATTTCTGTAAGAAACATGTTTGTAGAGAATTAACTATCCCCTATTTTTTTAATTGAGATATAATTCACATACCATAAAATTCACCCATTTAAAGTGGTTTTTAGAATATTCACAGAATTGTGCAACCATTACCATAATCAAATTTAGAGTATTTTTATCACCCTGAAAAGAAACCCTGTACCCCTTAGCAGTCACTCCCTATTGTCCCCATCTGCCCTAGCCATAGGCAACCACTAATATACTTTCTGTCCTTATAGATTTGCCTTTTCTGGACTTTTCAAATAAATGGAATCCTATAATATGTGATCTTGTGTAACTGGCTTCTGTCTTTATTCTTCTACCTTTGTTTTCTATGGAAAAGGCAGCAGATTGGTTCTCAAGACTCAGCTATTATCACTGTGGCTTCTTATAAGGGTTGGTCCTTCAGTGAAAGACTACTGATGTGATGGAAAGACCAGGGATCCAGGAAGGGCCTGATAGACGGATAACATCTGATGTGTTGCTCCCTGTTTGTAGGAGAACCATCTTGTGATTTCATTAGTCATCCTGAATCATTATAATTGATTCTTTTTTTTCCTTAAAAAGGTAGTTGTAGTTTGTATTATACTGGCATTTATTTACCTGGTAGATAGGTTTTGGATTGATCTGTATTTGAATTCTATTTCTGCTGGCTATGTTTGCATTCAGAGTATCTATGTGGTGCATTTTCATTTAAAGTTTTTATGTTTAAAGTTTCCGAATTACTAGTCATTTAAGTTTTTCTGTTAGAATAAGGTTCCTTTTGAACCCATTCTATCACAACTGAAAGGAATATTCAAGGCTATAGTCTTTAGTCATTTTCCATTTCCTTCTAGATACCGAGCCAGGAGGTCGGCTGGGGCTAGTGTGACCTCTCTTGCAGTGGCTTCTGGCTTCCTTATTGTCATCTTTTCCTTAATTTTTTCTCCTTTGGAGATTCAAAGCCAGTGATGGTAGCTTTTCTGGTTGAGCCATTTAGATAAATAGCCACGAAATGCTTTCTTTCTTTCTTCTTCTTCTTTTTTTTTTTTTTTTTTAAGATTTTATTTATTTATTTGAGAAAGAGAGGGAAAGAACACAAGCAGCGAGAGTGGCTGAGGCAGACTCCCCAGTGAGCAGGGAGCCTGACGCAGGGCTTGATCTCAGGACCCTGAGATCATGACCTGAGCCAAAACCAAGAGTGGGCCACTTAACCAACTGAGCCACCTGGGCGCCCCAGCAGCTGCAACGTATTTAACTCATTGAGATCCTACATCAAATAAATCATGAAAAGAAATTATCAGATTCTTGGGGAAATCTGAACTCTTTATTTCATGATATTAAGGAAGATTTTACTGTTTGAGGCACATGCTGAAGTATTCATGGATGACATGATATACTGTCTGAGAGTTACTTCAAAATAATTCGTGGCAGGAAAGAGTGGGTTATAGATATACAGATGGATGTAGATAGATCAGACTGTGAGTTGATGATTGTTTAAGATCTGTGATGGATATATGGCAGTTTATTATACTCTTCTCAATATCTTTTTAGAATTTTTCTGTAATACAAGTTTCTCTGAAAAAGTGATGTTCGGACCTTTCCTAGGCAGCTAAATATATAGGGATCCATGTTGCAGGTGAGGTCTCCTTTAAATAGGTAATAGACTTATGTTTCGTAAAAATCAAACAGAACTCTTAATATCACTTGCTAAATATAGGTGGAAACCTGTGAGAAAGATGAACCCCAAGCCCTGTTGGAAAAAACACTGCTAGCATTGCCTGGCTGCCATGCCATCCCTGGTCTGCTCCGGTCGACAGCCCTGACATGGACCCGCCAGGGACCATGCCCGTGTGCAGATGCAACAGCATTCTGTTGGTCCTGCCTGTGCTGGACAGACAAAGCCTGTATAGAGAATACAAATCTGTCCTTCTCTTGGGGATGTAGTCTGTGTCATCCAGCAAGAACAGTGCATGAAATGCTCTAGTCATAGCGCCGTTCTAGCAAAGGGAACCTGTGGTTTTTCTCTTTCACTAAATGTTGTCTCTGTTCTCTGTTCATTGAAGCCCTAGCATGGTCTTATACTGCTTTTTGGAAGTGAGACAGAATATTTTGTGAGCTGCAAAGGATGCTGTGGAGACACTAGGTGGTATGCACGGTCATTTAGTGAGTTAGTGGTCCTTGAATCAAAGTGGATCTAACACACACTGAGTTACTGCTTTGTGCCAGGCACTGTTTAATCCTTGTGGCATTTCTCGGCAGTTGGCTCCACTTTATAGACCTTTGTGACTGAGGCTCAGGGAGGGTAAGTAACTTCCCTGAGATCACACAGCTGGTAAGTCGTGGGACTTGATTTTAACTTAATCTGTTTCAAAAGACTTTATTTTTCTGAATTCTACATTCATAGATTTTGATATGAAAATGTTTTCCTCTAGATACATATTTCAAAGTAATATGTGGTTTTAAATGTATTTTGAAATAAGACTTGCACAGTTTTTTATTAATTAGTATGCTCTCAAAGTTTATTTCCTTTTTGTTTTGAGGGGAATGAAGGAACCAGTGATCATTTTACATGCTTTGTTTTGAGTGGATTTGAGGAGGTGGAAATCTTATTTTTTGTTAATTAAAAAAAATAAAAGGATAGTGCTGTATTCAGTAAATGATTAGAATATGAAACGATCCTGTAAAACTGTTAGATTCTCCAGAGCTTCTCTTTGCTTAGTTATAAATGCATGACAAGAAAGGCAGGTAGAAGGAATGCTTTACTTGGCCTAGAGTAGGGTCTTTGGGGGAGTAGCTGTGATACGAGAGGCTTTAGGGCCCATTCAGTCACATTTGCACAGTGCATCTGGAACTCATTGTCTTTCAGGCTACAGTTTCTTGGCTATGTCAGCATCTTTATTGTCTGGGCTCAGAAACCCACAATGCACCAAACCAGGAAGGGAAATTGGCAGCATGCAAATGACAAAAGGATTGTAGTGTATTAGGGGTTTCTGATATTCACTAATAATATTGACTGAAGAAAATATGCCAACAGCTGATAATATAAAATAAATTATAACTACAGGGCCATTCCAGTAGTTATATAGATAGACGTTATTGCTACTTGTGTCTGATGATGTATTTCTAAACATTGGAGTACGTAGTATTAAAAATTTACTGCAGAGATCCATAGTAACAATGGCTTAAAAATGATCACTCTTATTCCACTTGGGTAACAATCTAGAGGTGGAGAGTCCAGGATGGTATACAGCTCAGCAACATGAGGTGGCCAGGACTAGTATGATGCTCAGGGTCACAGACAGTGGTGGTTTTAAAACGTGTTTAGTTTCTTAGCTGCTTTTCCCGTAGAAAGGTTGTGGAGTCTTTGTCTTCTCGTCTTGATTCTGGTTGGATGCTTGACTCACTGTAACCAGTAGAATGAGTTAGTGATGCTACATAACTTCCGAAAGTTAGGTCAGGAAAGCTGATACAGCTTCTGGCTTGTCCTCTGGAACACTTATTTTGGAGCCCTGAATTACTACAAAGGCACTTTGACTACCCTGAGGTCACTATTCTGTAAGACCAGAGTACAGGTTACCTGTGAGTGACCTGGCTGACTGCCCCAAAGGAACTCGCCTACAGGTAGCATCAGCCACCAGACATGAAGATGCTGCCAGGTGATTCTAGCCTCCCAACTGTCAGCCATTTTTTGTGTTAAGTTTTACCAGCTGAGGCTCAGACCTTGTGGACCAGAGAAAAGATGTCCCCTTGTACTGAGTTTGGATTTCTGATCCATAGAATTCATGAGTTTAATGAAATGATGAAAACTTAACTTACATAGTTAAGTTTTGGAGTGGTTTGTTACACGTCCACATAACACAGCCACATAACAGGGTTCCTTCGGTCACGTTGCTTTGCCATTCTAGATTGTGACCACAGCGTTCTGAGATGTTTGGCCACCACGTCTGCATTCCAGACATCTGGATAGAGGAAGTACAGAGAAAGGCAGTGCCTTTCTCTCGAAGGGTACTCCCCAGAAGTAGCCCAGTTGCTTCTGCTCACATCTCTTCGGCCAGAACTTAGCCAGAGCATGGCCACATCTAACTCATGGAAGACTGGGAAACGTAGTATTTATTTCCGCTGACCATGCATCTAGCTAAAAATGAGGGCATCCATTTGTTTAAGAGAGAAGGATACATATGTTATACCTGATTAGACCTAATTCTTTACTTTGTAATTTATAAATGCTATCTATTTGTCTTCTAGGAAATTTTCTTTTTTAAAGAACTCTCAGCAGCAAGTTTGCTGGAAAACAGGTTAGTTTAGGTTAGGTTGATTAGGATTAGAATCAGTTTAATAATAATAATCCTATTTTGCAAATTAAAACAACACTGACTTAGAATGAAGTTTACTTGTCTCTCATGTAAAGGAAGTAAAACAGCAGGGGGCAGTTCAGGGCTGGCTAAACTCGGTCTCCTTAATGCTCATTAATCCCAATGCTCATGAATACCACCATTGCCAGCAACTTAAGACTCCCTTTGCCTTTACCTTGTTCCTGGGGCAGCCTTAGGGTGTTGCCTTGTGGTGCAAGATAACTGCATGAACTTTATCCATCAGGTTGGCTTCCTAGCCAGTAGAAAGGAAGAAAGGGGGAAGAAAGGATAAGGGGCTCACTGCATGTCTTTCATAGAAAATTCCTAAAAGTGGCCGCAAGATACTTCTGCTTTGACTTCATTGACCAGAGTTTTGTCATTTGGCCACACTTGCTGAAAGTAAAACTAGGGAGGTGTAGTTCTTATTCTAGGTAACCATGTGACCCCATCAAAATCAGGATTTCTCTTACTAGGGATTATGGTGAGAGTCATCAACAGTCTCTGCTCTACACTGTGAATTTGAAAAGAACCGTTGGGTTTACCAGAACTTGGGCCACAGTAAGTGTTGCAACATAGAAAATGCACAGTGAGTTTAAGAATGTCTTGATTGACATCTGTGTTCACATACAACTTTCAGCCATTCCTTCCTTATTATTATAAACACTTGGGTTTATAGGGACATCTGATGTTTATTAGCAGGCTGCACATGGCCGTGTACAGATGGTCACTGTTTTAGCTTAAATTCTCAAAGCCTTTCCTGAAAAAGAACAATCACATTTCTAGTGTAGACATAACAGGGTTGTCTGTCATCGTTTTTTGGGAGTCCAAAATTGCATTGTTTGAAGTTCCACTTTTCTAAAGGTGTAGGTACCCCCCCCCCACCAAAAAGGGATTTTTCCCTCTTTGTTTTAGAATTGAAATAGTCTGAATATTTTATCCATTTCTTGTACAAGACCAAACTAGTTGTGAGGCAGTGATTCATCCCCGTGCCACATACAGTTGCTTATAGAGCTTTTGTCTTGATACCTCTCTTGAGAAAATACCGTGACTCTTTGTTGTGCTCTGTATAAAGCAGCTTTTCTGCCCTGTTGTGGTAGGATTGAAAGATGTGATTCATGATTAAGCTTGGAAATGAAAAGAAAAGATTTTCTTTAATTTTGTAACTGCTCTGGGTGTCTTCGTGAGTTCTACGTTTTCTGATTAGTTGAGAAAATTACTAGAGTTGACTCTGTTTTAAAGCTTAGTCTGATGTGGTAATTTGAACAGTCCTTCTGTTGTTCTGACTCTCCTGGATAAAAATGCTTAGTCCTGGTAGGTAGCCTCCTTCCCTTCTTTTTCTCTGGGCATCTAGAGCTAGAGATGTGGCTTCTGCAACCTTACTTTTCTGGGGAAACAAGATACTCTCACTTACTAGCGTTCTTTATCTTCCTTTTTAGTACCTCTGCCGCCTGGGTGATGCCTCTTTCCTCCCTAATACCTGGCACCACTGATTCCCAAGTCAGCAGCCAGTCAACGTGGGGCCCATTCTTGTGGCTTAGGCCATGCCCAGCATTTGCTTGACTTCACCTTGGTTCTGCTGGTGCTACAAACTGTCTGAAGTCTGGCTGGGAAGCTCAGTTGTTCCTGGCTCACATGATCTGCTCTCCAGCCCTTGCTGCAGAGACCTTTCTCCTTGCTAGGATGATCCCTCTGGCCAGTGCCCCAGCCAGACTCACAGGGACTTCTGGGTCTGGTCTGTTCCAAGTAGAACCAAGCATGGCCCCCTTCACAGGGCACCCAATGCAGAACAGGGCCGAGAGCCCCCTCTGCCTTCCACATCACTCCTTACTGAACACACCTCTTTCTCTCAGGGCCAAAGCCTGGGCAGTAGAAATTGGTCCAACCTCTTGACTTTCTCTCTCTCCCACAATATACCTGTTTCATATCCCACATATCCCTGTATCATAACGTTCCTTTTAGCTAGTCCTGTGGCTTTGCTGTTACAGTTGGAAGGCGGCTATCTTTTCCATGCTGGAGGAGAATTCTGTGAGGTCCCTGATTAAAAGGAGGTAGGGATGGGGGAAAGGAATAAAGCAGTTTGTCAAACTCTTTAGATAAATCTGTGGCATGGCTAACAAAGTTATATAGTGTTGCTGAATCTTTTTTTTTCTTAGGCTGATGAACACATTACGTCAAAAGGCAAAAGAGGACGTATGGGTAATTACATCACTTTTGAAATGTTATCCTACTACGCTTGCTTTTAAGGTGTGTGAAAATTTTAGTCTTCTTAAATTTGACATCATTGAAATCAATCTCTTTGCTGGTAGTGTTTAGCAGGAATATGGGACTTTGTAATCCAAAGACCTGTGTTCAAGTCCTAGTTACCAGCTAAGTGATGTTGGATAAATCACTCTCGTCTACTAGTGCCTTAGGTTTTTCATCTTTAAATGTGAATAAGTATCTACCTCACAAGTATATGTGAAATAAAGTGGGATGATTATGTGAAAGCACTCTGCAGACTCTGGAATGCAGTGTGATTTTGTGAATACTGGTTTCCTCATCTCACGTTACGCCCATTCCCATCTGTGTACTTCTGCAGCTCCTCCTCCAAGTCCACAAGTCTGTCATGAGTACTCAAGATGACCCTGGTCCTGCTGCTCTCCGTTCCCATTCTACATGTGGTCAATAAAGCTTCCCATTTTGTGTCAAATATCTATTTTTTGTTTTATTTCCTCTGTTAAATTTAAATGATTTTTTTTTTAAAAAGACTTAGCCATTTATTTTAGAGAGAGAATGAGAGAACAAGCAGGGGGGTCAGAGGGAGAGGGAGAGAGAATCTCAAGCAGGCTCTGAACTCAGCGCGGAGCCTGATATGGGGCTCGATCTCACAACCCTGAGATCACCACCTGAGCCGAAACCAAGAGTCAGACACCCAGCTGACTGGGGCCATGCAGGCGCCACAGATTTGAGATGCTTTGATGGCAGAAGCTATATTTCATATACTTCTGTCATACCCCACAATATCCCTATATCATGTGTTTCTTTTAGCAGTTCTCTCTACTTATATATTTCATGCGCTTTTGGGTATTTTCTATAGCCCTGGGGCACACTTTGGAGCTGAAAAAGATAAGCATTGGTTGGCATTACTATAAGCCAGTAAAATAGAAAAGATAATCCAATTATATGTACTTTATAATCTTATTTCCTATCTGATCCATTTCTGATTCTGGAAAGTACCTAACCTCTGAATAACTTGTAATTAGCTGAAATTATCCAGGACTTATGAAGTAAAGAACATGTGTTTTAATTTATTTAAATACTTTATCCATGTGTAGTTTGACTGTTAGAAAATATTTTTAAGTCTTAGAAATGTTTCTTGGAACTATGGTGTCATTTCTTTTATTACACTAAAATATTCATGTCTCAGTTTGTTTGAATCCAGAACTAATATATGTGACATTTTGATTTTGGTGAACAAGGGCTGTATCTTCAGTTACTATAATTAAGCCATCTCAGATTTCACATACAGTTAGTTAGTTAATAAATATTCATGAGGCTGCCAGGAGAGTGCAACCAGTGATAAAGGAGATGGTCTGTATTCAGAATCCACTGAGCACACTTATTCTCAAGGCCCTCTGGTAGATGACATGTTAAAGTAAATTAAGTCTGGATCTCTCAGTTAAGAGCACAGACTCTGAAAGGAATGTGTTGTGCAAACCCCATCCGCAGAAATAGAATTAAAAAAAAATTGTGCAAAGTCAGATAAAAATTTACCTTTAATATGAATGTCAGTGTATTTTGCTTACACATTTTAAAAGGTCATCTGCAAAAAAGTTACATATTTCTTCTGCTGAATTAATTTCCTTTAAAAAGTTTCACTTCATAAAAGTTGTTATGCTTGCTTCCACCAGAGGTCAGTTGGAGTGGGCCCATATCACCATGTAATACTTTAGTTTCTTTCTCATCCCCATTACTGAAAGAAAGTCTTCTTTATTTTATAATGGAAAATTTCATTATCAGTAGTATTAGGTGGACTTCTGAAATGGTTCATGTAAACAGAAAGTTCTGTTTTAAGAAGCATTACTATTGGGCGCCTGGGTGGCTCAGTCGGTTAAGCGACTGCCTTCGGCTCAGGTCATGATCCTGGAGTCCCTGGATCGAGTCCCGCATCGGGCTCCCTGCTCGGCAGGGAGTCTGCTTCTCCCTCTGACCCTCCCCCCTTTCATGTGCTCTCTCTCAAATAAATAAATAAAATCTTAAAAAAAAAAAAAAAAAGAAGCATTACTATCTTCTTTGCCCCTGGGTGCATTTTGGAGCTATGGGCATATAACGGGCTGTGCTATGGCATCATTACCGTAACTGGATAATCAGACTTTTTTTTTAGGGTAGCAATAACCTATGGACATGTATCTAGTTGAATGTGTGGCCATGACACATGTTCTGTTACTTCCATACCTCATTTTGTTAGCTTGTGGTCACTCTTTTCATACCTCCCTTACAAATCTTCTCCTGAGAAAATTGGTTAACTTAATTCAAAAATGGGTTACTAGAGAGACCACCTGCGTGGTGCAGTTGGTTGGGCATCTGACTCTTAGTTTCGGCTCAGGTCATGATTTCAGGGTTGTGAGATCGGGCTCCATGCTTAGCACAGAGCCTGCTTGTCATTCTTTCCCTCTCCCTTTGCCCCTCCAGCTCATGCTCACTCTTTCTAAAATAAATAAATAAATCGAGGCGCCTGGGTGGCTCAGTCGTTAAGCGTCTGCCTTCGGCTCAGGTCATGATCCCAGGGTTCTGGGATCGAGCTCCGCATCGGGCTCCCTGCTCAGTGGGGAGACTGCTTCTCCCTCTCCCACTCCCCCTGCTTGTGTTCCTGCTCTCGCTCTCTCTCTCTCTGTCAAATTAATAAATAAAATCTTTGAAAAAAAAAATAAATCTTTAAAAACAAAACAAAAAAAGGGTTACCGGAGATCTCCTTGAAAAATCTGCAGTCACTGAAGTAGTGTGATTAACAGAAACCATCAAGAATGCTTCTGATGTTGCCATCACTTAGATTCCAGTAAATGTTTGAGATGAGCGCATTTAAATCCATCAAACAGCATTACGAGGAGCTACCATTTTATGCTGAGCATTCTCTTAGTTGCATAACTTTCATTTTTTTTCCCCAGCCTCTCTACAAGTCTTTGAAATGGCTGGTATTTTCTCCATTTTACAGATGAAGAAAATAAATCTTAAGGAGTTTTACTAACTTGCTCCTGCCCACAGAGTTAATACAACAGTGGGGATTTGAGGCCAGGTCTTTCTGCCTTCAAAGTTGGTGTGCTCTGAATTGCCTCAGTGAAGTTGTAAGCTAAACACAGGTAGCCATTTCAGAGTTCTGTTTCCTCTTCTCTATGGCATTGCTGATGGAGTCCCCCATTCCTTAGCATGGCATATCTCTACAGACCTTTTATTTGGTCTAACCACCCATAATTCTTCTGTATGCCTTGTCCATGCCTAGTCACCTTTAATTCTCTCCTAACTTTGCCTTCTTTCCCTTATCTATATTCTTTGCATACCCTATTCATTCTTTCCTTATACTCTCCACCTCTCCTTCCCCCACACTAAAAACACACACAAATATAAATCAAAGAAATGAAACAAAACATTAAGCTCAGCTTTACTCGTAGTAGCATAAATTGCTTATTATATCGGAAAGTGTCCAACAACCATCAGCAGGTGAATGAATAAACATCCAGTTAATGAAATACCTCTCAGTAATCACAAGGAACGAATCATTGATCCATGCCACAACATGGAGGAATCTAAAAAATAAATGCTGTGAGAAAGAAGCTAGACTCAAATAGAATCTATTTTAAGTGAAATTTTAGAATAAGCAAAATTAATCGGTAGCGATAGAAATCAGATTGGTTGGGTGGGGGGATGTGAGGATGGATCGCAGAGGACCACAAGGCAGCTGGAAATGTTATATAACTTGTTTTGGGTGCTGGGTATAGGATGCAAACAACTCTCAAAACTCTTTGAAGTGAACAGTTAGCGTTTACTTGTTTTATTTTGTTAGTTAAACCTCGATTAAAAAAAAATCGGCTAAGCTCCTTTCGCACAGTTCTGTCATAGTTTATCACGAAGTTTTGCAGTTTGGCTTCACAGTCTCTTCCCCACTGGACTGAGGCAAGCTGTATGACTCATTCCATTTTGTATTTGCCCGTGTTTAGCACTCGCCTGGCACTTAGTTGGTTCTCAAGAGATGCTTGTTGAATTAATGGACTGCTACCTTCTGAAAAAGCCTGGCTTATTAAAAAAAAAAAAAAAGATTGGGTTTAGAAATAGTAGGGGCCCCACTGAGATGTTTAATACGTAGGGGCATGTAAATCTAAGCTTTTTAGGAGATACAATTCAAGCCATTACTAATTTAGTTACAGAGATTTGTATATTTAAAAAAATGGAGATTGAATGGGTATATTTTTAGTGCTTTGAGTCTTTTAGTCATTAGCTAACAGGTGATGTCTGAAGTTTATTTTATTTTTTAAGACTTATTTATTTATTTGAGAGAGCGAGAGTATGAGCAAGCAGGGGAGGAGCAGAGGGAGAGGGACAAACAGACTCCATGCTGAGCACAGAGCCAGACTCCGGGCTCGATCCCAAGGACCCCGGGATCATGACCTGAGCCGAAATCAAGAGTCAGACGTGCAACCAGCTGAGCCACCCAGGCATCCCTGAAGTTTAAACTAACAGTTTCTCAATGCTCTCCCTCCACCTTTTCTTTTGGAATAAGTTCGGACTGGAGCAGATCCCTGAGTCACACCTCTGGCCTTAGGGGCCTTGCAAATACTTCATTATTGAAATAAATTTTAGTTTACGAAGTTCATTTAAATAGCCAGGCATAGGTTGCTGAATGCTCAGTTGGTTTATAGCTAATGGGCCACATGGTGGTGCCTGTTCTCTGAGGGAACTTGGTAGCTTTTCTCTTGGGGAGAATTCCTCAGTATTTTAAATGCTGCCTGAGTCTGGTAGTTCAGAATTAGCTACCCGTGTTCAAAATGACACCAGTAGCAGTCAGGAAAGGTAGGGCATAAGACATTTAAAAAAATTTTTGTACAAATTGGGAGGGGTTTTAAAAACAAAAATCTCACAAGAATGCCTGCTGTGCAACCCACCCTTTCAATTGTAAAAAAAATTATATATAAATATTTCTTGAAAAAAAATTAGAAGAAAATATTGATGTTGTAATAGGTATTTTCATGTCATTGAAACTTTTTATTGTTATGTTAATCACCATACCTTACTTACATCATTAGTTTTTGATGTAGTGTTCCATGATTCATTGTTTGTGCATAACACCCAGTGCTCCATGCAGAACATGCCCTCCTCAATACCCACCACCAGGCTAACCCATCCTCCCACCCCCCTCCCCTCTAGAACCCTCAGTTTGTTTCTCAGAGTCCATAGTCTCTCATGGTTCATCTGCCCCTCTGATTCTCCCCCTTCATTTCTCCCTTCCTGCTATCTTCTTTTTTTTTTTTTTTTAACATATGATGTATTATTTGTTTCAGAGTTACAGGTCTGTGATTCAACAGTCTTACACAATTCACAGCGCTCACCATAGCACATACCCTCCCCAGTGTCTATCACCCAGTCACCCCATCCCTCCCACCCCACCCCCCACTCCAGCAACCCTCAGTTTGTTTCCTGAGATTAAGAATTCCTCATATCAGTGAGGTCATACATGTCTTTCTCTCATTGACTTATTTCGCTCAGCATAATACCCTCCAGTTCCATCCACGTCGTTGCAAATGACAAGATTTCATTTCTTTTGATGGCTGCATAATATTCCATTGTATATATATACCACATCTTCTTTATCCATTCATCTGTCGATGGACATCTTGGCTCTTTCCACAGTTTGGCTATTGTGGACATTGCCACTATAAACATTGGGGTGCACGTACCCCTTCGGATCACTACATTTGTATCTTTGGGGTAAATACCCAGTAGTGCAATTGCTGGGTTGTAGGGTAGCTCTATTTTCAACTTTTTGAGGAACCTCCATGCTGTTTTCCAGAGTGGCTGCACCAGCTTGCATTCCCACCAACAGTGTGGGAGGGTTCCCCTTTCTCCACATCCCTGCCAACATCTGTCATTTCCTGACTTGTTAATTTTAGCCATTCTGACTGGTGTGAGGTGGTATGTCACTGAGGTTTTGATTTGGATTTCCCTGATGCCGAGTGATGTTGAGCACTTTTTCATGTGTCTGTTGGCCATTTGGATGTCTTCTTTGGAAAAATGTTCATGTCTTCTGCCCATTTCTTCATTGGATCATTTGTTATTTGGGTGTTGAGTTTGGTAAGTTCTTTATAGATTTTGGATACTAGCCTTTTATCTGACATGTAATTTGCAAATATCTTCTCCCATTCTGTCGGTTGTCTTTTGGTTTTCTTGACTGTTTCTTTTGCTGTGCAAAAGCTTTTTATCTTGATGAAGTCCCAATAGTTCATTTTTGCCCTTGCTTCCCTTGCCTTTGGCGATGTTTCTAGGAAGAAGTTGCTGCGGCTGAGGTCGAAGACGTTGCTGCCCGTGTTCTCCTTTAGGATTTTGATGGACTCCTGTCTCACATTGAGGTCTTTCAACCATTTGGAGTCTATTTTTGTGTGTGGTGTAAGGAAGTGGTCCAGTTTCATTCTTCTGCATGTGGCTATCCAATTTTGAGTCTATTTTTGTGTGTGGTGTAAGGAAATGGTCCAGTTTCATTCTTCTGCATGTGGCTGTCCAGTTTTCCCAACACCATTTGTTGAAGAGACTGTCTTTTTTCCATTGGACATCTTTCCTGTTTTGTCGAAGATGAGTTGACCATAGAGTTGAGGGTCCATTTCTGGGCTCTCTAGTCTGTTCCATTGATCTATGTGTCTGTTTTTGTGCCAGTACCATACTGTCTTGATGATGACAGCTTTGTAATAGAGCTGGAAGTCCGGAATTGTGATGCCACCAGCTTTGCTTTTCTTTTTCAACATTCCTCTGGCTATTCAGGGTCTTTTCTGGTTCCATACAAATTTTAGGATTATTTTCTCCATTTCTTTGAAAAAAGTGGATGGTATTTTGATAGGGATTGCATTGAATGTGTAGATGGCTCTAAGTAGCACTGACATCTTCACAATATTTGTTCTTCCAATCCATGAGCATGGAACGTTTTTCCATTTCTTTGTGTCTTCCTCAATTTCTTTGATGAGTATTTTATAGTTTTCTGACTACAGATTCTTTGCCTCTTTGGTTAGGTTTATTCCTAGGTAGCTTATGGTTTTGGGTGTAATTGTAAATGGGATCGACTCCTTAATTTCTCTTTCTTCTGTCTTGTTGTTGGTGTATAGGAATGCCACTGATTTCTGTGCATTGATTTTCTATCCTGCCACTTTACTGAATTCCTGTATGAGTTTTAGCAGTTTTGGGGTGGAGTCTTTTGGGTTTTCCACATAAAGTATCATATCATCTGCAAAGAGTGAGAGTTTGACTTCTTCTTTGCTGATTTGGATGCCTTTTATTTCTTTTTGTTGTCTGATTGCTGTGACTAGGATTTCTAATACTATGTTGAATAGCAGTGGTGATAGTGGACATCCCTGCCGTGTTCCTGACCTTAGGTGGAAAGCTCTCAGTTTTTTTTTTTTATTGTGTTATGTTAATCACCATACATTATATCATTAGTTTTTGATACAGTGTTGCATGATTCATCGTTTGCGTATAACACCCAGTGCTCCATTCAGTACGTGCCCATCACCAGGCTAACCCACCCCCCCGCCCCCCTCCCCCCCAGAACACCCAGTTTGTTTCTCAGAGTCCGTAGTCTCCCATGGTTCATCTCCACTTTCAATTTCCCCCCCTTCATATTTCCCTTCCTACTATCTTCTTTTTTTTTTTTTAACATATAATGTATTATTTGTTTCAGAGTTACAGGTCTGTGATTCAACAGTCTTACACAATTCACAGCGCTCACCATAGCACATACCCTCCCCAATGTCTATCACCCAGCCACCCCATCCCTCCCACCCCCCACCACTCTAGCAACCCTCAGTTTGTTTCCTGAGATTAAGAATTCCTCATATCAGTGAGATCATATGATACATTTCTTTCTCTGATTGACTTATTTCGCTCAGCATAATACTCTCCAGTTCGATCCACGTTGTTGTAAAAGGCAAGATTTCATTCCTTTTGATGGCTGCATAATATTCCATTGTATATATATACCACATCTTCTTTATTCATTCATCTGTCGATGGACATCTTGGCTCTTTCCATAGTTTGGCTATTGTGGACATTGCTGCTATAAACATTGGGGTGCACGTACCCCTTTGGATCACTACATTTGTATCTTTGGGGTAAATACCCAGTAGTGCAATTGCTGGGTCGTATGGTAGCTCTATTTTCACTGAAACCCTTAGGTATTTATTAAATGAACGCATAATCATTTTGTGGCTGTACCATAACTGACTTGATCATCTTTCGGTCCTTGGATATTTAGATTATTTCACATTTTTTCTCTTAATCGGTAATTAATAATCCCTTGATAAATATTGAGTTTATTATCAGACAATAATTGTATTTAATGTTGAAATGAATGTTTTCTTAAGAAGTTGTAGTCTGGGGACGCCTGGGTGGCTCAGTCGGTTAAGCGTCTGCCTTTGGCTCAGGTCATGATCCCAGAGTCCTGGGATCGAGCCCCACATCGGGCTCCCTGCTCTGCGGGGAGCCTGCTTCTCCCTCTGCCTCTGCCTCTGCCTCTCTCTCTCTCTCTCTCTCATGAATAAATAAATAAAATCTTTAAAACAAAAAAAAAGAAGTTGTCGTCTGAATTTTGGTGTTTCTATAGACTATATTCCAGAGGCAGTGTAGCATCAGGAGTTATGAGTGTGGATTGGGGGGCCGATTGTCTTGGTTTGAATCCTAGTTTCTGACCCTGAACAGATTACTTCCCAGTGGCTCAGTGTCCTCATCTGTAAATTAAGAATAATAACAAACCTCCACTATGAAGATATAAAATGTGTGGAACAGGGCCTGACACACAGTATTATAGAGATGTCAAGCATTATATTTACTATGTCAGGACATATGAATATTATAAACATTTTAAAAGCTTCTTTACGAGTATTGCCAAATTCCCACTAGAGGTTTCCCATCAGCATTACCTCAGGATGCTGATTTTTCACATACAGAATTAGTTATTAGCAAAACTTCCTTGTATGCATCTGTTATTATTGGCATGTCCTTAATACTCAGTTTCTCCTCTTTGTTCTTGCCAGCCCTAATCTTCGTGATATCATTTATCTACTAATAAGTGTGGAAACAAACTAAAAAACTGCACTATTCTCTTCTGGCATATATCTTCTTTTTTTCTTTTGTTTTAAGGGACTTAGAGTGTGACATGTTACTTTCTTATGAGGATAGGTAGGAGGGTCACGTGAAAGTTTGAGACCACTGTCGTAATAGGAGAAAATAAAGGTGTGTAGAGTGTTTTAAAAATGCCTGGAGGGATGTCTGAGAAGAGTGTCCAGTTCTTCAGGATTTCCTTTTGTGTTCAAGGGGAAAAAAGCAGGTGGACAAGACAAGAGTTCTGTAGAAAGTTGGGGCCTGGAAAGGCGATGTTCTAGGGAGTAGCTTAGGGAGAAGCTCTTTTCTTCTCTCACGTGGGTCAGAGCCCTTTCATCCCCATCTGTGTCACCCGTTGCATTCTGGGTAAGCTCTGTTTGGGAGAGCGCATCTCTGACCAAAACAGGTTTGAGGAGCTTTTCGCCCTGCGAGGAATGAAGCCTCAGGGAGAAGTCTCCTGGCGCTCCAGACACTTACTACTCTGTGTGTCTTTCCTTTTGCTCATCAGCACGCGTGGGTGTGGCTGCGGGAAGGGGGTGCCAGAGCCCTGCTGGGATGAAGTGAGGTCACCTGCTATGTGGCTTCTGAAGCCTACTGGCGCATGGACGTGATGCTGTCACTGAAGCAGTTGCCCCACAAGCTGTAAACTACATTTAAATATGAAACTTTGGGTGGGAGGTAATCTCATTGTAAAACAAGCCCAGGTTGAATTTTTTTTCCAGTGGTTCAGAGTGGTTGTCTTGGATGTTCCCTACCCTTTATCCCTGCTGTTGACTCACTCCATGACTGGCCTTGTATTAGAGGAGCGAAAAGTACTGTGCTTGTGAATCACCCTGTAGTTCCTTCAGCTTGAAAAATGTAGCCTTGCAACCTGAAAAAATACTCAAATCCTTGGTCAAAGTAAAAGAGATCACAACTGTGTGAAAGAAATTATTAAGACTTCTAGATGTCAGTTATACCTCTGTTAAAGAAAAAGAATTCTAGGTCACTCTCTTTCATGAAGAATGAAATTTGTTAGATGAATATTAGACCATGTATTAAGTTACTTTTGGTTTTGTTCCTTGGGCCACTGTGACTGATTCATGGTACCAGTCAATACTTACCAAGAAAGACTGATTATATTCAAGGTAAACAGAGGAAGAATGTTCTATTGTGCAGTAACCCACAGTCTATTACCAGAGAGAGACAAGAACTCCCAAGTTCTTATTTTTGTTCCTTGTATTGATTTACTGTATCACCTTGACAAGAATTAAGGATTTTTCTCTCTTTTTCTAGTTCACCATATAGAGAGTTTTTATGCAGTATATTTATTGAAAAAGGGATAGTTTTCTTGGTAGCTGAGGACATTTTACTTTGGTTTTCCTTTTTCTGGAATTATTATGATAAGAAATTAAGGCACCTATTTATCTTATGTCTTTTCCTAGGTTCCTTGATTCTGGAGAGTATATGGGCTTGAGTCACCCTGTGTCTTATTCCTACTAGTACAAAGTAGGAAGGGCATTAGAAATTCTGGATCAAATCCCAGCTCTGCTGCTTCCTTCCTTGTGGAAGCCTTGAGCCAGATTAAATCCTTTGAAATTTATTTATTTTTAATGAGTAGAATGAAGGTCATGATACATAAATACAGTAGTATTTGTGAGATGATGTGAAGTCCTGTAGCGTATGGCATAGTAACTTTGACATGAGTTTGACACTTGACATTTGTTGTAGGTGCTTAATACGCATTTGCTAATTGAATTAAAATGTTTAGGAAGCCAGTAGTATTTGTTGAGGTCAACTGTATCATATTTATACTACTATCATCTTACTTAGTGCTTATATTAATACATGTATTAGGTATCTAGTAAGGTACCTGGTGATGGTTACTCAGTTTTACAGATGAAATAACTTGAGTTAACAGAAGGTAAATCATTTTCCCAAGCTGAAATTGTTCGCTGGTGTTGATGCCAGGATCTGGACTCATATTTGTGTAGGTCCCTTACTCCTGCCTCGACTCCTAAGTGTGTTCTCTCTCCTTCCCACAGCTACCTTCATAGCCTACCAAGTGGAGCACATAGAGAGTGAACTATATAGAGGGAAATTCCTTTTATTTTATTTTTTTCTGTTTTAAAGCCTAAAGGCACCTGATTACTTACTAAACTTACATAAGTGTATATTATCTAAGGTATTGGTTGGGACAGAAAATAAGGGAAAGAGGAAATATTCTTTCGGAAACCAACAAGTACAATTTGAAAGAAATCTGAGAACACAATAAGCATTCATTATAATTTGTTGTTTATATTTTTCTCTGAGCTTTTGGAGGTCTTAATTTTTGGGTTAACTAGGATTGATTTGGATTTTAAAGTGAGTGGTTCTGTTTTCCTTCCATATGGTAGTTATAATTGTAAAAGTTTTCAAAACTAAAGACTTTAAAACCGCACATGATCTCAGGTACTCATAATCTTGGTGGATTTATCTCATATATAAATAGTGTGGAAACAATGTTTATTTACTTTGTTTTCATCAACTTGTATATAATAACTATGCTCTTTAGGATATATTCTTATCCAGACCTCTGAATCTGAAGGAAAGGCAAAGATTGAAAACCCTAAAAGAACTGTAATTTCTTTAAGTTGTTGAACACAGATAAAGAATTGCAGAAACTTTCTACCCTTGACAGTGACTCAGAAGGACAGCAGCTAGATCATAAACAGTTCTTCAATGTTGTAGCAGTGTAACTGTACTTAGAGGATTCTTCATGTTCATGTGTTTTTAGCGTGCTCCGTTGGAGAAAGTAGGCTAAAATCAGATGTTAGGTGTTTTCTATTGCAGTTTTGCAATAGAAAGAACTGCAGTTGTGAGGACAGATACCAGTAAATTCTTCAGAGCAGAATCCAGTAAGTACTTCTTTTGTCCGCAGCCACCTCTACTGCGGATGCTCAGCCACGCAGCCCCTGCTGTGGCAGGAAAGTACCAGATCTGATTGTTGATTGTGGGGAGTGGTGGCAGCAGGGGAGGAGCTATCCAAAAAAGCCTTTGTGTGGAGAGATTTACGGCTCTACTGTTCTACATCATCTCTGCCTCAGCTTACTTAGCACATTCTATCCTTGGCCTGCTTCTGGATTCCTGACAGAGGAGAGCAGAACCATGACTGTATTTTGTCCTGTGGCTATTAAACTTCAAACTAGGGTGCCCTCCGAGCAGGATAATTTCTGAATATATTCTCAGTTATCATTTGTCCTTTCAGAGACTTTCTACAGCCTCGTCATTTTGGATCCCAGCCCGGGCAATCATCCTCTGAAAAGGTGTCACCAGCTGAGTGTCCCCTTCTTCTCCCGCCCTCTTACTCCTCTTTCCGCTTCCCTCGCCCTTCCCCTCTCTCCCCTGCTCTCCCTTTCCTCCTGCAGCCGGCAGCCTAAAAGCAGCCTAGCCATAACTGAAGTGTTTAGCTCTGTCTTCAGATCTGAGTGGGGGTACTCTGACCTGTGACAGTCTTTTTTCTGTGTCTTCTATAAAGTCTGTCAGAGTATTGAATATATAAATGAATAAAAGTACTTGAGACACCTTTTTTTCTCACGGTTATTATTCACGTAATACACAAAGGCATCTTCCTTGTAAGAGGTTCAAACACTCAATACAGAAATATGAAGAATGAAATATGCATTATATCACCCTGATCCCCACTCCTTCCAGCTTCTACCCTCTTCTGATGAAACTGTTCTTTCCAATTTGACACGCATCTTTTATATATATTATTTTTTTTTTCACTTAACTATATATCTTAGAATCTTTTTCATGTCACTATGTGCAAGGTTTCCATTATTGATATTCTGTAGGATGGGTGACGTATTTCCCCATGTCTTTGTTGGCCATTTTGCATTCCTTCTTTTTGACTTGTAGACTTGTTATGATCAAATCATTTGTAATTGGGAAGGGGCTGTCTTTTTTCCTACTGATTAATAGGAGTTATATTTTGGATGTTTTAGTGTGTATTATATATGTAGCATATATTTTCTTTCAGTTAGTCATGCTTTATTTTTAACTTCATTTATAGTGTCACTGTTACATCAGTACTTTGTCAAATTTGTCTGCCTTTATTAATTAATTAATTTTGAGAGAGAGAGAGAGAGCGTGAGCACACATTAGTGGGGGTGGGGGTGGGGTGTAGGGAGAGGGGCAGAGAGAGAGGGAGAGAGAGAATCCCAAGTAGGCTCTATGCTCAGTGTGGAGCCTGACATGGGGCTCAATGCCACGAACCTGAGATCATGTGTGACCTGAGCCAGAATCGAAAGTCAGCTACTTAACTGACTGAGCCACCCAGGTGCCCCAAATTTGTCTGCCTTAAAAAATTTTTTTTGTCTGCCTTTATATGTTCGTGTTTTTTGGAGGTTTTGTAATTTGTTTTGAAACACTCTTCCTCCCAGCTATTTTTAAAACACAATTTTCTGTGTTTTCTCCTAATGGTTTCATTTGTTTAAAAAAAGTCTTTCATTCTCAGGGCACCTGGCTGGCTCAGTCGGTAGAGCATGTAACTTTTGATCTTGGGGCTGTAAATTTGAGCCCCCATTACTTAAAAATAAAACCTTAAATTTTTTTCCTCGTTCTCATTTCTAATATTGTATAATTTCTTCATGTACTGCCAGATAGTGTAAGTCTGAAGATTTTATTATAGCTATATGTTTGAGATGCGTTGTCAGTTCCATGCTTATCTTGAAATAATATCTCCTTTTTAAGCTATATTCATTTTCTTGGCAGAAGGATTAAGGATTTTTGAAAATGTAAAGAGCTTCTTTATGAAGATATGCCAATAACTCTGTTTTAAATGTGGTGTTTAACCATACTTACTGTCTAGCACAGAAGCAGTAGACTGGTTATGCTCTCAGCAAGGAGGGACTGCAACAGAAAGTAATGTCAATTTTATTTAGATTCAGATGTTAACAAATAATAGTCATAAAAAACAAAAGCTGAGATTCATCAACATTGGGGATTTAAATTGATAAAGCTAGTAATAAGAAAGGGCAACCCTGGAATTTTTTTTTTAATCCTGTCATTTCTTGTAGAGGAGGAAGAATTCTTTTTAAGCTGTGAGTAATTGAACCTGAAAATGAAAGAGGAGAGACTGTCTCAACTATAGTCTTAAAGTATTTCTTTGTATCATGCAACAGTCTGAGAATCTCCTGTTACCAAAAGTAAATACAACAGAGACAGAACAATATTCCTGATTAGGAGATCAGGTATAGGCTTGAAGTATATGGGCCTTTGCAGTAGTGACTAAGCTAAGAAATTACTGGGAAATAACATTGATAGACTTTCACCCATGGAGTTCTCAGCTGTGTTGCTGATTTTTTTCTAATGATAATTTAATGGCATGATTTTGGTGGAATTTTCCTAATAAGAATCCTGCTTTTAACAAAACAGGGACCAGGGGGTAGATGCTGCGTCGAAGGCTCAGAGATGTTAAGTATCTTCCTCTAGGTCTGTAGTCCCACAGAGCTGGGTCACACGGATCAGTGGGGGAAAGTTGGATTAGTTGTAGCTCTATACTTATAGAAATAAACCATAATGATATTTCTGTGGGAATAATTAGTAAGATTTTTCAACTAAAATAGGAGCAGGGACTCCCTTGCTCTTACCATTACACCTACAACCTCCGTCACAGATGATGTTGGCTGGGGCCACTGTAGGTGAGCGTCACATCAGGTGGGCAAGGGATTTGTTACTACGACGAAGGGCAGAGCTGCTAGGTAGTGATTGGGTACAGGCTGCCAGCTCACAGGTGGCCAGAGGGGGCACTGGGCGGCAGGGGGAGCGGGGTGATGCTGTGCATCAGGTCTGATCCATTCTTATCCAGGTCCCTGCTCATCAGTGGTCATTGTCTCAGGAGCTGGTCTTTTCACTAATCCCAACTATTTCTTCCAGCCAGTTTTCCTTCTATAATGATAGAAATCTTAGAGGTTTTCCCTTGCTATTTTTACTGGATTGTACTACAGAGCTATTTCTGGGCAGTGGCGGGGAAACCGACTAGATCCATCCCCTTATTCTCTCCCACCCCTGTCTTTTTTCCACATGGCTCCAACACTTCATCGTTTCTTCTTTTTTTTTTTTTTTTAAGATAGAGCCTTTTGCAAAGTGTTGTCCAGTCTTTTGAAATTCACATATGAACCTTATTAATAAAACAGAAATCTCATGCTTGCTGTAAATTCTGATGTGACCTCTTGGTGTAAAGCATTGCAATTAGCTTTCCTGTATTCTTGAGAATGACTGATCTACAGAAGGTGAATTCCATCTTTTGTGTATCCTCACCACTGAAGATTTGTCCAAGCCTCACTTTTTACTTTTTGTTGTTAACTTATTAAGAAGTTAGCATTTTTTTTTTCTAAGTATGAAATTTATAATACTGAATATGCTTTTACAAACTGCATCCTCTCCCTTTCCCCCACCTTAGTAGCTGTATGACCCTGGGCAAGTTGTTTGACCCCCGAGTGCCTCTGTTTCTTCTTTTGTAAATGGACATTATCTCACAGGATTGTTGTGAGGATAATATGCAGTGTATGTGTGTCGCATGTATGTTGCTGAGAACAATACCTGGCAAATAGTAAGTGCTCCCACATTGTTTGCTACTATTATAACCCTCCTTCAGTGAAATGGGTAAACTCAGGCTATTCTGTGGTGGGGCAGGGACTCTAATAAAACAAAGACAATTAGAAAGGGAGAGAAAGGAAGCCAAGGATACTTACTGAGCAGATACTTTAAACTTCTCTGCAGAAGTTGACATATACTTTTTTCATTTATGGTGTATTTAGAATAGAGTTAAAGATCATATGTGGATATTTCCCAAAGCATATTGGCAACTATTAATCTAGCAGGGTCTTTTCCCTTGGCATGATCGAATTTGCTGGTTCCCTGTAGCTGAAAATAACTAGTGTTCTTTTTGTTGTTGTTTGTCATTTTGAAGTTATAGTTCATACAGTTTCTATTCAGGGAGGTCTGCTTGTCTAATGTTTCAGACAAACATAGGAGAACTGAAGGTGCTTGGTCTGTTGCTTCTTTAGAACAGGGGTTCCCCTTTCTTCCCTCCCTCCCTTCCTTTTTAAATTTTATTTATTTATTTATTTATTTATTTATTTATTTATTTATTTATTTATTTATTTA
>NW_023270807.1:22165658-22227071 GCF_011800145.1 Mirounga leonina | reverse complement strand
TTATTTATTTATTTATTTATTTATTTATTTATTTATTTATTTATTTAAGTAATCTCTACACCCAGTGTGAGGCTCGAACTCAGGACCAGCCAGGCACCCCAGGAGTTCTCAGTTCTTGACATTTTTTCATTCATGCTCAGAAGCAAAGATCTCATAAATTGGAGACCCCTTGTTTTTCTGCATTATTCGATTAGAGGTTCTATTGTTTGATGACATAGAAAAGAAGTGGGTTTTAGAATCAGATTAAAGATCCCACTTAGGTTGTGGAATATTAAGCTGGTTTCTTAATCTCCCCAAATCTTGTTTTTTATATCTTTAAAATGAAGAGGTATCATCCAGCTCAAAGAATTATGATTGAAGTGAAAATTTTTGTGAAATGTACATAAATACTTGGTGGTAGAATTCCCCCTGAAGGCTATGTGTCTAGCATATAAAGTTGAGCTTTCTAAATCACCTTCATAGCATGAATATCAGAGATGAGTTAAACAAGTTAGGCTGGGTGTTGTTTTTTATTCCAGGGGAATTCTGCCTGGGGTGTTAGAGAATGTGATGAGCTAGTTCGGCAGTGAAATGTAACATCCTATTGGTTTGCCTTGTTGCAAAAAAAGTTAGGAAATCAAAACTCTCTTTTTAAGGGACTTCGTATCAACAGCTTAAAATTAAAAGGAGAAAGATAACTTAGTTTTTTTTTTAGTAATAGTTGTATATATCCTATACAAAATAGTGCAGGAGGCTGGCTTTGCTAGTGTTTGTTTAAAAGGGGGAGTTGACTAGTTTTCAGCTTATAAGGGGGAGTGTCTAGTCAGTGTTTTTCTTTCTACATAGAAAGTTAACAGGACTCTGACACATCAGAGTTTGTACGGAAAGTTTAGGGAACTACTGGACACACTACTCTCAGAATGATGGGGCAGCTCATGAGGAATGATCAAGACTGGAACGCAAAGCTGGTGGGGCTGATGTGCTGTATGGGTTAGTAGTTTGACCTGTAATATCGCTTTCATGTTTTCAGTACTGAGAAAGGAAAGTTGCATTACCTGTGTTGGTTTGTGTGGAGGGAGTTAAGCAGACTGTGGGGCACCCTTCAGAAATCCGGACAGGTTACATAATAACTAATGAGCCTCCTTGGAGAGAACTTTCACCCTCTTGTTGTACATAGGAGATGTATTTAAATAATCCTAATATTTATTTTATGTGTGATACTAAGTGGATTTAATTTCCATTGGATTTTACTGAAAACCAGTCAGCGTAGGTTGTAACAGTAATAAGTGCTCTTTTTGCACATTTGTGTTTTCCAAATGCTGTTATTCTTTGCTTTCTGTGTCATTACATATTTTCAGCCAGGTTGTACTTAAGGTGATCATAGGTGTATATTTTTACTTGAAACTTAGTCTATACATGAAATAATTTTCCAATAGAGGAATGTTCTAAAACTTCATTCAGAAAAATAACTGGATAGTCTGTAAAACCAGTAACATCAGTTAAAATCTCAGGAATGGTTTTCCCTTTTTGTTGTCATAGCAATGTTGCCCTAAATATAAATCTCAATGTTAGACATCCCTTACTGAAATGAAATAAAGAACCATTATGAGACTTGTAATTGGAAAATTAGATAGTGTAATCTGGAATACTCCCTTTCGAAGTAACTCCCTTTTGAAATAATGCTTTTGGAAAGTGGCAAATCACTGTCTCCCCAGACTTAAATTATTCCCTGATCGTAAGTGCCTTTCCTGAAGGAAGCTGAGGCCCTTCAAGTCCATCCACATTACCACTTTCCTCCTTGTTGTAGCACTGTGGGAGGCTTCTAGTGTTGAAGAACCTGCCTTGGTATACTTGAATGGGAGACATCTAGGTTGATCATGGTTTAAAAGAAAAGGTTTAGGTGTTACTGTTAGAAAACTGTATCAGAATTTATGAATTGTGTGTGTTATTTAGTTAGCTTTACTCTTTGTACCTTACTCGTGTAATGTAGTTGTGGGTCATAATTCCTAGGTATATTACCTCAGCATTACCTGCCAAATATTTAGCTCGCATCTTACATTTTCAAGAGTGCTTTTGAGCCTCTAGCAGAAACCTCCACAACCAAACCTCAGTGATCAAAATAACCTTTTTAGAGTTGTATTATTTAAGTGAATCTCTCATCTGTACCGGGAGGTAAATTATTTGATTAAATCACCGTTCTTTATATCCCATGTGGGTAAGCAATTAATCAATAAGTGATTTTTTTTTAAGAACGTATGTTCTGTATCTTCATATTCCTTAAAATAGAGGACCACTTTTTATTAATTTAAAAAATAAGAAATTTATTAACCATTATATGCCAAGAGGAGAATTTATATATATACATAATTATGTACATAATTATATATTGTATATAACATTATATGTATAATTATATATAACATATACATATATTAAATTTAATGAGGCAGAGTAAACTTGTTAAGAGTTTGTATTATTACATGATAATCCAAAAAATTAATAAAATTTTGGAGGATAGTTACAGGAATGCCTTAATCTCATATTTTATAACATGATATGAAAGCTATCCTTGAATTATGAAGATTTTTAATTAATAATACATTTTAATGTCTTTTTTTGATGATTTAAGATTAGGGTCCTAGGTTGTTAATTGGATGGGAATAATGTGGTTATTGCCTAAGAAGTAATCTTTTTTTTATTCCCTTACTCTGTTTTCGTCTTGCTAGAGGCTTGGAAAAGCACTGCTGAAAAGGTGATAGGAGTACTAGACTTTGGTGCAGAGGTTTTATTGTTTGCACTTGCTTGTCCAAAGTTCACATGGCACAGAAATTTCTTTCACATGGTAGAGCCAGATTCTTCAGCACCCTGTCTGTGATTGAGATGTGTTCAGCACTTCCATTTGAAAGATGACTCTATCTTTGGGGTAGAGGAAAGGACTCTGGAGGGAATCACAACACATGGGTTTTAACACATGGCTGGCTTCTGTCTTGCTAATCTACTTCAAGTCCCATTTCACTGCCCTGAGCAGGGTTGGTCTTTCTCTCATTTGTGCTTGCTTACATGGTGAATGCTGCATCATTTGCTCAGTTGGCATGCTTATCACACTGCCTTCATGTCAGGTGCCCTCTCTAGATGATGAACTCCGGAGAGCAAGGGCCAGTGCACTTTCTGTCAGCATGGTTGTCCCATTACCACCGTGGCACTGGGCTTATCATATGGCCTGATAGATGTTGGAACAAATGAGTAAATGAGAGATGTATAGAATCTACATTTTATCAGAAGTAGGACTAGTAGTTGCTTCTTATTCTTTGTTCTTACGTTGTGTACTAGTAATTTAGGTTCATTCTGAACTCTTTAGGCATGGCAAGCCTCAAGGATGTTTAAGATGCCATTATTTCTTTAAGAGATATAGTAGTATACCTACCTCTATAGAGTTCAGTTATCCTTTTTGAAGCATAATAAATTCAGATTTTGGGTAATTATTTGTTAAGTGCATAAAAGCACTATAACATCTTCTGTGGGGAAGACAAAGGTGAGTAAGGTACAGATGATACCCCAAAGGGGCCAACAGAGGAATTAATACATATTTTGTGGATGATAATGTTGGTTAACAATTATTTGATATCATTATTCTTGGGGAGAGTTGTGCCTAGAGATTTTACATTGGGAATTAGTGTTTTTGTTTTCTCTGGATAAATACCCAGAAGTCAAATAACTGGATCAACTACCCTATGGTCATT
This sequence comes from Mirounga leonina, assembly GCF_011800145.1. NCBI lineage: Eukaryota > Metazoa > Chordata > Mammalia > Carnivora > Phocidae > Mirounga > Mirounga leonina. The sequence goes on along the minus strand of NW_023270807.1, from coordinate 22,223,352 downwards.
CTATTTTTAATTTTTTGAGGAGCATCCATACTGTTTCCTATAGTGGCTGTACCAATTTATATTCCCACCAATAGAATACAAGGGTTCCCTTTCATCCACGTTCTCTCCAGCACTTGATATTTCTTCACTTTTTGATAACAGCCATTTTAACAGGTGTGCTGTGATATCTCGTTGTGGTTTTGATTTACATTTCCCAGATAATTAGTGACATTGAACATCTTTTCATGAACTTTTGGCCATCTGTGAATTCTACCAAACATTCAAAGATTTGATAGCTATCCTCAAATTGTTTCAAAAATATCGAAGAGGAGAGGACATTTCCAAACTCATTTTACAAGGCTAGCATTACCTTGATATCAAAACCAGACAGGACACCACGAAAAAGAAAATTATAGGCCAATATCCCTGATGAACATAGATGCAAAAACCTTCAACAAAATATTAGCAAACCAAATTCAACAATAGATTAAAAGGGTCATACATCATAATCAAGTGGGATTTGTTCTGGGTGATTCGACATTCACAAATCAATCAAAATGATGCACCACATTAACAAAATGAAGGAAAAAATTATATTATCTCAATAGATGAAAAAAGACACTTGACAAATTTCAACATCCATTATGATAAAAACTCAAAGAAGTGGGTGTGAAGGGAACACAGCTTAACATAATAAAGGCCGTATATACCAAACCCACAGCAGTAAAAAGCTGTGTACTCTTGAACTTTTGTTTGTTGGGGGTTTTTTCATTACTGATTCAGCCTCCTTACTAGTACTTGATCTCTTCAGCTTTTCTATTTCTTCATGATTTGATCTTGGAAAATTGTATGTTTCTGGGAATTTATCCATCCTACGTTTAATTTGTTGGGGTATAATTTGTTCATAGTAGTTTCTTCATGATCCTTTGTATTTCTTTGGTATCAGTTATAACTTCTCTTTCATTTCCAACTTTATTTATTTGAGCTCTCTTTTTTTTGGTGAGTCTAGGCAAAAGCTTGTCAATTTTATCTTTTCATATATCTTTTCAAAGAACCAGCTCTTGACTTCATTGATCTTATTTATTTATTTATTTTGTCTACATTTCATTTATAGATGGTCCCTAACTTATGGCGGTTCAAGTTAGATTTTTTGACTTACTCTAGTATGAAAGTGATTTCTATTCAGTAGGGAACTATACTTTGAATTTAATCCTTTTTTTTGGCTCCTGAAATGTGGTATAATACTCTCTCATGATGGTGGGCAGTGTCAGCTGCAGCTCCCAGTCAGGCATGCAGTGACAGGTAAACAACTAATATAGTTACAGCCATTAAAACCATTATGTTTTTCATTTTCAGTATAGTATTCAATAAATTACATGAAGAATCAACACTTATTATAAAATAGGCTTTGTGTTAGACGATTTTGCCCAACTGTAGGCCAGTGTAAGTGTTCTGAGCATGTTTAAGGTAGGCTAGACTAAGCTGTGACGTTCTGTAGGTTTGCTGTAATATATTCATTATCAATCTATGATATTTTCAGTCTCTGATGGGGTTACTGGGACATAACCCTATTATAAGTTAAGGAAGTATTTCCCACTCTTTATTATTTCCTTCCTTTTACTAATTTTGGGCTTTCTTTGCTTTTATTTTCCAGTTCCTTTAGATGTAAAGTTGGATTGTTTATTTGAATTTTTCCTTGTTTCCTAGGGCAGACCTGTATTGCTGTGAACTTTCTGCTTAAAACTGCTTTTGCTGTATCCCATAGGTTTTGGAATGTTGTATTTACATTTTTATTTGTCCCAAGATATTTTTTAATTACCCCTTTGATTTTTTTGTTGACTTATTGTTTGTTCAGTAGCATGTTGTTTAATCTCCATGTATTTGTGATTTTTGTTCCTGTAATTAATTTCTAGTTTTATACCATCGTAGTCAGAGAAGATGCTTGATATGATTTTAATCTTCTTAAGTTTGTTGAGACTTGTTTTTTTGTCTAACATTTGATCTGTCCTGGAGAATGTTCCACGTGTACTTGAGAAGAATGTGTATTCTGCTGCTTTTGGATAGAATATTCTGTAATTGTATTAAGTCCATCTGGTCCAACGTATCATTTAAGGCCAATGTTTCCTTAATAATTTTCTGTGTGGGTGATCTATCCATTGATATAAATGGGTTGTTAAAGTCCCATACTATTATTGTATTGCTGTCAGTTTCTCCCTTTAGGTCTTGTTAATATTTGCTTCATATATTTAGAGTGCATAAGTGTTTACAAGTGTTAAATCCTCTTGTTGGATTGACCCTTTTATCATTATGTAATGTCCTTCTTTGTCTTTTACACAGTCTTTGACGTTTTAAAGTCTCGTTTGTCTGATATAAGTGTAGCCATAGCAGCTTTCTTTTCACTTCTCTTTGCATACAGTATGTTTTCTATTCCTTCACTTTCAGTCTGTGTGTCCTTAGATCTGAAGTGAGTCTCTTACATGCAATGTATAGATGTCTTGTTTTTTGAATCCATTGAGCCAATCTGTGTCTTTTGATTGAAGAATTTAGTCCATTTACATTTTAAGCAATTATTGGGGCACCTGGCTGGCTCACTTGGTAGAGCATGCAACTCTTGATCTTGTGGTTGTGAGTTCAAGCCCCATGTTAGGAGTAGAGAATACTTAAAAATAAAATCTTAAAAAAAATAAAGCAGTTATTGATAGGTATGTATTTAATGTCATTTTGTTAATTGTTTTCTGGTTATTTTTGTAGTTCCTCTCTGTTCCTTTCTTCTTCTTTTGCTTTCTTCCATTGTAATTTGATAACTTTTTTTAGTGTTAGGTTATGTTTCCTTTCTCATTATCTTTTATGTATCTACTATAAGTTTTTGCTTTGTGGTTACTATGAGATTCATCTGTCTCATTCTTTATATATAACAATCTATTTTAAGTTGATAATAATTTGAGTTTGAGCACGTTCTAAGAACTGTACCTTTTACTTTGCTTCCACCCTCATGTTTTTTGTTTTTGTTATCATATCTTACATATTTTTATTTTGTTTACCCCTTAACTTACTATTGTAGCTATAGTTAATTTTACTACTTTTGTCTTTTAACCTTCACACATTTACAAGTGGTTAATCCACTACGTTTATATTTGCTTTCCCAGTGCAGTTTTTACTTATGTAAACATAAGTTTTCTTGTTAATTAGTTAGTGCCTTTTCTTTTCAGCTTGAAGAAGTTTCTGTAACATTTCTTGGAAGGCCAGTTTAGTGGTGATGAATACCTTTAGCTTTTACTTGTCTGGAAAACTCTTTATCTCTCTTTCAATTCTGAATGATAAACTTGATGGGTAGAGTATTCTTGGTTGGAAGTTTTTTTCCTTTAAATATTTTGAATATATCATGCCACTTTCTTCTGGCCTTCAAAGTTTCTTCTTAAAAATCAACTTATTGTCTTATGGGGCTTCCTTGTATGTGGCAAGTGGTTTTTCTCTTGCTGCTTTTAAGATTCTCTCTTTTTCTTGAACTTTTGACATTTTAATTACAATGTCTCTTGGTGTGGGTCTCTTTGAGTTCTTCTTATATGGAACTTTCTGTGCTTCCTGGACCTGGATGTCTCCTTCCTTCCTTAGGTTAGGGAAATGTTCAGCCATTATTTCTTCAAAAAAGTTTTTTGCCCCTTTTTCTCATTCTTTTTCTTCTTCTGAGATTCTTATAATGTAAATGTTACTCTGCTTGATGTTGTTTTATGGGTCTCTTAAGCTATCTCCTCTTTTTAAAATTCTTTTTTTTTTCTTTTTGCTGCTGTGTTTGGGTGGGTTCCACTGCCCTGTCTTCTAGGATGATCTGTTCTTCTGCCTCATCTAGTTTGCTGTTGAACCACTCTGATCCATTTTTCAATTCAGTTATTATATTCTTCAGCTCTGTGACTTCTGTTTAGTACTTTCTTAATATTTTCTATCTTTGTTGAAATTCATCCATTCTTCTCTCAAGTTCTTTGAGTATCTTAATGACCATTACTTGAACTCTTTATTGATAAGTTACTTATCTCCATTTCATTAAGGTTTTTTCCTGGGTTCTTATCTTGTTCTTTTGCTTGGAACATATTCCTGTGTTCCCTCATTTTGCTTGTCTCTCTATGTTCATTTCTGTGTATCAGGCAAATCACCTACCTCTCTCTGTCTTGAAGGAGTGGTTTTGTGTAGGCAATGGACCTTATCATTCAACCTTGCCCTAGCTCTTTGTTGTCTCTCAAACTTTTGTGATTGTTTAAGCAGCCTGGTTTATCCTTGACATGTCCCAGTTGTTGAGATTGTGCCAAACCCTGACAGTGTTCCAAAGGAAGGGATCTCACTCGGCATTTATTTTCTGGCTGATTGGAAGCCAGACCCTCAGGCAGCACCTTTTAAAGTATGCAAATATATACAGTCCTATGGGACCATAGTCATAACCTCTCCTGGGCCTGCAGACCAAGTGATTTAGAAATGTCTTCTTGGAAACAGTTGAAAAAATCAGGGCTCCAGATGAGTGTATAAGCTCTTTCTGGGAAGTACCTGTAAGCTGTAGTGAGGCTGAGGGAGAGTACAAAGGTGGTGTCCTCTGGCCTATGTTTTCTAAGAGCTCCTCCGTGGTTTTTAGATGGATGGTATACCTGAAGCCTACCCCTCTGGCTAATGCTCCAAGATGAATAAATAGACCTTTTTTACAGGAACACGGGGGGTGTATCTGTCTAATGTTTGTGCTGTGCCCTGGGAGCGGTAGCTTGCCAAGAACTATCTCTTCTATTGTTTCAGTTCCATGGAGTCCAGCAACACAGTCCACCCTGGCCACCAGAGACAAGGGCTTCAAGTGTCACCCTTGTGTGGACTGCGTGTGCCCACTGGCTTTAGTAGAGTCCACACGGAGCCTAGGACTGGGGCAAACCCACCACCTTCGTAGTTCTTGGAGGCAGCCCAGGGCAGCCCAGGGCTTGGGGGCAGTACAAGGCTGCCTACTGGCTGAAGTGGGACTGTGGGAGAAGGGGGTGGTGGTGCCCTTGCACGTCCAGTAGAAGGTTTAAGATTAGCTAATGAATCTCCTTCTCATGTGGTCTAGGTGCTTTTTAAACTGCTGCTTTTGTGCTGGGTCCCTGAGTGAGTGAGTCTGTGTGTGAGCCCTTTAAGAGTGGACATTCTCTTTCCCACACAGCCCTTTGGGTCTCTTGGAAGTAAGTGCTGTTGTTTTTCGAAGTCTGATGTTTCGGGGGCCCATCTCTCTGGTGCAGGTCCAAGGGTTGTGATACCTGATGTGGGGCACAAATACCTTGCTCCTCAGGTAGATGCTCCACATTTGTGAGATCCCTTCCTGTTGTGGGTCACTGCACCTGGGGTAAGGTTTTTGGTGAGACCATGTCTCTGCCTCTCCTACCTGTCTCACTGTGGGTTTTTGTTATTGTTGTTGTTGTTGTTCTTTGTTGTGGAGGAGATGTTCAGCTAGTTTTCAGGTCTTTATCAGAGGGAATTCATTCACATGTGGCTGTAGATTTGGTGTGTCTATAGAAGGTGAGTTTAGGGTATTGCTATGCAGCTATCTGAATCCAATCTCCTTAACAGTGTCCATAAATACTTTTAATAAATAGAACAAACATTTTCAAAGGAACTTCATTTCCATTAGAATAGTTTAAGGGCACTCAGGGATGAAGAAGGAGGGGGAGTGAGACATAGCCTACCCCTAGGGAATGGATGGAAAATTTCAAACTGTGGTAGGGAAGGAAGAAGACCACCAAGGAAGAAGAAATCACTATCCTAGAAGCAGAAAGGAGGAATAAGGGAAACAAGAAGGTAGGGAATTGCTGCCTAGAACCAGGGAGGAGGAAGGTAGTATAAGTTTTGAATGTCAGTTCTAGATGTTGGAAGGTTATGGTTTTCTTTTGAAATAATGACGTGATGAACCACAACATTCTAGTACTCTTTCTCCTTAAATCATAAGAAGCCTTCCCTCATTCTTCTGTGTACCATGTCTGTGGTAACCAGGGCAGTATCAGCTCTCTGTAGTGAGGATCTAGTTGGGATGTTTCTTTTTTACCAGACAATTCAAAACTGGGAGTCTAGAAAAGCAGCAGCATGGTTAGTCATTAAACCAGAGTTTACTTCAGCCAAAGGACCTGAATGTAAGTCCTGCCTTTTATCACAGCTATTAAATGTTTTGCTAAATAGTTGTGGACAAGTGTTTTAACCCCTCTAAGTCTTGGTTTCTTCTTCCAAAAGAGGAGAATGACACTACCTACCTTCCCTCTTTTAGTTGGAAGACCAGATGGGATGTAATACGTGGTCAGGTGCTTAGGGATGTTCAGTGCAAGGGCTCACCTGAAGCTAGTAAGGTTTTTTGTCAGACAACATCCTAGTAATGGTAGTTGTGATGGAGTTTATGCAACAGAATGCGCAGAGGGGTTTGTTTAACGGAGTAACATTGGTAAATACAACACCAGGAAGAGACCAGTTTGACAGATGGCTCTCTAACTTTCTTACAGATAGCTGTAAGTTGCCAAAGTGTAACAGGAAAATCCAAATATACTAAACAATGTTTTTTTGAATACCTTACTTTTGTTTATATGCATAATCACAATTAAAGTCTCCTCTTTGTAGATTTTACCAACTTTGTTTTATATCTTTTTTCCCCTTCCAGATGAACGGGACAAAGTTCAAAAGAAAACGTTTACAAAATGGATAAATCAGCATCTCATGAAGGTCAGTTAATATTATTTTCACGTCTTGGAATTGTTTAGCATACTTTTAATTATTGTGCAGGAATTGATCATATAGCTCTGAAGCATAGCTTTTCAGTATCAAATTGAAAGTTTAAATTCTAGAGCATTTGACATGCATTTTAGTTATCTAAAATTATCTGGTGTGTGGCCTGTGGGGGGTGATGAAGGTGAGAAGATAAGTACACAGTGATTACAGTGCATTCTGTGACATTAGTTAAAACCTATTATTATTGGACTCTGAAAAAAATCTCAGCAGTTTAAGAAGTATGTAAATATTTATGTATTAGGGCATGGAAAAACTTCAATTCTCAGTAAGATTTTTTCTTTCTCAAGATTCAAACCAAGTTCTGGCATCAGATATATGTGGATGGCAGAGGGTTACATGAGAATAAGGATGGATTATAGAGACAGAAGTCTAGAGTTCTTTAACTTCTTGTACTTGGTATGACTCAGATATTGGTGCTTATGTGTACATTTCTCTGTGTAGTAAATAGTCGTGGTTCTGAAATTAATATTTATTTGTGTGCTCTGGAACACTTTGAAGATCTGATATAAGCTCTCCAGAAAAATAAACATGCACATAAAATTTGCATACAATTTCATGGAGTTATTGGATCCCACCGAAACCCTTCTATAAGTCTCAGCTAAAGCACCTGTATGACTTCACAATGAACTATTAATCACTTTCCCCCCCTCTATATGGATAGTCCTAAAGATGGAAACAGGTAACGTTTTAAGTCTGCTGTTTGGGACTTAGAAAGAATTTTCTCAGAAATAAACATTATTTTAAGTGTGGTTATATTCTTAAGCTACTCACAAATCCTATTTAAAGCATCATGTAGCAAAGTAGTACCAATAGTAATAGCATCTAATAGCCTTCTATAAAAGTGATTCTCATTTCAAGGGGCATATCAAAATCACCAAGGGATGTTTTAGTCCCCCTTCTCTCACTACCCATTGACAAAATCCTTTTCCCAAATTCTAGTATATCAGACAGGCCATGTCACCTACTCTCCAACTGAGAATCATTTCTGTAGGGAGTTTCTGGTACTGCTGGGAGCTGAATCCTTTGGTGTGTTGGCAAGAGATAAAAGGTTGAGACACTCTGCTTTATGATGATTTTGTGAAGAAATATATTGTGAATACTAATGAAGGATTCCAGCAGTTTACCTGCTCTCTTCCAAGCTTTTGTTTCATCATGCACATTTTGTGAGTGGGACTCTTCTACAGGACAGGGCAGAGATGGGCTGATGTGAGGGTTGTGTTATGGAACTTTGGAGCTGAAGCCTCTGACAGGAGTTCCCCATTTCTGAGGTGAATCCAAGGGAAGCAAAGTTTTTGATGAAGAGGTTCCCCTTTAGTGGCTGATGCCCTAGCAATCTTTGTAGCTGTGTGGCTCTCTTGGGGTGGGCATTTTGGTGGGCGCAGAGGGTTGCCCCATGTCTTCTGGAGCATAACTGCTATGGTTCGCGGTTGGTAATCAGATTACAGCTGTTGGCAGTGGGCACCAGAGAGAAGTAGAAACACAAATGAGGATGACCCGCATAGGGACTACAGCGCTGGCTATTTATTGGGGGTGTACTGTGTGCCAGGCATGTTGGACTGGGCCATTCATCTTACAAGTAGTTCATAAATTGAATGGTTGAGTAAGTGGGTAGTGAGAGAGACTTCTTTTGCTAAAAATTTCAAGACACTGTTACAGCTGCTTGAGGACAAAGTCTATATTATTTATTCTAGGGCCCATCACAGTGCTTGGCAAGAGTATTCTCACGGTGTGTAATATACATTGCATACATTAAATCATTTAATTCTTCTAGCAACTACCCAAGGTGGTTTAATTTAGTGATTTTATGCAGATAGCCTTCAGAGTCAGACAGCAAGCATTCAAAGCCTGATTTACCTGAACTGTGTGACTACTTTTTTTTTTTTTGATAAAATGACGAATCTCAAGATTTAAGGTTTATCTGCTGCAACACAGTAAGAAATGGGAAAATATGTTATTTTATGCACAACAGCCATTAGATAGATACCAGCCCAACTGATTAGGTTTGTAATCAAATTGGCTTATTTTTCCTGAAGTATGTTACAGTGTCAGAATTTACAGTTAACTCTTTATTAAATGAGGAGTCACTGTAGGGAGTGGGAGGAAGCTAGACAGTACAGTCTTGGCTAACTCCCATGGTCAGTTGCTTACATTCTTGTTCTGTTTTGCTCTAGTATCAGCTCAAAGTAGTCTTCCCTTATAATCTTAAAAATTGTGCCCTGAAATTTCTGGCACAAAACTCAAATATGTGAGAACACAGTTTTTTAATCTTTCATTCTTTTATGTCTAGAAGTTATAGCTTTATCCTCAAGTGAAGAAAAATAAATATCCTAAAACATTTAGAGGCACCAGGCTGTTAAGTTTTGTGTTGTTATTAGTTAACCAGAGAAAGGGCAGCCTTCATGTCATCTTTTCCATGTTTCACTCAAGTGATGGTAAAAGGAATGTTGCACTATGTAGTCAGGCTCTTTTGTCTCACTAAAAAAAAATGCTGGACACCTTTGCTCTAGGTGGCCATTTGGTCCTAATCCCATTAGTGGGAAATATGAGTATGTGAATTTTAAGTAAAAAATTTTAATATTATAAAGTAATATTTCTTTCTGTATTGATTTTCTTATATTCTTCACTTGAAATATTGAACATCTTTGAGGGAGAATTAGGGAAAGGGGAGAAGCAGGTCCCATGTCTTTTTTGCCTTACCATATTCCTTTTCAATGAATGAGAGGTATGGTATTTTAAGAGTTTTTAATAAAATGGGATCATAGGAAAGGATGGCCATGACAAATGAGTCAATAAAATGAAAATGGGTAAGGAGAGAAAAAAATGGGAATGAAATCATTTAGATAATTGGATAATCCTATGTGTCTTCTTTATGTTTCATCAGTTTTAACTGTAGTCACAAGTAGTCCTTAAACCATGGGGAGGGGAGGTATATAGGGGAGTTCTAGGAGAAGAGAGAGAAGAAGAGGTGAGGGAGGAAGTTAGAGGGGGCAAAGAGGGGAGAAATGGCTGTCTTGTGCACTAAGGGTGCTCTCACACAGCCCTGGAGTTGTGCCTTGGGGTCTAGGGCCTGGAGACTTTGCCCTTGGTTCAGCTGCTGGGGAGTGCTGACCCCAGCTAGGGATGTGTTCCCCACCTTCTGGAATAATTGTTACGAATTTGCCCTTTCTAAATTATTGTTTTATTTATTTTAATTTAATATTATATAATTATTTTACCCTGTTCTCTCCAGCACAGTTTTGTCTCCAGGGGGAACTGTTCTTGGTAGTTCTGCTGCTTTGGGCAGTGAGGCAATTGAGAGGTTTAGTTCCAGAACAGATTTGACTTTGCTGAATTTTTTCTTTTCATTTTTTAAATTAAATATTTTGCTAAGTTACGGCAAATTATCTTTGAAAGAAGAATGGTTCCTTCAAAGTTGTTAGTCTGTGGCATGTGAGCCAAAGATGTAACAAGAGGTCAGACAGGGGGTTGTGTCCAGGCTTTACAGTTTATTATTTGTGTGACCTTAACCTTCTTAGGCTCTCATCTGTAAAATGGTGGCAGTGATAGGTTAGTGTGAGTATATAAAGGAGTTAATCCATTTAAGCATAAAATATGTTAATTGGCACAATGTGTAAGTTGCCTCTGGAACTTCTCCTCCCTCGTCCAAATCCCTTTTCTTACCACAAGTACTTTCCCTTTTATTTATTTTTTTAAAAAAGATTTTATTTATTTGAGAAGGAGAGAGAGAGATAGCAAGAGGAGCACGAGCAGGGGGGAAAGGGAGAAGCAGGTTTCCTGCAAGTAGGGAGCTCGACGCAGGCCTCCATCCCATGACCCTGAGATCCTGACCTGAGCCCAAGGCAGACAACCGACTGAGCCACCCAGGGGCCCCAGTACTTTCCCTTTTAGTAGAAAAAGCTGGGATTTAGGTTCAGAATCTGTTGAGGTAATAGATTGACCTGTTGCCTTCTTGCTGTAGAGTCCTACTGGGACACTGAAGAACAATTATTTATTTGAGGTAATCCTGTTAGCCATACCCTCCTCTCCTCTCTATACACCGCTCCCCAGTCATTTATGGATTGACCTTGGGGCCCAAGGTTTTTTTTATTCCTCTGTTTTCCTCTTCTCCCACACACTCTCCTTGCAGAAAGGGAATCAACGAAGGCCTACCATACTTCTGAAAGATTGGCCATTTTTACTCCTCAGTTGTAATTTCACTTAGATTCACAGCTGGAGGACATCTTCCACATCCTCCGATTTGCTGCCTTCCTTTACCGGAAGGGAGAACTTTACTGGTGGAACTGCAGTACAAGGCCTGAGATGAGAATATGAATTAGAATGGGGGGCTGTGTCCAGTGTTTGGTTTCCTTGTGCACTGTGACGGGTTGCAGATCTGCCAGTGGGTTCCCCTTGGCTATGAGGTTGTGTTTACTTTTCTCTACCTGTAGTTTTAACTGCTCACCAATTATTCCCTGTGATTTAGGAAGTTTTGGTTTATGCAGCTGCAAAATAGCATAGACCAGAGCTTAGGGAATGATTTTGGCATGATCAATTTTTAAAAGTTTATATGACTGAGAAAAGTAAACATTGGAGTTTTTAAATGACTGCTTAAGTTACTATTACATCCATATGTATAAACATTTTTTTCTTACAATATTTGGGTAGAATTTTTGGGGGGGAGAAAAACTGTATTAAAAAAATAATATAGCCGGGCGCCTGGGTGGCTCAGTCGGTTAAGCGACTGCCTTCGGCTCAGGTCATGATCCCGGGGTCCTGGGATCGAGCCCCACATCGGGCTCCCTGCTCTGCGGGGAGCTTGCTTCTCCCTCTCCCACTCCCCCTGCTTGTGTTCCCTCTCTCACTGTGTCTCTCTCTGTCAAATAAATAAAATCTTAAAAAAAAAATAATATAGCCTTATTTTATATTCACCAGAGCTATAATTACATTCATTTAAAATAAGCAGATTGCTTAATTAAAATTTATATTTGCGGGTGAACAGATGCCTTTGACATTTTTCTAAATGTATTTAAATATTAGTGTTCTCATATTTCAGTTGTAGGACTAAGCCTGTCCTTAACCTGATTGTTCTGGCAAGAGTGTTTTCCTTTGGATGCATCATTCTTCAGAAAACTTTTAATAATAAAGTCCAGTTGACACATTCAGGTCTGTTCCCTCTGCAGGTCTCTTCACACATTGAGTAGACTGGATTGTTTACCTTGCAAATTGGATATTTAGGTAAACTATTGGTGTTGGTAACATTTATGTATTATTCTTTAGCATAATACATTTTTAATTGTATAAAATTGTATACAATTTTAATTATAGTATTAAAAACTATGAACTGGTTGTTATCAAAATTGTTCGTGACTTCAGTTAGGTAAATTTTACCCAGAGAATTGTTTTAAGACATAAAATTGGTGACAGTCTTTTATTATTTACAGTATATATATTTTTATGTCCCTTCTACCTATGGAACTTTATAAGCTAGAGCGTCTTATATCATTATTTAGTTTTTGTTGTTACTGATCACATGCAATTCTGTCTTGCTATTTATAAATCAACAAGACGGTAGTATAAGAAATGGCACCTAAGATTTAAGTACCTATGATTTAGCTTTTCCCTTACTCTGGGGAAAACAAGAAAGAAGGAAGCCCTTTGTTTTCTGAAGTACTTCAACAGTTACCAAAGATTAAAAAATTCTCTTTTAATTGTTTACTTAGACCCAGAATTAGAACTTGAACCATGACTGAGAGGCTGTATTTAAGAGGACTAATTTAAGGGGATGAATAATTTTTTGGGAGAACATTAGAGTCTGAAGAAGTCCATTTAATGGGCTTTCCTTGCCTTGGGTCCATTTAACTGGCAGATTATAATGGAAATAAATTCTTCTGTACCAGTTTGCTATACTGTAAATTTATCCCTTAACATTATATAATAGGATATTTGGTCTGAATTTTAATTTACTGATACATAAATGGATTTGGAGAGGAAGGGGCCCTGGATTCAATATTGCACCCCACACCCTGTGTGGCGGTTACCTGCTTGGTTACCACATGGGAGACACCCAGCTGACTGTTCCATCTTGTCTTTGGAAAGCTTCCTTTATTCATAGCATAGATATCCTTTGCCCACATTTTAAAGTCAACAATGTCATGGCTCCACTGAATCAATCACACTGTTCTTTATTTTCTGATTTGGTGGATGGAAGGAAATGTATATCCCCAAGCTGAGAACAGAGTGATAACTTTTAGAGAGTAGAGAAAAAGCTCTAATCCGCTCTGTGTTCTTGACCATTGTATACTTCTTGAGTGGTTTTACATCTGTGGGCACAGATGACTTCATAAAGGGCTAATGAAAAATTCATCTTCTGAGAGTATAAGGCAGTGTTTTGGTTCTTAAAATCTGCAAATAATATATGTATTTTAAAGACCTTTGGCTTATATGAGTGGTTCTTAAAGTTTAGCTGCATCAGACTCACTTAGAGGACTTGTTAAAAAAGATTATGGGCCTTACCCCAAGAGCTTCTGATTCACTAGATTGGGGATGAAGCCTGAAAATTTCCATTTCTAACAAGTTCCAGGAATTTGTGTTTCTAATAAAATCCTGAAGTTGCTAAGCTGAGGTTACATTTTGAGAACCCCTATCGTAGGTAAATGGATAAATATTACAGTTAACCTTCAGTTTCATTTGATATAACCAAAAAATATTTTAATATGGTTTAGAAAATAGTAGCTATTTTTATTGAGCCTATATGCTAGATACTTTACAATGTTAATACCAATATTAATAACAGCTGCTAATAGTACTTGAGAGGTAACCATGTGCCAGGATCTGTCACTCACATGTCTTAGTTTATTTTTTTAAATTTATTTTTAATTTTAAAAAATTTTTAAAGATTTTATTTATTCATTTGAGAGAGAGAGCCAGTGAGCACACAAGCAGGGGGCATTTTCAGAAGGAGAGGGAGCAGCAGGCTCCCTGCTGAGCAGGGAGCCCACTGTAGGGCTTGATCCCAGGCCCCAGGATCGTGACCTGAGTTGAAGGCAGATGCTTAACCGACTGAGCTACCCAGGTGCCCCACATGTCTTAGTTTATTTAATTCTCACAACTATCCTTATGGACTGGTCTTATTTTATCCCAGAGTTACAGATGATAAAATTGATGGACAGAAAGGTTCTGTAATTTCCCAAGGTCATACACCTAGTAATTTTTAGGACTGTGTGGAAAATAAGGCTAAGAGAGATTATGTAATTTTCCATAGATTGGAAAAGGAGTCTAAGGAGGAAGTGAAAAATGCATCCCAATCTGCCTCAGTACAGATCTTTTGCTGCGTTGATTACACTGAATTCTTAAGGATGATTTTAGAGTGGAGTGATTAAAGCTGAAGGAGAAACTGAGCTTGACATTTGGACATTGGTCTGATTTCTCTACAAATACGACTTGACATTTAAGTTATTTTTGTTGTGGTATAAGAGATAACAATTTATGTAGTAGAGGAAGGGTTGAAAGCATTTTGGGGAAATGTCTGGTTTAAAGGCCCACTGTGTAGAATTTAGAAGCAAATCAGGATTTAAAAATGTGAAGAAATAGTTGGTTTCAAGATAGTAAAAGAGGTACATGGAAGAGTATGAAAATGGCTCTATGTAGATGAACAGTAGCTTGGGATTGAGAAATTCTGAATGTCTTCTCATCATGAAGAATAATGATATCTTGGTGATAAATTCCTCATCAAGAAAAAAAAGTCCATAATAACACTGTTTACTTTCAACAGTGCTTTATTGAACTTCAGTATAATCAGGGCTGTATTTGAAATACAGTTTAGGAGCTACTCTGTTTTCATGCAGCTTTTTTTTTTTTTAAAGTAAGCTCTATACTGAACGTGAGGCTTGAACTGAGGACCCTGAAATCAAGAGTCACATGCTCTATCAATGGAGCCAGCCAGGCGCCCCCATGCAGCTATTTTGTTGGAGATACTAAGTACATATATGTAAAACCATTAAACATTTAAACCGTTAAGGTTAAGCAGGACAGCCTAGGGTAAAGTACCAAGGATGGCAAACAATAGGGTTTTAAGAGATGAGATTTGGGATGCTTGGGGGGCTCTGAGTAGTCAGGGACTATGCCAGGGTAGGGAAGTTGACTTATGCTGGGTGCAGAGGAGGAGGGGATGGTGTGGCGGGGAGGGGCACAGTGAGTCTGATGTACTGGATTGCTAGCATTTGCTGGAAGGAGATCAGGTTGGGTAGAAAATGGATAGAAGATGAAGCCAGGTAACAAACAGATGGGATTGGTTAGCCAACGAGTTTTTAAAAGTTTTTGAGGACAAGAGTGACATAAGATAACTGGCATTTTAGGAATAGTCTTACATTTTATACACAGGTGTTAAGGAATGAAATATTGTGGATACCAGGACAGGATCCAGTATAGGTTTAGGTATTGAATTTAGTTATCATGTCTCTTTAATCTGCCCTGGGAACAGTTTTACAATCATTTTACAGACTTTGACGACATTAACATTTCTAAGAATACAGATCAGGGGTTTATTTGGATAGAATGGAAGATGAATTAATAGCAAAATACCTTGTGAACTTAAAGTTATTTTATGACAAGAAGACAAACTTTTTTTCCTCCCATGAGAGTCATTTAAGCAATTACACGTGATTTTAGTGTTTGTTGAGAATATAGTGAACTACATTTTCAAATTAAGAACACCAAAATTTTAGTCAGTAATTTAACCAGGTGATTTTAATTTTAATTCCCATCTTGTGATCAATTGTAATTTTTCTTCTTTTTGATTTCTTTATTCATTATTATCATTAGTCCATCACTACTGCTACCTTTTATTGAATACTAACCATGTGCCAGAAACTGGGCTGGATACATAACATACATGATCTGATTTAACTCTTGTTTTTACCAGTGAGGAAACGGAGTCTGAGGGAGGCTAAGTTATCTGCCCAGCATGACGTAGCTAGAATGTGTCAGGACTGAGCTTTTTAGTCCTGGCTCCTTCTGGCTTTACAGAAAAACGATGTCATACCACCACATCATGCCACAAGAGAAAGACACAGAATTAAAGAATGATCAAGAAAAAATGAAGACAGAGGAGTAGGGCAAAAAAACAGTATGTCCAGTTACATTGCCACTTTTCTCTTAGCCATTTCCCCACATACTTTAAGTCTTTGCTGTTATGGCTTGGCCTCTTTATATGACTGTAAACTTTTATTTGCATTCTTCTCTAATCAATATATTTTACAAGAATTTAGAAATATAGATAAAAGTATACAAAGAAGCCAAGCAGCATTCCTGAGGGTAGTTGTTTTAGCTAGAGGAAGGGCATTGACTAAGGCATTTTGAAGAAGAAAAAAATTACACTTGCATCAGTGGTGCTGACATTTTAAACCATATTGTATAGGCCTTGACATCAGAAGAAGTATATGCATCTGTAGTAGGTAGATTAAAGCAGAAGACTTGGTTTGTTATTTGATACTAGACTCTAAGCTGCATGAGGACAGAGCTGTGTCTGTCTGATTAAACAGTGCATCCCTGGAACCTAGCATAGTGTCTGATATACGACTATTTGCCTCAGACCATACCAAGGAATTTGTTGCTTAATGAATGATGTAAAACCAAATGAACCCCCCCACCCCTGGTTTACAATATAGATCTACAACTACTATGGTGGGGGAAGTGAAAGGATTGCTTTGGGAGGAATGAGATAAAAGTTACCCAGAGGAAAAATAAATTCATAATGACTTCTTTCCTTTTAGCTTCCTTTTAAAGCTAAAAAGATCCATTTCATTATAGGTCATGATTAGCAGGGCCAGACTTTCCATGTTCTGGTCCCTTTTCGTGTTATTTCCTCTGTGTAATTCAGTTTTTCTACTTGTGGCTAGGTAGGAAGTTTACCCATATTCATAGGTGAGATTAATTTATCTAAAATTACTAATTAGCTTTGCTCTACTTATCTACTATTTTCATTAGTTAAGAATACTGGCTGGAGCTAGATACCTTGGGAATTCTCTAATATATTAATAAAATTAGTAGATTCTCTGGTCTTATTTTATGTAGGGGAGGGAAAAAACCCTTTTCCTTTTATCCTTCTAGGCTCTTAGTTGGACTCTATAACAGAAAACAGATTAACAAGAGGAAATAAAAGTTTTGGGAAACAGAAGCCTTCATAAGGAAATGAAGACCAGAAGAAATGGTTAAACCTGAGTGTTTTTATATGAGATTTGATGAAGAGTGGAAAGTCATAGAAAAATGTCATAGGACAAAAGGGTATGAGCTAAGGGTAATAAGCTGAAGGGAAGCTTAGCAAGGCTTATTTGTTCAGTTTTTTTCAGTGTCCCTTTGTCTTTAGAGATAAGGATGCTCTTTTCTTCCATGTACAGGGAGGGCACCTCTCACGTGAAGGTCTTATGACCTTCTCTCCTTTGGGGAGAAGGAGGTATGGGGAGTCAGAGAATCCTTCCAGCACTTGTTGTTTTTCAAATCCCTTCAGGTTAAAATATTCAGTATACCAAGGTGCTGTATTTTGGGGTTGTGTGTCCTGAACCCATCATGCAGATGTAGTTCGATTTCTCTGTAGGTCTCAGATATTCCTTTCCACAGAATCAAATAGAAAACCCTGTTTCCAGGCCCTAGTCAGGGTTTGCTGTAACTGCAAATCTGAGGAAGAATTCAGAAACTAGCTTTAAAAAGGGGCTGACAGGGCAAGACAAGTAGCAAAGGAGATAGAAGCCAGTAATCAAGGAGGGATGAGAATTGGAGAGAATTTGATAAAGTGGTCAGGGTGTCAGAGGTAGCAGTGGGTCAAGTTGGACTTGCCTAGGGGTTTGGAAACTGTTCCATACACTAGAGTCATTTGATCTTAATGTAATATAGAAGAAATTTCTGTTTTGTGAAAAAAATAAGAGGGGTGACTTCAGAGGGAAATTGTTAGAGCTGGGACAGCTGTTGCATACTTTTAAAAATGCTGCAGTAAATTAAATGTCTGATGGCACTGAACTGTTATTTTTGGTGCTAATCTGACACTGATGTTTGCTTCAGGAATTTCGTATCAAAACTGTTCAGGTACTCTTCTTTGTCATTTAATAAAACTCTCGTGGAATTACACTACTGGTTTTCAGATAAAATTTAGGGAGACCATGGCATTCATTTTAAGATCAGTTTTTTTTTTTTAAGATTTTATTTATTTATTTGAGAGAGAGAGAGAATGAGAAAGAGAGCACATGAGAGGGGGGAGGGTCTGAGGGAGAAGCAGACTCCCCGCTGAGCAGGGGGCCCGATGCGGGACTCGATCCTGGGACTCCAGGATCATGACCTGAGCGGAAGGCAGTCGCTTAACCAACTGAGCCACCCAGGCGCCCTTAAGATCAGTTTTTGATACTGTATCTGTACAGAGTCCTTAACATCTTAATGGGAACTTTTATAAGTCATTTTTGGAGGCCTGCATTTCCCTGTAGAGCTGAAATATGTTGTAATGCGGTCTTGTTCTCAGGCTAGCCCACTAGATCTTATCTTATGCATATCCTATTTTATAGATGTTAAGAGCTCAAGTGAGACAGAATACATTAGAGGAGAAAGAGTTTAGTTTAATAGGTTTAAGATTAAACCTCACTCTGAATCTTTGTTCATTCCTTAGAAAATCCTCTTTTTTATCCAAGGGCCCAGTGCATGTATGTATCCTCCTAAAGCACTGTGTTCCAGGGTGTTCATGTTCCATCTTGGATGCCCAGGTCAATTGGTCTCAGCGAGGGTTAGGAGGAAGGACTGATGGGAACCCGATTCACTGCAGCCTATAAATGATAGAGCGCTCTGGCCATCCTGCTGGAAGGGAAATCTCTGGTGGATTCCAGACAGGTTCAAGACAAAAGGTCAGTTAGGGGTAGGAAGGCCAGCATGGAAGTAAGTTGGTCATGCCTGGAGTCTGCCTTGGTGTGTAGTTTTTCTAACCGATTCCTACTTTTTATAGCATCCTTTGTCACTTTGTCCCTTTAGAACCCATATAGTGTGGCGGTTGAGAGCACAGACTTTGGGCTGAGTCGCTTGGACTCACATCTTCCCTTGACTATTGACTAGAGATGTAACCTTGACTTTTTCTAAGCCTTTGTTGGCCTCATCTGTAAAACAGAGAATAGTGCTCTCTTTATATCTATAGACCTTTAAGATCATGAAAAAGCTTCCAGTTTGCCCTGTCTTCCATAGCAATGACAGATGTGGTCCCGATGTTTGCATTTTTATGGGATTGAGTCCTCCAGTTGCCTGCATGTTGCAAAGAGGACACTGTCCAAAATGTACAGCTGTAGTGGTTTTATAGTAATATTCTGGTAATGGATGCCAGTTAAATGGTGAATTCTAAATAAAGGAATGTGTTTTTCATTGTCTGGCCAGCGCCCACACTAACACCTTTTTTTCCCTCCATGGGCATGACAGTTTGAGGTGAGATGCTGAGAGTGTTTGGCAGTTAACTCTATGATTTGTGAGCCATCACATCGCTGGTTGAGTTTGCCTAGATAAAGTACTTCACAGAGCGACAGCCCCGAAGAGCCACAAACACAGCTTGTGTTTGCTTGAGCAGAGAATTTGGCGCTGAAGTCTTCTGTAAGAGCATTAGCAGCTCTCTAGTAGTTCTTAAACAAACAAACCAAAGTCCCCCAGGATGTTACATCTCCAGAAAGCAGTACTACTTACTCAATTCTTGAAGAACAGTATATAAATCCCATTTCTTAGATGTAGTTCCAGTTATACCAGAAAGACACAATATAGTTGCCCTGACAAGTTCTAAAAGTAGGAATGTTTCTTACAGATCTGTTGTCCTGAGTTCATGAGTTTTGGTCCTATCCTTTTATTTCACAATTAGCTATTGTTCCTCTTAAATCTTAAAAAATAAAACTTCCAGTTATTTTACCAGCAAAAATGGGTTTTTTGAGGAATACCAGAGACTTGCGGTATGGTATAAGCAAGCCACATAAAAAACCACAGGCAAAACCCTGGGCAAGTCCAGAGAACGAAGGAGAGGAACACTATTTCATAGTGGAAAGGAGGGAGTTGGTGGGGCTGTTACAGAGTCCCTTGGAGTAAACTGGGAGTTCCAAGCACAGTGGCTTTTCATTGGCTGAGTTGTGACAGTTTCTCATTGGCTGGCTGTTGCTTGTTGCTGTGGGAAGAGGAAACCTTTTCTTCCTCAAGCTGGGGTAGTGAAGCAGTAGCTAAAGCAGTATTGACTGGAGAAGTGTGTCTCTTCCCGTTGGGTCTGCAGTTGATCCTGAGTATTAGGGTGTGACAGCTCCCCTTTTTGGTCTCTAACTCCATTTTCGTGAGGTTTCCTTATATTAATTTTCACAGTCCTAAATGTTTTAAACATTTAACTTTTATACAAACTTAAATGTAAGAAGCCATGTTTGGGGACACTTAGATTTTACTGATGTTAAGGAAGAAAAATTCAACTGATTAAATTTGAAGATCTAATTGGCTTTATTAAGCAGTTCATGAATTGGCAGCTTCCCATGTAGCAAGTAGAGGGGAGTTCTGAGGAATTGTATAAAATGGAAAGTTTTTATAGGAAGGAGAGTGGGGCAAGGAAATTATTAGCAAAAGAAAAGAAAATAGTGTTCCAGGCAAGGTCACTTTCCCTTAGGGAGAAAAGTGTGTGTGGGAGGGTCTTATAAGGTATAGATTACCTCATCTTCCTTTGGGGGGGATAGAGAGGGCCCTTGTGATAGATTACCTTGTTGGTGCTGACCAGAAAATGCCTGATAAGTTAAAATTTCATTTGTGGGGCAGGTTGAAACTGCAATTAGGTTAGGTATTAAAGGCCCAGTTCTGTGACTTGGCCTGGCATAAGTGACTCCATCGGTTTTCTTTTTAACACTGAGCATTGTATTTAGTAGAGCAATTTTAATGTTTAATCCAGGTTATTAAATTCCAAACTTTTGTCTTCTCAGCTTCTGATTAATACTTTTCTTGCTGAATTTTAAAAATTAATTTTCCAGAGTTGACCAGATGAACTAAAAACATACTTTTTTTTGCAGAGGAGCAGCATTTTGCAAATTAGGTCCCCAGGAACACCAGTGTGATGGTGTTGTGAGACGTCCTGGTGGAAAAAAAAAAGTTTCCATTGCCAGTAGAGTTTGGAAAGCAGCATTCCCTAGTTGAAGAGATTTACGGTATACATTAGCATATTAAAGACTGAGAACTTCTGTAATAAAGAACCCATTTAATTCAGTGTTTCACAAATTCACTTGGTCATGGATTCTTTTTAGCAAAGAGTATCTATTAACATCCCTTTGGGAAATCCTGCAGGAGAGTTTTAAAGTGACTGCTTTTAAGCAAATAAATTAATTTTGTATTAATTAGAATCCCAGATTTGGACAGGATCTAGTTAATTTGGTTGTCATTGCAGGAATATTTTCTCACAGCCTTTCTTATGGGTCACTGATTTTCTAATTTATGGGCAACTTATAATTTTGGTCCACTTGAATTGTAACTGAGCTGTTTCTTTCATTGGCTAAAATTTGCTCACTGTTAACTCCCACCCACTTGTCTTTGTCCAGCCCCTCCCCCCATGATAGAAACCATATATGGCAGTTCTTAAATATCTGAAGAAACTCTTTTGTCCCTTTTAAAAAAACTTCTCTTGTCAAATACTTCCATTTCCTTTATTTCGTTTTTATGTGATGCAATTTTTATGTCATGCATTTGTTTTTCTAGAATATTTTCTTTCAGTTTTCCCATTTGAAAATTTTAAGACTCTTGAGTTGAAGGCAGAAAATGAGTTAAAGGAATTCTACCAGGTAATCCGTTATACAGTAAGAGCATGAGCTGCTCTTATCCACAGAACTCAACTCTGTTTTTATTGTCTATTTCCTTTTCACCTCCCCACCTTATTACATATTGAGCTGTTTGCCTGTTTATTTATTTTTCCTTTTTTTTTTCTTCTCCATTGTAGGATAGTTCCTTTAGTCTTAACTGTTTATCCAGTTTTCCTACAAAGACACATTATTGCTTTTATTAGAAAGAACCAAGATAATGTTATTTTGTAAAAACCGTCTTTTCCACTCTTAATTGCCTATAAAAAGAGAAGGCTGTTGTATAATTCATCTCCTTTCCAAGAGTGAAGGACTGATAATGATTAATGGGCTGCTAGTGCTAAGGGCATTTGCATCTCAGCCAGGAACTCCTGGTTGAGGAGGGCATAGAGGTCTGCAAACTCTCTACAGTCTCAGGGCCAAATCTGGCCCCAGCCTATTTTTTGGTACAGCTAATGAGGTAAGAATTTTTTTTACATTTTTAAAGAATTGAAAACAAATCAAAAGAAGAATAATATTTTGGGACACATGAAAATTATATGAAATTCAAAATTTTGTGTTTATAAAAAATTGTATTGAATCCAGCTGTTGATTCACTTATGTGTTGTCACGTCATATGACCCTTAAAACAAAAATATTTACTATCTGGTTTTTGTAGAAAAAGTTTCTTGATTCTGTCTGAGGCTAAGGTTTTATATGTATTTTGGGTAAAGTTTTGTGTATATTCATTTAGTGGTGAGATGTGTGTGGTGTCTAAATGGGATGTCTCTTGATTGGATGTCCCCCCCCCAAATGTGGGGCCAAGATCCCGTAGAAGCTGGTGGCGAGGGAGGTAAAGGAATACACCTGAGGCAGAACAAAGGAGATAGAAGTTTACTGAATACACTACAAGGGAGTGGTGGGCAAGACAGCAGAGGACAGGCTGTCTGCAAGGAGGCAATGGGTGAAGGCTGTTTTTAAAGGGGGAAGATGAGGAAGTATGGCCACGTATGGAATTCTCCTTTTTTTTGGTAACTCTGCCTTGTTGTAAGTAGCCCATTGGTCAGTTAGGGCCTGTTGATATTGTGAGGTCGCCTCATGGGCCTGTCCATATTCAGCTAGGGGGATGCTGTGGGCCCTTTGTACATTCCATCACTCAAGCCTGTTTGCCTAAAAGTGGCCTCAATATGGCCACTTGTGTTTCATATGAATCCATTTTATGAAAGTAGCTTTCCTTTCCTATATGTAAGGCCAACTGTGGTTCTATGAATGTAATTTTATACCACAGCTACTTTTCTGAATGAGCGTCTGTCTTTGATTTATTTACAAAATGGTATTGAAAAGGCCAGATCAGTATATTGCTTCACTAAGGCAAAATTTTATTTTTGTCATAATCCTCTTTGAGTGAAGATTGTCATGAAAGATGTACCCCATTGCAAATGCCACTTGAGGTAAAAGTTCAGTGAGTAATGCTGATATAAAGTAGATGATGGGGTGCTTGGCTGGCTCAGTGGGTGGAGGACACAACTCTAAATCTCAAGGTTGCAAGTTCAGGCCCCTTGTTGGGCATGGAACCTACTTAAAAAAATAAATAATATAAAGTAGATGAAATGTTACTTCTGTCACTCAAATTAGAGGTTTCCTAACTAGATTAGTAGGTAATCCTTTATGACTATTGCATTTGCTTTTTGCTCTCTTAATATATAGCTCCTTTTTGGTTTAGAGTAAAGGTTTTATAGTAATTGGCATTGCCAGCTTTTCCAGCTTTATTAGTATTATGATCAGTCCTTTTGTTTAAGTATTAAGTGATTATATTTAGAACTGTTTTTTAGTAAGTACAGATCATGCATCTTTTAAAAATGTATCTCAGTTGTGTGTGCTGACGTATTAGAACAATCTTAATATCCTGCCCTATATTCTGCACACTATTATTAATTCTTGTTGAATTGTGATGAGTGTAAACATTTCTCACACGCAAACATTGCTGACATTCAATAACTCAAAGGGAGTGTGATTAAAATATATATATTTTAAGATTTTATTTATTTATTTGACACAGAGAGAGAGCGCACAAGCAGGGGGAGCCTTAGGGAGAGGGAGAAGCAGGGTCCCCACTGAGCAGAGAGCTGGACATGGGGCTCAATCCCAGGCAGATGCTTAACCAACTGAGCCACCCAGGTGCCAAGATTAAAATATTTTTAAGAACAGGTTTTCTTGAGATATATTTACACACAAAATTCATTGTTTTTAATTGTATAATTGAATGATTTTTAGTAAATTTACAGAATTATGCAGCTATTACCACTATCAAAATTTTATAACATTTCCATCACCCCCCCCCCCCCCCCCACCCCCCCCCCCCCGCCCTAGGCAGCCACTGATATATTTTCTTTCTCAATAAGATTCACATTTTCTGGATATTTCACAAAAATAGAGTCATATAGTATGGGTTCTTTGGTATGGCTTCTTGCAGTTAGCACGATGTGTTTGAGGTTCATCCATGTTGTAGCATGTGTCTTCATTCCTTTTTATTGGCAAGTAGTGTTTCCATCCTGTGGATATGTCACATTTTGTTTGTCCATCTAACAGTTGAGTGGCATTTGGATTGTTTCCGCTTTTTGGCTATTAATGAATAATGCTGCTGTAAACATGAACATACAAGTCTTTGTATGGACATATATTTTCATTTCTCTTGGATATTTATTTAGGAATGGAATTGCTGGGTCATATGGTAAACACAGTGTAACATTTTAGGGAATGCCAAACTGTTTTCCAGAGTGGTTGCACCATTTTATATTTCCCCTAGCCATGGTGAGGGTTCTAATTTCTCTAAATCTTTTCTCGTAATTACTGTCTTTTTGATTTTAGCTATCCTAATGGATGTGAAATGCTATGTCATAGGATAGTGATTTGTATTTCTCTAATGATGTTGAGGCTCTTTTCATACACTTACTGCCCATTTGTGTTATCTTCTTTGGTAAAATGTCTATTCAGATCTTTGCCTATTTTAAACTGGGTTATATGTCCTTTTTGTTATTGGGTTTTCTTTGACCACTTACGCTCTTGGTGCTGTATATAGGTAATTTTTGCCTAACCCAAGGTCACAAAGATTTACTCTTATGTTTTCATCCAACGATTGTATAGTTTTAGCTCTTACACTTAGGTCTCTGATCCATTTTGAGGAAAAGGTTCCTTTTGCATGTGGATATTGAATTTCCCAGTATCAGTTTGAAAAGATTCAACACTGAATTGCTTTTGTTCTTTTGTCAAAAGCCATAAATATGTAGGTCTCTTTCAGGACTTTCTTTTATGTTTCAGTGACCTATATGTCTATTTTTATTGAAAACATTTTGTTGTAAGATTAATTTTTATTTAGTCTTGAAATTTGATTTATCTGAACACCAAACTAATTTAGATGGGAAAATACTTAGAAAGTTGTCATGCCGAAATGGACATTTCTCCTCTGTGTGTTAGTCATTCAGCATTTATTTAGCTTCAACTGTGTGATAAGACATGATGCCAAGTATGAACTCTCAGAGATGCCATGAGAGGCCCTCGGGGCAGAGACACATCCCTTGCTAGGAAGTGGCTTGATGGAGTTCTTGAATCTGTTTTCCAAGTTTTTCTTTTCTTCCTGTAACTGGGCAGGCATTCAGGGACCCACAGCTGAGGGCATGGCTATGTTCACAGGCAAATACAAATGACTAATCTTTTATTTATTGAACAAACCTTCTTTGAATATTTACTATATGAAAAGTACTGTACAAAGCATGACGCATTTACAATGAGGACCTAAGACTGGGCCCTGTTCTTTTAGAGGTTTATATTTAAGTATATTATGTACATAAAACTGTAGGGAAAACAATGATTGGTATTCTGGAATAAGCCAAGGAATATATGAGTGCAGAAGAGAGGCCTTCTCAGTTTGGGTGGAATTAGAGCTTGACCTTGAAGGAAAAGTAAGATTAGGATAGCCAGAGGAGTGGGAAAAGAGCAGCATTTTTGGGGTAGAGGGAATATCATGAGTACAAGCAGAGAGATAGGACAGTGGCAGTTTTGAGAATGTGACCTCAAATATTCAGCTGACTTTCTTTTCAAATTCTCTTAGCCTTTGGGATTAGAAGTGAAGCTCTACTGTTTAGGCACTGGGACCTGTATGTCTTGCAGTATATGCACAGCTGTGTCCCGTGGTTCACCTTGAGAAATGTGGCCTCTGATTTGCTAGAGTTACTTGGCTTAAGCCTACTCTTGGTGAAATTTGTTAATTTAAATGGAAGGGTGCTGGGGCTCCTGGGTGGCTCAGTTGGTTAAGCATCTGACTCTTGATCTCAGCACAGGTCTTGATCTCAGGGTCATGAGTTCAAGCCCTGCGTTAGGCTCCACGGAGGGGAGAGAGAGAGAGTGTGTGTGTGCACTCAGAAAAAAAAGAGAGAGAGCGCATGCTCAGAACTGAGGCGGGGGAGAAAATCACTAATACTTAGATTTTAGGCTTCAGTATGAGACAGAAATGCAGCAATGCAGCCTCTCCTCTGGTCACGAACAGCCGGGAGGACTAGCTGTTGAGTATTTGTGGTCCACAGCCTTAGGTAAATAGATGGAATCTGGAAATTTGGCAAAATTGTAATGTCATTTAGGAAGTGATCCATTTGAAGAAATTAAGGGTATCTTTGAAAGTTTTACTCTTCCTGGAGAAGGTATAATTCTGTTGCAGAAATTGATTTTAACAGCAGCTGATAAAACATCTGTCAAATTTTTTTATTAGGTAATTAATAGAATAAACCTGTGTTTATAACTATCCAAACTTACTAGTTTCCTAAATATGTTTTATAGTGGTTTTATTTTTGGAAAATGTAAATCATTATACTGGGGAGTTAGAGTTTCGTTTGGATTTAAGAAACTTTTTTTTTTTTTAACAGGGAGGAGGTGTTAAGAATTAGCATGGATTGTAGCAAAGGTGGTGGAATCTCATCATCTGGGGGTGTCTTTATAAGTAGTTTCAGTGTTCATCTCCCTGTGACAGTTGTCTTAATCATAATCCGGGGTTATTTCAGTGGTTTAATGAAGAGGATACAACCAGTTGTTCTCAGTGGTTTGTAAGGACTTGAGGAAATGGGCTTATGTTTAAAGAAGAGTGAATTAGTTTATATACAAAGCATCAGAGTATTGTAAAGGCCTTAAAACTATAAAATATGCTACTGAGAGACCCCTTAGATTGTCCAGCCCTTGATATTTAAAAAAGAGATGAGGAAACCACTTGTGTCATTCCCTCCTTGGCATCTCTTGCCCAGTGCTCTGAAAGGGACACCGGGAAGTACACATGATGGTGTGACCAGCAGATATCTGCCCTTGCCAGCTTCACCTCCTTTGGATCCTTATCCACAGGTGGATTTGATTTCTTGCCTAGCACTCACCCTTCCCTACGAGGGCCTTGCTTCCTCCCCAGCCTAGAGACTGATTCATATTACAAGCATTCCAGCAAGTGGCTCACTGGTTGAGGACTGGCAGAACCATGCTAGCCATCATCCATGCAGTAGACGAAGTTAGATTTTGAAGGCTCAGGTGGTTCTCTGATTTTTTGTGTGTGTATGCTGAGGTAGGACCTAATTTTTTCTATAAATAGCTGAGTTGTAAAAAGTATTTTTTTAATTTTTTATTTCTATTTTTTATTAGCTTTTTAATTCCAATATAGTTAACATATGGTATTATATAGTTTAAGGTGTACAATATAGAGATTCAGCAATTCTATACATGACTCAGTGCTCATCATGGAAAGTGTACTCTTTAATCCCCATCACCTATTTCACCCATCCCCTCGCCCCACTCCCTTCTAGTGACCATGTGTTTGTTCTCCTTAGTTAAGCGTCTTTTTTGGCTTGTCTCTTTTTTTTCTTTGTTTGTTTCTTAAATTCCAAATATGAGTGAAATCATATGGTATTTTCCCTTCTCTGCTGACTTACTTCACTTAGCATTGTGCTCTCTAACTCCACCCATGTTGTTGCAAATGGCAAGATTTCATTCTTTTTATGGCTTTGTTATATTCCATTGTGTGTGTTTGTACGCACACACGTGTGTGTGTGTGTGTGTGTATACCTACACCACATGTTTTTTTATCCATTTGTTAATTGATGGACATTTGGGCTGCTTCCATAATTTGCCTATTGTAAATAAAGCTGCAGTAAACATAGGGGGTGTGTATATCATCTTGAATTAGTGTTTTCATATTGTTTGGGTAGATACCTAATAGTGGCATTCCTGGATCATATGGTATTTCTATTTTTAATTTTTGAGGGCTCCCCATACTCTTTTCTACAGTGGCTGCCTCAGTTTGCATCTTTACCAACTGTGCATGTGGGTTCCTTTTTCTCCACATCCTCACCAATACTTGTTGTTTCTTGTGTTTTTGATTTTAGCCATTCTGACAGGTGTGCGGTGATATCTCATTATGGTTTTGACTTGCATTAGCTTGATGATGAGTGATGTTGAGCATCTTTTCATATGCCTCTTGGCCATCTGGATGTCTTCTTTAGAAAAATGTTCATGTTTTCTGCCCATTTTTAATTGGATTATTTTTTTTGGCATTGAGTTGTATAATTTCTTGGTATATTTTGGATGCTAACTTGTTATCAGATATGCCATTTGCAGATATCGTCTCCCATTCAGTAGGTTGCCTCTTAGCTTTGTTGACGTTTCCTTTGCTGTGCAGAAGCTTTTAATTTTGATGTAGTCCCAGTAGTTCATTTTTGCTTTTCTTTACCTTGCCCGAGGAGACATACTGGAAAAATGTTGCTACAGCTGATGTCAGAGAAGTTACTGTGTTCTCTTCTAGGATTTTTATGGTTTCAAGCTCTCACATTTAAGTCCTTAATCCATTTTGAGTTTATTTTTGTGTATGGTGCAAGAATGTGGTCCAGTTGTAAAAGGTATTTTAAATGGTGCCACAAGGAAAGAGGACAGTTCTTTTTGGGGGCAAGTATCTACTTAATTGTTGAAATACTTTATAACAAGTTAGCCATTGACACCCTATAGGGCATTTGACGAATGCTCCAAAAGAGATGATTCAACTCAAAAGTATTCAGTAAGCAGGTGCCACAACCAGTACTTTAATCAGAATTGTGAAGCAGTTGACATTTTTATTTGTCACTTCCCTGTATCTTTCCTGGACTCTTCTCTCCCCACTCACCAGCTGCCTAGAGTTCTCCTGCTGCCTTCTCAGTGTTAAAAGCTCTTACTGTGGAATCCTACCATGCCTCACACTGCAGTGCTTCCTTCAGACTACCGTCCCCCCCCCCCAAAGTTATTCCATCTAATCACCAACCATGATTAAGGTTTCTTTGAAATTGATATTAGGTGTTAAGAAGATCAGACAGATGAAATGACTTGGTGTTAAGGGGCAAATAACTGATAGGTTTCTTTATCCCAGGAGCTGTCTTTATTTTCACATGGGAACTGAATGTATTTACCTGAATGCATCACTAATTTCTAGTAATTAATCTGAACCTGACTTATGACATTGGTGTAACCTTACCAGAGTCATTAAGTGGGGATTTATTGAGGAACTACACTTTTTTTTTTTTTTTGAATAAGTTGTAAATTTTGGTCATGATTGTAATTTAAATAAAACTAATTTCAAATTTTTAAAAATAATTTTACATGATTTTTACTGAAAAATATGCACAGTTCTGCTTCAAGACTTTTTCAAGGGGCACCTGGGTGGCTCATTTGGTTATGTGTCTACCTTCTGCTTAGGTCATGATCCCAGGGCCCTGGAATCGAGCCCCACATCAGCCTCCCTGCTCAGCGGGGAGTCTGCTTGTTCCTCTCCCTCTGCCCCTTCCCCTGCTCATGCTCTCTCTGTCTCTCTCACTCTCTCTCAAATAAATAAAATCTTAAAAAAAAGACTTTTTCAATAGAAGCTAGAATTTGAAAATACAGTGGAATCTGTTCAAAATGTTGGTGGTAAGTACAGAACTTTGATGCTGTAGTTACAGACTACCTAGGTTAAACAGGCTTATTTTATGTCTAATTATGTTTTTTAGGACTTGGCACATATGAACTCATGTAGCACACAACTATTATAATAGTATTCTACTCAGTTGTCATTATTTGTCTTATTAAATTATTATTATAGTTACATATTTACATTTACATCAAAATTTAGTTTCTAATGAAAAAAATTTAGTCTCATTGACTAGCTTATTAATTATTCATTAGAAGTATTAAGTGATTTTG
Organism: Mirounga leonina; assembly: GCF_011800145.1. NCBI lineage: Eukaryota > Metazoa > Chordata > Mammalia > Carnivora > Phocidae > Mirounga > Mirounga leonina. The sequence goes on along the minus strand of NW_023270807.1, from coordinate 22,193,602 downwards.
ACCCCCATCCCCAGTTTTCTCAGCTTTTTTTTTCTTTTGCCCAAATTGTGAGATGGTGAATGGGAAAGAGGTGAGCATAAAAATGCCAGTGATTAGGAGTGCCTTACTGGTTTAGTAGGTAGATCACACAACTCTTGATCCCCTATTGGGTGTAGAGTTTAAAAGAAAAATGCCAGTGATTGGTTCCTTCTCTTTTTCTCTGTTATTATTGAAACCTGTTCTTAATAGCTCTTACCATGATTTTTTTCAAGTCATATTGGTTTAAAGAACCCCACTCCATTTAAAGAGCTACATGGAATGGATAATGCTGATGTCTTTATAAATCAGTTGCTCATTGTAATATGGAGGTTATTTAGATAACATCTTTAATAAAAATCCAAAGAACAGTGGACAGATGCATAAAATATGCAGAGTAATTGATTTTTTAATTCATTTTTCTCTTTCAATGGTATTATTTGTAATCTCTCAGCATAAGAATTATACAGCTCTGCAAGCAATCAAAGATCTGCAGGCTGATGGAGAAACACACACAAAAATAGATTTTTTTCCTCATCTTCCCTTAGAGGGAAGAACTGGAAGGAAATGTAGAGGACTCAAACCCAAACTAAACCAAACCAGAACCAACTGTCCCAAAGCTAAAATAAATTGTTACAGAAAATAGTTACGTGCTTTTAAAATTTTAAAAATCGAAAGAGCATTTTAAAAAGATTCCTATGACAATAGTGAAACTGTACAAAAGAGATTATAAAAAATATACGTAGGTGAGGACTAAACTGTTCCCAGATCTTAAAGCATTTATTAGTACAATAAGTGCTTTTTATTTAACCACCTAATGTTCTACCTTGTAGTGAAAGACTAGAGAAGACCTTTTTGTTTTTGTTTTTACAACTGATTGTAGATTATCAACCTGAAAGCTTAAAAGAGAAATCTTCTTTGTCAAAGAACTTTGTCAAAGAACAGTATTTGTACTGCCCAGGACCAACAGTGATTTGTTTTAAACTCTTCCTTATTTTATTCATTAATACCTTAAGATGTATGACAAATATCTTTATTTTGTAGTGTTATAAAACAGTAAAGGAGATGAATTATGTATGGTCTTGATGCTGACCTATCATTGGCTACAAAAAACATGATCATCCCATTATGCTTATTTGCACCAACTTAGAATTTATAGTAATTTCGGTAGAATCTACACTGTAGCTTTATTCTTTCACAACTCTTGAAGAAATAGTACTGAAGTAAACAAAACTGTTCAGATAAAGCAACTAAGTGATTCAGGCAGGTCGGTCTGAGGACCCAGAGGGGTCCCGTAGGACAAGCAAAGGGGATGTTTGGCTTCTCACAGGGTGGAAGTCAAACACGAGCCGAGAGGAAGTAAGGGCAGAGTTTATTGAAGACAGAGAGAGCAGCGACAGACAAGAGTGTCTGGGAGACTGAAAGGAAAAGGAGCATGAGTCTCAGCTTTCCTTGGGGGTCTGGAGTTTTTTTGTTTTTAATCTCTATACCCAGCTTGGGGCTCAAACCTACAACCCTGAGATCAAGAGTGGCAGGCTGCACTGACTGAGCCAGCCAGGCTCCCGGCCATGGGGGGCGTGGTCTGGAGTTCTTATTGAGGTGGGTGGTCTGGTCTGGTGTATGTGTCCTCGTAAGCATCCAGGCCTTGTCCAACAAGGATGAGTGCCCAGGTGTCCTCCATAAGTCACTTATGCCCTGCACTTATGGGTCTTGGTGTCAAGCTATTTGGAGTCATTGGTCTTGGAGAACATTCATTACAACCTTACCCAGTCACTCCTTAGATGTGATCTGTTGGGCTGGAAGACTCCAAAGAAATCATTAACTCCTTGACCTTTATAATACATACATACATACATTATTAATGTATGTATACATACATACATTAAAGCATGTGTAAGGGGGGCATGTAGGTCTTAGCAAGAACAGAAGCAGGAAAAGAAGGAAAAGAAAAAAACAGCTTTTTCTTTAATAGGGTCCCTTCGGTTTCCCTGTTTCATAACTATCCAAGAGAAAACAAGCATTTCTGTAGATTTTAAAAGCATCACTCATCAGTAACTGATAAGGTAACATATTGATAGATTCTTTTTCTTTTTCTTTTTTTGAACTAGGATTTCTAAGGCGCTCTCCCAGGAGAATGTGGTAGCTTATTTTTCATGAGTGTATTTGTTTGAAGAAAAAAAAAATTGCATTGAAAAACATTTTAATTCATAGTTTTCACTGAAGCTGACTGTCCCCCTTCTCTTCACCCAATTAGTAGGCTGTGAGGCGATCCTATTTGGGACAAGCCTTCTTTTATTATTTATGTTCCTTTCTAAAGATAGCTAGTTGTTTTCCCGAATACTGTATCCTTTCGATGTAGGACTTCTTTAAGAGAGGACTGTGAATGCTTTTTGTGGCTGGTGTGTTGCTCCTTGCTGTGCTAGCATGTGTGCATTTTACCCAAGATTTTCTGATAGCATGCCCTCTCTGCTTTTTTCTGAGAGACCTTTCCTCCATTATTGTGTAGAGATTGGACCCTCAGCGGCTTTATCTGTGATTTGGGTTTGTTCACGATAACACTTTATTTTATTTTTGTTCAAGATAATACTTCACAAAGAAGCTTTTATATTGGTCAGAGATACTGGGTCCTTGTTCTGCTTGAAAGCCTTCACTGGTTCTCTCTGCTTAGGAAATTTCTGAGCTTCCTTTAGTGGCATATAAAGTTGCCATGCCTCCAGTCCACCTTTTCCTGCCTCACCTTCTGCCTCACGTTTCACTGATTTCAGGCTGCTTTCCTTCCGTGGATCTCACACACAGTTGCATGCAGGCTTGCCTGCTTTTCTTTGTTCTTGCTCTTCTCTCCCCTTGGAACATTAAGCCCTTTTCTACATTGCTGTCAACTCAGTCTGCAGGCTTTAAGAGGTGGTGCTCTCTTATTATTCATTTTGGTACCCTTAGAGGTTAAGTGATATCCTGGCATGTAATGGATGCTCAGTAAACATGGTAACTATAAATTTAAATAAGGGAAGTAACATTTTTGTGGAATTTGTCTAGATTCACATCAGTCAGTACAAAATCAGCTTTTGAAAAAGGCAGTCTTAAACATATTGACTTAAATAAGCAGCTATATGATGATCTTATCTTCAGAGTTGAATTTGATTTAGTCAATGAAAAACCAATTATAAGTTAACAAAATACAATTTTTACAGTAGTATTTTTGATCAGATAAGCCATTTAGATGATACAGACTTGGCATAATGTGTTCTTTTTCAAAAATGAGTTGCAAATTGCCTATGTCATCATCACCAGCATCTTGTTTAGAATCTCTCTCCCTGTGTGCCCTCCCCACCATTTTGTACTCTATTTTCTTCCTTAAGAGACTCTTCTTAAGCAAAGGATTAGCGCCCTCTAGGGGTGAGCTGCAGATGCAGTGCAGCGCACACATTTTAAAAAGCACTGCAAAATTCTGGGAGAATTGTATGAAATACAGAAAATGATGCTTCATCCTTATTATGTAATTCAGGTTATATAATTTAATCCCAGAGTATTTCAGAGTGCTTTCATTTTGCTCATCACTTCCCTCAGCACTATTGATTCAGACAGATTTTTGTCCCAAAGGAAGAAAATTTCCAAAATGAGAAGAAAGAGTGTTTTATTAAAAATTGAAGCGGAAGGTTAAGACTACTGGCATCTGTGAAGGAAAGTTACCAGGCCAAATGTCTATGACTCAGACTTAGGGCAAAATAAAGAGCTTTTCTGTGTCAGTTTAACAATTTAATTCCCTTTTTCCTTCATAAATTGGTTACTTGATTAGATATTTCTAGAGAATTCGAATTATTTCTACTCATTTCATCCACTGCCACTTGTTCCCCATAATGCTAATTTGCTGATTTTTAATTGTTAATTAACATTCTCTTTCATCCCAAGCTTGTGTGATGAGGAAAATGAGCCAATATTTATACAGCACTTGCACACAGACAGGGTCAGGTACCTAGTAATAGTTCATTGTGTATGTATTTGTATTTATTATTGTTTGTTTGTTTTGTAGCTCATTTTTTTTCCTTAAGGTTTTATTTTTAAGTAATCTCTACACCCAGCCTGGGGCTTGAACCCACAACCTTGAGATCAAGAGCTGCATGTTCTTCCGGCTGAGCCAGCCAGGCATCACTGTATTTATTGTTAATAATGGTAACATTTGTTTCACATTGGATGATAAAGACGATGATAATGGTATCTTGCAGTTATGTAGCATTTTTTATATATAGTTTTTCTGTGAGCCCTCAGAATAATCACCTGAGACAAGAAAAATAGGCAGTATTACATGATAAACAAAGCCTCAGGATTTTTTTCAGGCATTACAGAAGTTAAATTAGTTTATTTCTGTATTTCCTCCTAAAATTCTTTTTTTTTTTTTTAAGATTTATTTATCTATTTTAGAGAGACTGGGGGGGGCGGGGCAGAGAGGGTCCCAAGCAGACTCGGCAGTGAGCATGGAGCCCAATGTGGGGCTCGAATCCATAACCCCAAGATTACAACCCAAGCTGAAGCCAAGAGTCGGGTGTCCAACTGACTGCACCACAGGCACCCCTCTCCTAAAATTCTTTTTTTTTTTAAAGATTTAATTTATTTATTTGAGAGAGAGAATGAGAGAGAGAGAGAGAGAGAGCACATGAGAGGGGAGAGGGTCAGAGGGAGAAGCAGACTCCCTGCTCCGCGGGAAGCCTGCTTCTCCCTCTCCCACTCCCCCTACTTGTGTTCCCTCTCTCGCTGTGTCTCTCTCTGTCAAATAAATAAATAAAATCTTTAAAAAAAAAAAAAGAAATTAAGCCATAAGACTTAAAAACAGCTTTCCATTTTACATATTTTCTTGTAAGTTGACAACATTGCTTCTTAAAAATTATAATTTTATTTTCAGATAATAGAATTTTTGTTGTCTAGTTTGAACTAGAGGCCTTGTGTTTAAAGTTTTATTTTGCAAATGAGAAAATTGAGGCCTAGAGAGTTTAGGCTGCTGGTGCTAATTCATGAGACCTGCAGCAGAAGCTAGACTAAAATGCAGGCCTCCTAATTATTTTTCCCTTATTACATGTTTTCTTTTTTCCTAACTTGGTTTTGCATGGCATAATATTATTATTATCTTCTCTACACATGCCTAATTTAATTTTTTTCCTTTTCTTAAAGATTTTATTTATTTGACACAGAGAGACAGTGAGAGAGGGAACACAAGCAGGGGGAGTGGGAGAGGGAGAAGCAGGCTTCCCGCGGAGCAAGGAGCCCAATGTGGGGCTCGATCCCAGGACGCTGGGATCATGACCTGAGCCAAAGGCAGACGCTTAATGACTGAACCACCCAGGCGCCCCTAATTTAATTTACTGTTGTATAAATATGGGGATGAAAAATGACACCGGGTTTTGGAAGGTTTCCTTGATGTTAGAAAGAAGATTTAGTTTTGTCTGGCAAAGCAAGTTGTGAAATTGCCTTCTTATGAAATAAGTGTTCAGAATCACACTTCATCTTTAACTGTCTGGGAGTGAGAATGACATAGGAAGTGGATGTGGATTGAAATGTGGCTTTGGCGGGTGTGGGCGGGTATGGTGGACTGGAGAGCCCAGAATTCTCAGAGCTGTGTGTTACTGTCACAGGAGGCCTCATCCTGATTGTGGGCTGAGGATGTCAGACCTATACAATAAAGTAACTTATTTTGTGAGATTAAGCCAGGATCAGGAACTACATAATATTGTTTATATAATTGTGATCCCTTTTAGGTTCAGGCCCTTTTAGAGTTAGGCTACTTTCTGGTTACACTGGAGATACGTAGAGCAGTACATAGATTTAGATGCACTGATGTATAGAAATTTATAAGCATAGCTCTTCTGCCTTGTTTTTAAGTAGCTCCTTAGCCTTATAAATTACACTGTGCTTTGGAATGGGACTAAGGGAATTCTTACAGTGCTCTAATATGTGAGTAGAAAAGTAAGGGTTAGTATGCATTTCACTAAGTTGCTTATCTGCATGCATATGTGTCATGCATGTAGTAGATGTGTTCCTATGAAGATCCTTGAAAACTGATTCATCTCTGAAATATAATTAAGGACTTGAGGGGATTGTCATTTAATGGTATCCCAAGGTAAATATTCTAATGGAAGGTATAATCACTATAACTTTTTTTTTTTAAAGATTTTATTTATTTATTTGACAGAGAGAGAGATAGCGAGAGCAGGAACAGAAGCAGAGGGAGTGGGAGAGGGAGAAGCAGGCTTCCCGTGGAGCAGGGAGCTGGATGTGGGGCTTGATCCCAGAACCCTGGGATCATGACCTGAGCTGAAGGCAGACACTTAACGACTGAGCCACCCAGGCGCCCCTCGCTTTATAACTTTTTTTTGATATTTATAGGTTTTCTAAATTAGGACTGACTAAAATGTGTTATGATATGCTCTTTTTTTTTTTTTTAAGGGAAATAAAGTATTTTTTAAACCTTATTTTACTGTTGTATCATTATCTTGTGACATCAAAGATTCAACTGATATTTCTTGGGAATTAAGAAATCAAAAAAAAAATGTCAGTCTGTGAAGATGGGAACACTTGTTTTAATAATTTAACTCACTTTCAATGTTATTGGCCATTTTTATAGGTACTATTGATATTAGCAGTTATTTAGAGCTGTTGACCCTAAATTTGATACTTACATTATTTGTAGTTAATAATGCATACATAGATAGTTAATTGAATACTGAAAAGTTCTGTGATTTGGGCAAAAACTCATAGGAACTAGTAAATATGATATGAAACTCATAAGGGAATTTTTTCTTCATTAATCAAAAATATTTTCTGGCACTAATAAAAAAACTGCAAAACATGTATATAGTCAACTAAGATGATAAAATTTAATGGCATTTAGAGTTTTTTAGGATGAAAAACTCAACCATCAAAAGTTGCCTTCCAGTTTCCATTAGGCCTTTTCTTGCTTGGTATGTATTCAGATAGTTTTGATCATATTTTAGATCTTTGTATTATTTTGTGCTGTATATTCACTTGACATTTTGGAAGTGCAAAGAAGTTTGACTCATATGTACAAAATCTTTGAGAGCTTACTCCACCATCTGGCAAGCACATAGGTCATGTGCCCTATGTGTAATGTAGGTAGAGTTCTTGTGTCTGTCTCTAGACCACTTCCTTGGCTCCTTTCCTGAGAGCAGCACAAAGTAACGCAGCCTAGAATCACTAAAAGGTGAGAAAATGGAAACACGCCAACCCACCACTGTGGAGCAGCCATCTTAACAGCCTGCTTTGACATTTGTCTCTCCAGCACAATCCTTACAGCAGGCCAAGTATTTACAGGAGATATCCCTCCCTGGCAGACCGAACAAAGCTTTTGGGGAATCTTTGATAGTTTGCGCTCTTAAAATCACAACCTTCAATCAGGCCTGTGGAATGGAGGAAGAAGCTATTTTAGTTTAAGTGTTAACATGGTTATAAAAAACGTCCGTCACAAGAAGATTGATGTTGTACAGAGGAGGATTTGGGCAGAGGTTTTCCAACTTGACGCATGTGAATTTTTAACAACTTTTTATTTTGAAATAAGTATAGACTCAAAAGGAAGTTTCAGAAATAGTAATTATGTAGAGTCTCATGGACCCCTCACCTGGCTTATATTTCTAGATTTTTAAAGTATGGAGTGTGTGTCTCTGGCATCCTGGGTTTTGTGGCACAGAGAATAGGAAGACCAACTCCGGTTGGGGGAAGGGGTAAAAACTTGCTCCTCCTGCTGAGGTTGCCCTGGCTGTTATACCAGGAATCATGAAGGTCATTGCCGTTGCCTGTATTTAAAAAATTGTAACCTCATGTAGTTGGCCAAGCCTATACTAATTCTAGTATGTTAAAAATATAACAATTCTATGTGTCTTTAGGAGTTATTAATTTGAAGTTTGCTCTTTTTTAGTTTTTGGTTTTTAAATTTAAGTTTAGTTTTTAAGTAATGAGAGAATAACAATGAAAATATCACTGTGAGAATGAACACCATATGAGGAATATTTTCTACTTGTCCCTGTTCTTGTCTGAGTGTTAAAGATGATCCCAGGTTCAGGACCAAAAGTTTAAATTGCTTTTCTCTCTGTAGGTTCGAAAACATGTGAATGATCTCTATGAAGACTTAAGGGATGGACACAATTTAATTTCCCTTTTAGAGGTTCTTTCGGGAGATACCTTGGTAAGTCTTAAATTTCTTAATTTAGTTTGAAGAACATGTAATCTTGTGCACGTGGGACCAGTGTGTTGTCAGTAGACACTCTTCGGATTTTTGACACATTCACCTTTTTTGCACTGTGAATTCTGCCTGAAAAAGAGTTCTGGATAGCTTCCTAATCATTTTCAGACTTCAAATGATGTGAATTTGGGCGATTGAAGCACTTTGATTACTTTGCTTATATAATCATTTCTATAATTAAACTACTATTTTTGTTCTTGCTTCTTTTTTACCTTTGGGGTTTTTTGTGTTTTTTTTTTTTTGCTTAGCGGAGGTTGGATGCATAATATAACCACATATTAAAAGACTCACAAATAGCAAAGAAAGAAACATTGCTTTCTGAAAAATGGTCTAACCCATTCCACAGGTGTCATTTCCTTTTTTGTGAACATTACTTCCCCTTCTTGGTTACCTGTTCTCCTTCATTATGTTCTGTTCATTCTCTTCTTTTCATTTCTGGTCTGTCTTGTGTCTTTGCTGTCCTATCTTCTGTCTGTTATATTCATTAGCCAAGGGAGCGAGATTTTTTGAAGACCTTACGATTGGTGAGTGCAACAGAAGCATGCGAATATGAACAGCATGAGGATGTGGAGGATGAGGATAAGGGGGTAGGTGTCGGCCCCCATAACTCGACTAACCTAGCCATTACAGTGTGGTGAGCGCTAACGTGATAGAGAAGTAACCCACGGGTTCCGGCTCCTTTTTAGAAAATTATAGAAAGGACCAAAACCCACAGTGAGGTGGATGTGTGTGTACCAAAAAATTGGACGAAGGAAATATTTTCTCTTTAAATTTATTTATACATTACTGTGCAGTGCATGGTAATTGAACATAGGTGCTTAAATTATATGATGGCATTTTAGCTAAAGAATTTTATATACCTTTTATATAAATATGGAAATCTTGACAACTAGCCTAATTTTTATGCAAATTTGTTCCACTTCTGGAATTTGTATTTCAAATGTGGCAACTATTGTATTTGAAAGGACTTACGGACATTTATTTATAATTTAAGTTTATGCTTTAAATCATACTGGCAGTAGGTATTTGGACATTCTTTACATATTTTCTATGTCTTGTTTTATTTAGAAGGGGGGAAGGTTTTAAAATTTGGAGTCCTGGTAGAACCCACAGAGCTGTTTCATCTTCATGACACTTAGTTGACTTCAGCCCACCTTTGCAAGACGGATATGCTTCTTTTGTCATCCACATCCCAAGTGCCCCTGATTCCATTGGAAATGGTGCTTTTTTTTTTTTTTTTTTTTTTTGGATCCAGTGGATGAATTCATCAACAGTATTTCTACCTGTTACATAGAACCTATTTTTCCATTCTGCAATCCGCTGTCTGTTTCATTATGGTGACTTTGGCTTCAATAACCTATTCATATTTGAGAAGCTAAGCTGTCAGGTTTTTTTTTTCTTTTCTTCCTTTTGGAAGATTTTATGTGGTAAATTTCAACTCCATTCTTTGTATTTTTGTTAAGCATCTTCTCAGCTCTATCTCCTTATGTTTTTCTTCTGCAAACTTGTAGCATTTCTCAAGGAAAAGAATTATGGACTGTCAGTTTTCCTGAGACAGTAAATAATCATGTCCATCCTTAAGCATTTGTAAAACTATTAGAGTCCAACCGACTTTGTGAAAAAGCTAAAATAAAGAGGAAATATATGGTTTTAATTGCTTTTCTCTCTTCCTCTATCATGACTAAGTAAAACTCTGTCTTTCTCCCTCTTGGTGATTTTTATACTAATTGCATGCTACTTTACCTCATTTTCATTAACGTGCCATACATATGTAATTATAAAAACCTGCTTAACAATAGAGTTTATTAAGGCAAAATGGGGAGTGGTATTTAATTCTTTCTGTGCATCCAAAGCTAATAAACTGTAGGCTAGAATTGTAGTATAATGACTATAAAAAGTCTGTATGTTCTATGGTATTTTCTTTTGTTTAAATAAAACATATAGAAGAAAGCATATGTTTAAATAAAACATATTCGGAGAGATCCCTACTTGTTTAAATTCAATTTCAGATAATACAAAATCATAAAAGTATCTTTAAAAAAAATCTAATGGGTTTGCCTGAATAGTAAATACTGTTTTGACATGTGAAGATGAGCATAAAGTATATTTATAGGGTATATTTATCATAAGTGTATTTAGCATGGTCAGTGGTATCAGAAACTATCGTGTTTTTTATACCTTGCATTTTTCTATTCTTAGCCCAGAGAAAAAGGTCGGATGCGTTTTCACAGACTACAGAATGTACAAATTGCACTTGACTATTTGAAAAGACGCCAGGTATGATGTTTTTCAAAGATTATAATCTTATAAACATGTATGACTGAGTAAATCTACATAGAAACATGTCAGGGAATGAAAAGGTTAAATTTGTGAATTACAATGATTAAGTTTGTGGTTTTGTGAGACAAATATTTAAAAATATGTTCAAACATTTGCTCCAAAGAAAAAGAAGTTAATAGTAGGTGTAAGCCCAGAGGAATTATAAGTGGCTGCATTTCCATCTGAATAAGAGCTACTGATTTTCCTTCTGCTAGAATTGGAATGCTTTGCCTAGGAAGCTAATGACATTTTAGTAGCAACAGAATGTTAAGAATGCCTATGAACAGTTCTTAGTAGTGGAGCAATACTTCATTATTTATACTTAGTGTATAAAATTATTTTAATAAAAAACAGTTTATATAATATTTAAAAAACAGTATAAACATTTTTAATACTTAGTAGTGGTAAGGCAATATTTTGTTTTTTTATAGTAGATAATATTGGGTAATCAAAAGTAGTTAAAGATAAAATAATATTTCTGACAACAGTCTCCAAGTAGCTTGAGATTTTAGAAGAAATCATGTTAAGGAATGAACACCATATTGGATGGTATCTTGATTTGGTGGCATTGTGATATTGTAGAGATATAAGGCAAAGTACTGGTAATGTTTCAGTTAGTAGAAAAAAGGAGAAAAAGAAAATCAGGAGAATGGAAAATTACTGAAAACATTGAGAAATCAGAGGTCCCAACATTTTGCTTGTTAATGGAGTAAGGGAAAAAGGAAGGGAGGGAAATGGGGAGAGGTGAACACTATTTTTTATTATTCATTTGTTTAGTTTATTATGAACATTAAAGTACTTTTATTTATTTATTTATTTTTTAAAAAGATTTTATTTATTTATTTGAGAGAGAGAGTGAGAGAGAGAAAGAGCACAAGAGCGGGGAGCGGGAGAGGGAGAAGCAGACTCCCTGCCGAGCAGGGAGCCCGATGCGGGACTCGATCCCGGGACTCCAGGATCATGACCTGAGCCAAAGGCAGTCGCTTAACCAACTGAGCCACCCAGGCACCCTAAAGTGCTTTTATTTTTTAAACTTCGATAAATAGTGCTTAAATAGGTTAAATGTTATTTTTATTTACCTTAATATTCTTAATTTTAGTGGAAGTTTCCAGAAGAACTGATGGTTAATTATGTTTCCTTGTCTGAAATGTTTTTGGCAGTGTTTTGTCCAGGAAATAAGATGTTAGTTATTATCATATTTAATTCATGATATTTAATTATTTTTATCCAGGATATAAATGATAGGTATCATTACTGCCTTTGGTTACCTAAAAATGCATAATTTGATAGTTAATAAGCTTTAAGGCCGAGTGTTATTATTTTTATATTTGAGCAGCCTTCTAAATGTCCAGTGACATATTTATTTATCTTGGTAACAATTTATGGTAGATAAATAGAAGAATGTTGCTAGATTTTTTCCCCCACTTTGTGACAGAAGTGTGAGAAAGTTATTAAACTATTTTATGCTTCAGAACTATTTTATGGTTCAGAACAGTTTCTTAATGGTAAGAGTAAAATAAAGTTTATTTTCAAGTGAAAAAATTATATCTAATTTTAAAATCTCAAGTATTTAAGAATTCTCAACTTGAGTTGTATTTTTTTCTTGAGAAGTGAGTACTTTTTTTAAATTTTATTATGTTAATCACCATACATTATTACATCATTAGTTTTTGATGTAGTGTTCCATGGTTCATTGTTTGCATATAACACCCAGTGCTCCATTTAGTACGTTCCCTCTTTAATACCCATCATCAGGCTAACCCATTCCCCCACCCTCCTCCCCTCTAGAACTCTCAGTTTGTTTCTCAGAGTCCATAGTCTCTCATGGTTCCTCTCCCCCTCCGATTTCCTCCCCTTCATTTTTCCCTTCCTACTATCTTCTTCTTCTTTTTTTTTTTTTTAACATATAATGTATGATTTGTTTCAGAGGTACAGGTCTGTGATTCACCAGTCTTACACAATTCACAGCGCTCACCATAGCACATACCCTCCCCAGTGTCTATCACCCAGCCACCCCATCCCTCCCACCCCCCAGGGAAGTGAGTACTTTGAATACTTGTTCTAAAAGAAAAGCCAAAGTAACACTTGTTTTTTCCTTTTTGGTTACTCTATGATTTGCAGTCTAAAATGAGTAAGATAGGGAGTAACAGTATTTTGAGGATTACTGGTATTTAGATCACTTCGATTTTTTCTTTGTGTAATTTAGAATTGTTTTTATGTAGGTAAAGGTAATTTGTGTGCTGGTTTGAAAAAGTTAGCTTTATCTCTTTTTTTCATATAACACAGGTGAAATTAGTGAATATTAGAAATGATGACATAACAGATGGAAATCCCAAGTTGACTTTGGGATTAATATGGACAATAATTTTGCACTTTCAGGTAAGCTTAATTTTTCTTAATTGTCATTTCTTTTAGCCTTTCATTGCTGATTTTCAAGTAGTTCATATGAAGAATGAATTATGCATTTATGTCCTATGGAAGAAAATAAATATCAGGCTTCTTTTCTTAAACAATATATTTGAATGTTTCCTTTCAAGTAACATACTGCCTGTGAACCTGGTACCCTGTTTCCTGGTATCAATGAGTTTATAAGATGATGCTTGTAATCTTGTCGGAAACCGACCTGTGCTCGGGAGCTGAAATATGTAATGCGAAGACAAGAGTTTGGTTATAGAGAGGAACAATAGCTTAATTGCTTTGCTGGGCAAAGGAGGCTGCGGCAGGCTAAGGCCTCCAAAACTGCAAGCCTGCCTGGAGGAAGGGGCTCCGGGGTTTTATAGGGAAATACAGAATCTAGCTGGTTTCCACAGGAATTGTGTACATGCAGCCAGCCACCCTCATCATGTTTTCAAGGTGGTTCCTGGTTCCTGAAACAAAAGGATAAGAAGGGAGGACAGAAGGTTTGTGGAAGAGAATAAAAAGGTTACTTAGTTTAAAATCAAGCCTCCCTTAATGTAGCCATTTTGATTTTTGTTCAATTTCCTGCTTTTAAGTGGTTTCAGCCTCAGTGTTGGAAGACAAAGATTTCTTTTTACTGAATGCAGACACATTTCTTTTGTTTATTGGACAGTATCACTTGGTTTAGATACATGAACATTTTGTGATTCATTACTTACTTAGAATGGTTTTTGTTGGTATTCTCGTTTCTCAGCTGAGAACTACTTTTTCCTGTTGATAGACACTAGGTGGCAGTATAATTTTCATAATGGGATCTGAATTAGAAGTAGCCGTATTTTGTGTAGAGCTGTGCTTTCTCAAACTAGATTTGAGAAGCGTAAATGCAGATTTATTTTTTCTTATTTAAGGGTTGAATTTATTTGAGAGAGAGAGCGTGCGCAGGAGCAGGGAGGGGCAGAAGGTGAGGGTGAATGAATCTGAAGCATACTCCATACTGAGCGTGGAGCCTGGGAGGGGCTTGGTTCCACCCCTGGGAGATCAGGTTCCAAGAGTCTGAGGCTTACCCGACTGAACCACCCAGGTGCCCTGAGTAAATGCAGATTAATTTACTCTGATTTATCTAATCCATCTGTGCTCATTGAGGGCCGATTTGGAGTTTAACTTTTTTGTAAAATGATGCATTTTGAAAAAAATCATCTTTATTTGATTTAAGGTGAATTCTAACTCTGGAATGTGCTTTAGTTTATTACCCACTTTCCTGCTTATGCCGTGTTCTATGTGCAACTCAGATCCTGACCCATAGTAGGCATGCAGCAAATCATACTGATTGACTACTGTTCAGTTAGACCATGAAGGAGGAAGAGGTAGATTGCCAGCTTCAGAAAGGAGCTGAGGTTTTAAACCAAATCATGAGAGGAGTAAGACTTATTTCTTAATTTGTAAAAATTTTCTGGGATTTAAGGTTTATAAGGGAATGATGGAAAATAGTGTATCTGGAGCTCATTTGGGAACAGGATAAATCTGACAGGTATGGAGAGCTGTAGGAATTAGAATCTAGGTAGTTTCCAGGACCTGAACAGGCAGCTGATCAAAATTGTAGCAGTAGGAGTTTGGAGGAGACCCCGGCAATGAGGTGTCACCAGCCAGACTACAGGGTAGCTAATACAGGTAAATGTTCCCTCAGCTGGGCTTTTGCTATCAGGGAGATCTAGTAACAGGGGCTGGGGGCAGGACCCTAAAGATCTGAGGGCCCCCATTACTAGAGCACCCCTTCCTCAGGGAACTAGGGGACTGAGCACTAAACCAAGGCAGGGATTTGGGCATGGAGCCAGACCTTGTTTCGAGAATTGGGTAAAGACTAAGTAGAACTGGCTGAAAAGCAGATTTCATATGGACGTCCTCAGCAGCATTTTCAGGGATCCTTTAATCAGTCCTCAGTGGATCTGAGACTGATCAGGTCCCAGAACTTTGAGCTGGGTTGAAACTGCAGGAACTCCACATGGGAAGATTAAAGGCCTATTGGAGCAGGGAGCTGGTCCCATCATTACCAACAGAGCTGTGAGACAGGCTGTGTTTGGAGTTTGAGCACTGTGGGGCCGAGGAAAGCACCCAGGATATGGCAGGAGGCAGAGCTTAAGTGGCACCATTGACTCTTACTTATGACAGTTGATGACATTGGGTACATCCCTTAACCAATCTGAACTTGAAAAATAATGTTTTAGGAAACTGAATCTATCAGTTTTGCATAAAATAGATTGAAACGAGCAGGGTCTGTAGTTAGGGAGATAGAAGCTAAGAAGCTGAGGTGGTAATCTCTGAGTGGAGTGATAAAGGCCAGAACTCAGATGGGAATGAAAAACTGAATCCAAGGGATGACCTTTTGAAAGAAGAAAGGAATGGACTTGGCAACAGGGCAGAGGATGAAGGAGCAGGATTAAAGATGACTGAACTGTTCAGCCTAGGATATAAAACAAACAACAAACCAGCAGACGACTGAGAGAAACAGGGTGATGGTCAGGGGAGAAAGAATGAAGAATGACCATCTGGGTGGTTTGATGGCCTGCCGGGCATCCTGTGCATCTGTGTGCTGAGCACTTGGAGATATATGAGCAGAGCTGGGAAGTCAGCTATGGGTAATACACTTAGACTTATCAGTATAAAAGTGGTCACTGAGTCTATCAGAGAGAAGGGATCTTCAGAGGATTCAAGAAAAGAGCATGCGTGGAGAAGAGCTGAGAGCTAAGGACAGACATCTGAGGAAGGCCCATGATTTGGGGTGCAGGAGGAAGAAGATCCGTCTGGGGAAACAGAAAAGAACAGAACATTTGGAGAGATGGATGGAACAACAAGAAAACGTAGTGTTGCTGAATCAGAGGGAAGAGAATATCAAGTAGAAAGGAATGGTGAGCAGTATGAAATGGCACTGAAGACAGAAAATGAAGACTGAGAACTAGTTTTGCGTAGGAGGACATTGGAGACCTTGGAAAAAACAACTCCCAAGCGACTGGGAGCAGAGACCAGGAAATGACAGACCAAAATGTGAGTAAATGGTTAGGAATTAGATCCTAAGTTTGAAGAAAGTTAAAGCAAAAGGTCATTCAAAAAGAATTATGTATTAAACTCTTTGCATTTCATCACTGGAGGAAAAAGGAAGACCAGCCACAGAAAGTACTTCTAATATAATCCTAATGATCCTATGGCATAATATGGAATCCAGTGTATTTTAGCACCCAGATGACAAGATATTATGACTGTTAATTTATCACCAGTATTTAGAATTTAGATCCAGATCTGTTTAATGTGGAACATAACAATGTTTTGGTAAAATAAAAATGTTCCTTCTTATTTAAATGAAATAACTTCTCTTAGTACTATGATAATTTAAGATTAGAATGATTTTACTGGTTATGCCAAAATAGAAGGCTATTTATAGCAGTGGTAATCATCCTCCCTCAAAGTGACTGGGCTTTTTTTTTTTGTCTCTATACTTTACATAAATAAGGGAAGTAATTTCAGAAGATCAATTTATTGTTTAAAAAATATTTGTTATGAGCATCACAAATTGAATCTCTTTTCCAGTCAGGCTTTCTGAAGGTAAGCATTATCAACACAGTAGTCCCCTATCAGTAGCTACCATATGCTAGATCCAGAGATGCTAGGATAATGAAGTATGTTGTTGTGTCTATTGGGAGAATGTTCATAAATATTCTACTGGTGATGAATCAATTGCAGTATAAATAAGGGATGGAGAGGAGGGAATGTTGTGATAGAATCAGGAAGGTGTTAAGAGACATTTTCACTGATACTAGAGATAGACTTTGCAGGATGAATGCCAGCTACCAGGTGGAGACTAAAGTGGGCCATTTCTGGGAGAGGCAGTGTGCAGTGGCCTGGGAATGGATAGTTGGTGAGTTTGGCAGAGCTGGAGGGAAGGGCGGTTGGGATGCACATCAGTGGTTCAGCCTTTATCTTGCCAGTACAAATACCAGCCCTTATGCTTTTACATTCTCATGAATAATGTTCCATTGCCGATGAAGACACAAAAGTAAAATTAAAAATAAACCCAAATCTGAGGCTTTGTTTTTGCCAGTGTGTCTTCTAGGATTCAGCTTTGCCATTAGAGATTGTTTAATTTTTTCTTTCAGTGATTAATCCTCATGCAGGCCTATCATTGACAAGTATCAGCAGCGATGCTAACTTGACTATTTAATTGAATATTCTTATTTAGAAAAGTATAATGAGTTCCATCTTGTAATCAGTCTAAAGACTACCTAGAGAATGGCAATTATCATGTTTTTCTACTTAGTCAAATGATACCTGCTTACGTGTAAGTCCAGTCATGCCATACTAATTTTCTTTTTACCATATCTATGACTCAGTTTTAGAAATATGCACACCTTGGATAATCAGGCTCCATATTGACTTATTCTTTTTATAGCAAGGCCGTAGTAAAATTAAATAATATTTAACTATGGTACAATTATAAGAGTTACCTACGAAGTTTAACTGTGGCTAAGCATTTCATGCTTCAAATCATAAAATTGATCAATTTGCTTATGTGAAAATCCTAACGTTCACATAAGGAAAATGGCTTGGAAAATGTAATGGCATATAAAAATATAATATGAAATACGAAAAATTCTATGACATAATATGAAAAATATTACAAACTATTTTATGATATTTATTTTATTTTATTATTATTTTTAAAGATTTTAGTTATTTGAGAGAGAGAAAGCGAGAGAGACGGAGCACGAGGGGAGGGGGAGGGGCAGAAGGAGAGAGAGAAGCAGACTCCCCGCTGAGCAGGGAGCCCGATATGGGACTCGATCCCAGGACCCTGAGATCATGACCTGAGCCAAAGGCAGACACTTACCCGACTGAGCCACTCAGGCACCCCTATGAGATTGATTTTAGAAACAATTTTTGTTGAGTATTTTAGGAATTTAGCATTTATTATCTCTCCTTTAACTGTTGAATCATCCTGTTTTTGTTTTTCAATGGTTGCTGTTTTGAAAAAGTTTTAGTATAATTTACAGAGATTTTTGAGCCCCCTTTTCTTTGCAAGTACCGGAATTAGTTGGTGTTTCTTAAAAAAAAAATTATACGTTAGAGACTCTCTGAAACTACTTTAGAAAGGCATTTTGCTAAATGACTCCTGACTGGTATTTGCTTTCTGTTTGCTCTCAGATTTGTTGAACCACCAATAGTTTCAAAGGTTAATGCAAACTTTGGTAGTGTAACTGCATTTCAGAAAACTGAAAGTTAAAGTGAGGGTCAGAGTCTTCTCGTACGATAAAGAGAAAGGTTTGCCTTGAAAACTCATCAGCATTGTAATTTTACAGTGAGCAGTAATGTTTGTCTAAGAGGATTGGTGGCCAGAAATAAGCCACGGTGTCTAATGAGACACAGGGACCCAGCTGGGCAAGATGCCATGGTATTTCTTGCGTGCGCTTTTCTCATAAGCAAAATGGCCTCATGCTGAAGAGGATGGTCACGAAGTTTGAGGAATTAGAGGTCAGAGTGGAACTTTCAGACTTAATGCAGAAGATCGAAGGAAGCCCTGGATTTTGAAATGAGTGCATCTGTGGAACTGTGATTTCCTGCAAATCAAATGGGGAATGTCTGTGGATGTGTCAGAGCCGAGAAAGAAAAACAGTACTTAGATCCTGCCAGAACTCCTTTGAGCCCTGAAAAATACTCTCCCGGAAGAAAATATTTCAGGAGAAAGCTGATCAAGACAACTGTGGGCAACACAGAGTCAGTAGAGCCCAACAGGCAAAATGAAGGCAAGAAGAGCGGCATTCAGCTCTCAGAACAGCGAGCTCTTTCACCCGGGAGACTGGCACAGGAGGACTCTGCTGCCCCAGACCCCACACTGGAAGGTGGGATTCTGCAAGAGAAGACACAAGTTGTAGCTGATGGTGTGAAACAGAAACTGGTGCCGAGTGCTGCGAGCGGTCTGTCTCACCGTGGGGACACTTCTGCTAATGACAGGGACACAGAAGCAAAAGTTAGTGACCTGGAGGAAAGGATTCCAGAAAGGGACAGCACTCCATATTGTGCAAAGAGGAAGGAACATTTAGATGATGCCAACAGGAGAGAAATAACATTCCAAAGAAAAACTGATGTTTTAACGTTACGAAAGGCAGCCAGCTTAAGTTCCATTCACTATGGTACAGAGAGATCATTTGAAAAAAGTGGGTTTTCTGAAGACCCATCAAAAAATTATAGCAGAGTTCAAGGAAAGCAAAACACTGAGAGATTTTGCCCTCCTGACATGTACCATTTTTGCTTTGAAAAAAAGAGATGTCATTCCCTCTGTACCAATGTGTCCTCTGTTTCCAAGGACACAGATGGAAATGAGGTAAGTGAAACGTGGAGTCTGAGTTTAAGGTGTAAATAAGGACTCAGATACTCATATCCGACTGAGGTTCTGTAATTTGTCAAAGTTTTCATATTAGTTTATGTGAAAGTTGGAGATTTCTTGGTATATTTTGTTATTTGTAACCTTAGGTTTGATTAGTATGATTTTTATTTTCTGTGATATCTGCATTTCTTTAATCGCATTTAAATTTAAGCCCCCGTACATTTTTGTCTTTGTTGGAAGACTTAGAAAAGCATCGCTTTAAGACAGTGCACATCTTTTGAAGTTCTCTAGTTCACGTTCCTTGACTTTTCCAATGGAAGAGCCTTTGGAAACTTAGCTGCAGTGTAGGCAAAAATTGCATCAGAAAACAGTCATGAGAAGATAATGGTTTCGTGACGGATATTGGGAGGATACAGTACAATTATCAGTCAGTACTGACTTGCTGATCCATAAGTTTGAAAAGCCAGTGCCAGTTCTCTACCAGTTTTCATGCACAAGAACACCCACGTAATTGCTTTTAATTCTGTGTGTGTGTGTGTGTTGGTGTGTGTATCACAGATGAAATCACCCAAATCTCTTTTGTTTGTTACATGAGTTATTCCCCAGCCCCCGTCTAAAATCAGAAATCATTTGGGCAGCATGTCCTAGGAATTTCAGTATGACACTGACTGCCAGGAAGTTGAGCTCTTTATTCCTAACACTGATATTTAGCTTTAGACAAGTTACTTCTCCGGGGTTTTCACTTGTCTTTAAAATGTAAGTGAATATTTATTTACTTGCTTGAGACATGCATTACCTAGACAGCCTCTACCTGTTACTAGGTTGGAGTGGATGGTCTTTTCTTTAAGCTCTTTCTCACTCTGTCTTTTAACAAAAACCCTGGACATTAGTCGGGTATGTGATGTTAAATAGTCTTGGTGAGGTCAGCGGAGATCATTTGCAGAGCAACAGAATGAGGTTTTATCAGGGTCAGTGTGCATGATCCTCGCGGGCCTTAGCTGCGCAGCTCTGGGAAGCTCTTCCCGTGTATGTATACCACCACGCCTTGCCAATAGTATGTCAGCGCTTAGATTTACATTTTTCAGTGGTTACATTTTGGAAAAGAAAGCATAGAGTCTGTGTCAGTGCAAAAGGAAACTACTTAGCTGTTCTGTGTTTAGGAATGAAACCACTTGCTTTGCTCCATGTTTTCCAGCTGTTTTTTTTGGTATATAATATGGCTTCTTGTAAGCCTTACATGTTTTCAATAATGGGAATTCTTAAAATCTGTTTCCTAAGTGGTACATAAGCCTTTTTTTTTTTGTTTTATTCTCATGCCAAGGATTTTACCCTTCTAATTGGTGTAGATTTTTGAAACTTCAGTGGAAAATATATGTTCTAAGAAGACACAAACCTGCCAGTTAGATTTGTTAAATAATTGTGTTATGGAAGTACTTAACAAAGCCTCATATCTTCTAGGGTAAAAGCTGAATGGGATAGTCATTATTTATCTGAGGAGTTTGACATCTTACTTCCCTGCAGTCCAGATAAAGACTCTTCATTCTGGAGCTTACAAAGAATCAGAACCAACAGCTTGGGTACTCCCCGTAGGACATTCTTCCTGTTACCTTGGAGGTGTTTGATTCTGTTTGCTCAATTACCTTTGGTTAGAACTATGCACGCGACTCTTTATCTTGCATTGGCTTCTGCATTTTTTATTGGAGAATTAAATGCAAATGAGGGCACTTAGCCCTTTTATTAGCATTACATCTCAGAAATGACTGGTTAGCCAGCATTCCTTCCTTATTTGCTCCTTTCAAGATCTTTTTCATATCTTCCCTGTCACATCTGTTCTTTCCTTGTCAGTCGTCTGCAGGTTTGGGGTTGATGACTTTGAGTTTAACCTCCCAGTAGAATAGTGTACAGTTCTCTGAGCTTTTCTTAACCTTTGAATTAGTTCAGTCCTCTGACTTAAACTTCCCTGGTCCTGTGAAGTTTATCATTTTTAGTATAGGTGACCAGCCTACCTCCTCTTTAAATTCCTGTGCTGACCTAGAGTGTTCTTGCAGGCGCAGGGCTCTGTGGAGGTCGTTCAGCCAGCACCTCCTTGAGTGCCTACTGAATGAAATCTCATAATCGGGTTAATCTTGACTAGGGTCAGGAGTTGTAAATAAATAAAAAAGGAGTACTTTAGATTTGTGTATTGCTTTGGAATTGGAAAAAGGATTTCAGACACATTGTGTCTTTTATCTTAACAACTGTATGAATAGGCAGAATAGTTCTTCTTTAATAGAATGAAGAAGTCAGAACTAAGGTGAAGTCATGTCCTTAAAGCAACACAGTATATGGCAGTAGCCCAGTTGAACTACTCAGCAAACTACTTTGATTGTCAGTTTTGAAGGATGTTGCTGTGAGGTCAGAGCAGGGCTTGATGTTTATAGGAGTTGATGTTCATCTATGAAGGATGATTGTTATAAACAGAGGTGGCAAAGGCAGGCCATGGTTGGGGACAGGGAGTAATGAGCTCAATGCAGTCACCTTCTTGAGAGATTTCTTATTTGTCTAAGACTCACGTGCTTCCTGTACCTTGTGACAAAGTCTCCAACCTTTGCCCTTGAGCTTTTCCCACAAAGCATTCTTACTTCTCTAGTTTCACAAATCCCACCTCTTTCTAGTCTTGTTACATTGATTTCAGCAAAGCTGGTTGTTTTCTCTGTTTATAGGCCATTGTTTCTCTAACTGACCACATGTAGACGTCACCTGAGGAGCTTTTTACAAATTACAGGTGCCTGGATGTCACCCCAGTGATTCTAATGTAACAGATGAGGGGTGAGCTCCACAGATGATTCTAATCGCCAAGACTAGGAATAGGGCACTTGTTACTCTTCTTCTATAGCAGTGCTTTTCCAAGTGTGACTCCAGAGTCTCTGCAGTAGAATTATCTGGAATGCTTATTGGAAAAGCCTTACCCGTGATTTAACTTGATCAGAGTATCTTCTGGTGGGGCATGAGAGAACATGGCATTATGTTTTATTCACCCTTTTACATGTTGCTTAAAAACACGAAATTTTGTGAACCATTGTCACCCCAGCTTAGCATTTGTATCTCGTTCTCTTCTCAAGGTAGCTTTTCTGATAAGCAGTGTGGATTATGGGCCCGGAAGGCAGGAGGTCTGAGTTCTAGTCAGGCTTTCCTCCAGAGGGCTGTATGACTTAGCTTTTTAATTTTTTTCCCCCCATTTCTTTAAGTCTCCATTTTCTAGAAGAGGAGGATATTGGACTAGATCATGATACTACTGTTAATAATAATGGTATTTATTGAGTCCTATATGCCAGACACTCCACCATTATGATATTTAATCTTTGGAGCAAGCCTATGAAAGAATTTTATTTTTGGCTCCATTTTACAGAGGAGGATACTGAACCTCAAGAAAGTTAAATAACTTGCTTAAATCTCTCAACCAGTAAGTGGAAGAGCTTGGAGTTCACCCAGATATCTACCAAGCTGGACTCTTACTTGTTACAAGTTACCCACCTTTCCCCATATACATCCCTTTCACTTCTAAATTTCTATGAATTCATGTATATAACTGCATCCCATTTTGTTTAGTGTTTTCACCCCTTCCTCCATCTCTCCCTTCTTTTATTTCTCTATTAAGCACTTACGATGTACCTGTTAATATATTGAACCAAAACAAGGCACTCTGAGAGAAATAAAATACAGATCTTTTCTGTGTGCAGTATGTCCCATTGTTTGTTTAAAACAAATGACAGGGACCATGACTGTAAACTTAGTCACCTGAAAGTTAGACCTTTGAGATGATAATCATGAATAACTTTAACTTCCCAGGTCACCACCTTTCACCATGTAGCCATATTAACTAATGAAAACTGAAGTATTCTTTTTTTTTATTAATTTTTTTATTGTTATGTTAATTCCCATACATTACATCATTTGTTTTAGATGTAGTGTTCCATGATTCATTGTTTGTGCATAACACCCAGTGTTCCATGCAGAACGTGGCCTCCTCAATACCCATCACCAGGCTAACCCATCCTCCCACCCACCTCCCCTCTAGAACCCTGTTTGTTTTTCAGAGTCCATCATCTCTCATGGTTCATCTACCCCTCCGATTTCCCCCCCTTCATTCTTCCCCTCCTGCTACCTTCTTCTTTTTTTCTTTTTTCTTAACATATATTGCATTATTTGTTTCAGAGGTACAGATCTGAGATTCAACAGTCTTGCACAATTCACAGCGCTTACCAGAGCACATACCCTCCCCAGTGTCTATCACCCAGTCACCCCATCCCTCCCACCCCACCCCTCACTCCAGCAACCCTCAAAAACTGAAGTGTTCTTATATTCCTTTTAATCCTCTGGTGAATTGCCAATGTATAGTGCAGTAACCAAGGGAAGAAGCCAAGGAGAGAAGGATGAGAAATAAGGAGTGTGGATATTGTGCAAATTATATTATCAATCTCTACATAATGAAGAATTTAATTTTTTTTAAAGATTTTATTTATTTATTTGACACAGAGAGAGAGAGCACAGCAGGGGGTGCAGCGGGCAGAGGGAGAGGGAGAAGCAGGCTCTCCCCGAGCAGGGAGCCTGACATGGGGCTCGATCCCAGGATCCCGAGATCATAACCTGAGCTGAAGGCAGATGCTTAATGACTGAGCCACCCAGGTGCCCCAAGAGTTTAATCTTTTTAATTGACTTTTATATTATAAAGACTTTAAAAAATTGAGAACCATCTCAAAATATTAGAAGAATACATTAATATTCAAACTCACTGAAATATAATTATTTGGTATTCTTTTCTTTAAGCCAAGTCTTTTATGAATCTTAGATTACAGAACTCTTACTTAGGATTCAAATACTAGGATAGGGTGCCTGGGTGACTCAGTTGGTTACGCATCTGCCTTCGGCTCCGGTCATGATCCCAGGGCCCTGGGTTCGAGTCCCACGCTGGGCTCTCTGCTGGGGGGGATGGTCTGCTTCTCCCTCTCCCTTTGTCCTTCCCCTCTGCTTGTGCTGTCTCTCTCAAAATAAATAAATAAAATCTTAAAAAAAAAAGAATTCAAGCACTAGGATAAGACTTGCATGTTTTTCCTTTTATATGATAGGTTTGGTTTACAGATTTTGAAAACAAAGTTCATTTGGTTTCCAGTTGAATAACTCATTCCCTTCTGAACCATTTCATCTTTTTAAATGAAAATACACTTATTATGTTTTAAAATTAATACAACATTAAATTAAACAACATTGCTAGTTGTTTTTTGGATTTCATAACCAGTCTGTGAAAGTTTAGTTATAAAATAGTTGCATAGAATTTGGGTCTCTATCAATGCCTTGATCTTTTCAGTTAAATGAAGGACATGAAAAAGTTTAAAACCATTGCTGTACAAGAAAAATAGTTATATTCCCCCCATATTTGAATAGGAAATGAACATTTGCTAAAGGTAGCTATTAATTTAGAGCCTTAGCACTTGAACTCTATCAACTTTTTGCTTTTTTCCTCTATTTAACTCTTCCTTTTAGGAGGCAGTTTTAGCCAGATCGAATTTTCAAAATATTTATGCCATCTTTGCTGTTAAAAATATTTTGCGGAGCATTTTCACACATTTTTGAAACTTGGAAGCACTCACTAAAAATGTGTTGATTACATTTGTTTCTGCCAAAATAGTTAAAACATCTTTGAAGAGGTTGTCTTTGGAAGCAAACATCTTGGCTTGGAAATATTTGCCTGTGTTGACAAACTCAGTATGGGATTTGCTTCTGCCTGACTCTAGTGTCGAGTAGTGTGAATAAAAGAGTTTAAGCGATAGTCCTCACATGGTTCACTCTAGGACAGGTGCTCTTCCGAACCACGTGCATGCGTCTGTCATTGTCGTCTCTCAACATCTCTGCGAGGAGGTACTTTACATAAGAGGAGACTGAGGCCCAGAAAGGCCACAGGGCTGGTGTGTGGTGTGGTCAGGAATCGAACACAGGTCACCGCCTTCCACAGCTCTGAGCCAGTCTTTCTCCCAATGTTACACTTTTTCTTGTGCAATAATTATGTTAAGAGACTCCAGAGGTAGAAGAATTTGGAGATCCATCTTTTCCAGCCTGCAGCTTTCATTCTTATTCATACCTGAACTCTCTCAAATAGAGTATAAACTCTATTTTTTTTTGTATTTAACAAAAATATATGAAAGACTTGAATTTCCTTTGATACTACTCTTGTGTCCAAGCCTCTCTGAAGCAATAGTTATTTCGTGTTCTGCAAGGGAGAATGTTTGACTAGGTATCATTTCTGTATTTCCTGTGTGTCCCTTAAATCAGTTTTTGCTTCAGAGTGCCTGGGTGGCTCAATCAGTTAAGTATCCAACTCTTGGTTTCAGCTCAGGTGATGATCTCAGGGTCGTGAGATTGAGCCCCGAGTTGGGCTCCATACTCAGCTGGGAGTCTGCTTGAGATGCTCTCTCTCCTTTTGCCCCCCTCCTTAAAATAAAGAAATAAATCTTTTAAAAGATCAGTTTCTGCTTCTATAAAATGAGATGGTTCACTGATAGGTAAAGCTCTTTCTGGAATGTTGTAGGGAGTCAGTACACATTTGATATAGCAGAGGGAAGAGAATTTATGAGATCTTGTGTCAGAAGGCTGAAATTTAACCCAGGTCTTATTTTCCACATCTGTGAAACAGGGTGGTGTGTTTTGAGCATTAAATGAGATAATATATATGAAAAGGATTTATTAGACTGGAAGTACTTGATACTTTTTCTATCTTACTACTGTCTTCTGCTTCTGCGGAAAAGAGGAAATACTTTGTAACCATCTGCTGACTAGAAGAGCTCTATGTTGTTTCAAAAGTTATAGCATGGCATTTCTTTTTTTCCTTTGGACATAAAGCATTCTGCCTAAGCGGAGTACGCTGCCCCCTTCTGTCTCCCCAACTCCACTCATCCTCTCACTCTATCTTCAGCAAATATTTCCTGAATACCTATTTGTCAGACAGTATATTCCTCTAACTCCATAATTAGCTTAAAATTCTGTCAACCTTTTAGACCAGAAATAACCCTAGGAATAACCAATTCTTGGAGCTTGTATTGGTTACTTACATCTTAGAACATTTCAGAGACTGTCGATAGTAGCCGTGGTATGACAGAAGAAGAGAACGTAATGCTGGAGGCAAATCGGCTGTTCTGTGAGGCCGTCAGTTGAGGTGTTGTGTTTAGTTTAGTGAGGAATATTTCCGTGAACCCTGACCTTCAGTTCATGTGTGAGATCCAGGGGTGTATCTTCTTCTGAAAATGTGTAGAGTTCTACGTATCGGCTGCTTGGCCAATACGGAGACTGAGAAGCTCCAGTGAAAAGGGCTTGACTTCAGGGCTTAAGGCAAAGGTAGGGGGTCCCTCTCATGACCCGTGTGTGTACAGCCATTTCCCCAGGAGATGGCGCATGGAAAGGGAGCACCCCCTGAGGCTACTGACCCGGAGGGAAGATGAGCGTGAGTTGTAAGGATAGATTTCTTTTCTAAATGTGAAGGAGAAACTTCTTGCAGATTCTGGACTGGAATTTAGGAGACCTAAGTCTGTGAGACCCTGGACAATTCACTTCACTTCTTATAGCCTCATCTTGCTCACCAGTAAAATGAGGGGGTCCTCAAATGGCTTTGCATATTTTCAGTTTGGGTTCCCCTGATTGCTTAATCCTTAAGCATATTTATAGCTTTCTGTAAGCTAAACATCTTAGTTCTCTTACCTTCAGAGATGTCGCCTTTTCCAGTGTTATACAGAAATTATTTAAGTAGTAACTTTGATTAAAGTTTTTAATCTTTTCAGCAAATTATAACTATTTTAAAATATAAAAAAAAAAGTTGCATTATTTGCGTTGTATAGAAGAATGAAATCCAAGCATTCTTTAAAGGAATAAAGTGAATCTTTTAGGGAGTATCCGACTCAACTTTGCAAGTTGGCTGTTCTCGAGTTATCAGTGCATGCCAGAACCATGACAACATCTGTAAAAATAGTGTGTTCCTGTCGCCCAGTTGTCCGGTGGCATTGACTTTGCTCAAAGGACTTTCACATTTACAGCCTCAGCTGACCAACACAGTGAGGCAGTTGCCATTCACTTAGCAGTAAGTGGGTCATCTAGCAATAAGCTGTGAATGAAAGCAGAGTGCGCTATGAGATGGGATATGTTGGATTGTTTTCTTTCATCAGAAAGACATTTTGAGGTTATCTGTTGTGTCAAATTTGTGAAATTGTTTTAGGGAAATGATGCAGATGAAGCTTAGTTTTACTACTTAATGTCGGGCTCTCGCTGAGTGTCCTCTGGGCTTGTGCTTGTTGCTGGGTACTTCTGTGCAGTGGTCAGGGCATTCTATTATTATTGGAAAGTGAGGCTCATTGGAAACCATTTACTTTTCTAAAATGACACGTGTTACATGACAATGATAGGTTAAAACTCATTCATATCAAGTGAAAACATGAACCATGTTTCTGATCTTTCATTCTTTTTCCCCTTCCCTCCTTCCTTCCTTCCCTCCCTCCCTCTCTTCTTCCCTCCCTCCTTTCCTTTCTTTCCTTCCTTCCTTCCTTCCTTCCTTCCTTCCTTCCTTCCTTCCTTCCTTCCTTC
>NW_023270807.1:22115631-22165648 GCF_011800145.1 Mirounga leonina | reverse complement strand
TTCCTTCCTTCCTTCCTTCCTTCCTTCCTTCCTTCCTTCCTTCCTTCTTTCCTCTCCCCCTTATTCAGCAGATATTGAGCACCTAATCTGTGTCATGTTGGGCAGAGTGCGAGGAGACTGTTTGAAGGGGAGAAGTAGCTTGAATGGAGGACCCTAAGAGAGAGGGAACATGTGGTCCACATGGTTTGAACTTCATTGATGATAGAATTGAGAAGGGAATGGCTTGAGGCTAGAGAGATCAGCCAAGACTGAGCCGGAATACAGCAGAGTCAAGGACGACCTGAACTGGCATTTGAGAGTAGGCCAAGCCTTGGTGCAATGAGACTAGTTAGGAGACTGTTACTAATCCAGACACTGAGGCTTAGTTCCAGAAGAAGATGGAAGCTCTTTTGAGCCCAATATTATTCCAGGTCTCTCATGACTGTGTCTTAAAAGATGTCATTGGTATTGACATTGGAGACTAGAAGTGATGGTCCAGACCAAGCATAGTAGTTACTGCAACTCAATAATTGGTAGTGGGGAAAGAGAGAAAACGGAATAGAAGACCCTTTTTCTCCCCTAAGCACAGTCTTAGGACATCTAATATATCCATGTTATTAGGTGCTTGTGTCTTCCCTAGGAATGTGGGAGACTAGCAGATGACTGAGTGTGACGAGTCAATACCCATGACGAGTCAGTACACATGACGAGGTTTTAGAAGAGTTGGAGCAGCTCATGCTTTTATTTTTTGAGAGTTCTAGCACTGGTTTCTTTGGATCCCAGATTGTAGAAGCAAGACAGTCCGTTTGTTTTCAGGTGTTTGTTGTGTCTTTCGAGCTGTTTGTTGAGACTGGTTCACGTTGCCCGATAGTGCCTTATGAAGCGCTGGGTCGGTGTGCACTATGAAACGGAGCTCATCCCTGAGCAGGCACATGCCTGGTGCCACCACAGTTAGAACTCTGTGCATTTGGGTTAGACTTGCTTTCTTGTGTTTGAATTCTGTCTGTACCTCTTTACACCCCCCACCCCGAGACTTTCCTACAGCCCCCAGCACCTTCTTTTAGTTCTGGTTATTATTGTTTCAATCATTGTATGTTGTCTCTGCTCTGCCAAGAGGGAGAAGGGAAATTATGTAGTAAAGTATCAGTGTTGTGTCTAAGGGCAGAGGTAATGTGGGAAAAAGAGACGCGAAGGTAGTAAAGAGTATGAGAACTTTGTTTTGTTGGTAGCAGTTTTTTTTAGGCTGAGGTTTTTGTTTCTTTTAATTTCAGTTTTTGATCTTCTATGGAGTGAAAAGATAAAACAGAAATAGTGACTTCTTTATTCTCAAGGCTCAGGATCCTGAACTATGAAAATGATTTCATATACTAGGTATCTGGATTCTTTTTTTATGCCCTATATGGCTCAAAATAATTTTGGTAAAATATATAGCCTGCAGCCATATTTCTAAATCAAATGGTTTTGAGGACTTCTTACTTAATGGTTAGATTTTTCTGAGCATTTGTTCTAATTCCAGTAAGAACAATGCTTTTAGAATCTCCATTGGAGAACCCACTTTCTAATAACGTGACCATGCAGTTTTTGAGAATGCCTTACTGTCGCATATTTTTAAACCCGGAACTGTTCTCTGTAAACCAGCTTTCGTCAGGGCTCTAGAAAATACTTGCACTTCACATAAAAATCTTGTAGATTCCTCTTCCTAATTTTACTTTGAACTATCTTGGAAGAGGAATACACATAAAGAGAATGGTGGTAAAAGGCAAATTACCCTTTCTGCTCTCGGCTGGTAGTGGCACCACCATCTTCTGGGCTTTACGCGAAGGAAATAACATTTCTTCTGTAATTCAAGTGAAATAAAGATTTGGCCAATTCAATGTATATATATTTAGCAAAAAATATATGAAGATTGGGTGTTTTTCTGTTAATTTGCTTCAACCAATTCAGTACCATTTTCATGTGGGAATTGAACCAATTATATCTGATAATACTAAAAGTAAATTTAAGCAGATCTGTGATAAACTATTTACTAAAATTTCACAGTTAAAGCAGATATGCCGGAAAAAAAGTCAGTGAAGTTGCTTAGTTGAAAAATTAAAGAAAATAAGCCAAGAGAATTATTCCAATTATAAGTAAAATAGAAAGCTCCTTAGATGCATACCAAGATATGACAGTTTAGAAGAACTTCAGATTCCCAAGAGTTAGACTCAGTTCTAGAAGAAGGTGGAAGCTTTGCGGAGTTCAGTACCATTCTAATGTCCTGTCATAATTGGGTCTTGAAAGATACTGTGAGTTGACATTGGCGTTCACTGGGACTTGTGATATAAAGACATTTTAATTCAAACATTTTGATCTCCTCTCATAATACTCTCCTTAATCTTGGAGAATACTAGATTTAGGTGGTTTTTATGAAGTGCTAAAATAAATTTTTTGAAAAATGTTGTTAAATGTGTCATTTCTATTGTGTCAATAGTAAGCAGACAAAAACCTACTTGGTCAAGTGACATTTTTATGGGTGCATCAGTTTTGTTGGTTGGAGTTTGCACATCCCCCGTAGGTATTAAAGCCTCTCCTTCCTGTGTGGGACCTTGAAGTATATGATGAAGCAGAAGTGATCAAGGATATCCTGGTTGCCTGAATGAAATAATTCAGATTCCACAGGTGCCAAACTCAGTCACAAAGACATATGTTCATGGGGCATTTACTTTCTATTATGTGCCAAGCTGTGACTGGGTTAGACATTGTAATACGAAGATGAAGAAGACACCTTTATTTTGTATGTATTTGCTCATGTGTTAGAGGGAGAGAAGTTATCTAATGATGATACACAGAATGTACTATTGTAGCAGTCTGTGCGGGCGCTGTGGGAGCACAGAGGATGGTGGAACGGGGTTCCTCAAAGGGACAGAGGAGTGAAGAGCTTGACTGGGGCGGCAGCTGGTGAGGGCATTCTAGAGGTAAGAAGAGCATATATAAATGCATAGTGTCCTGTGGAAATGTGTTCTTATTGAGGGAACAAGGAGTGGTTCAGTGTGGCTGGAGCATGAGGAGGTTTTCGGGTGAGTGTTGAAGGGGAGGGTGGGGAGATGAGGCTGCATAGGACCGTGTGACCAATTGAAGGTAGGTATGGACAGAGAAAAGGGCATCAAGGAGGACTTCAGGGTTTGTGATTTGGGGGCAACCAGGTAAATGATGGGGCCATCCTCCAAGCTACGAATACAGAAGGAAGAGCAGAAGGAAGAATTTCTCTTTTGGAGAAAGAGAAATTGATTTTTCTCTGCAGTGAGTTTGAAGAGGTCGTGTGCTAAAGCACAGTGGAGCTGGATAGATTCAAGTCCAAATTTTACTTCTACCTGTTAGTAGTTTGTGCACTTGAGCAAGTCACATAGCCACTTTGTGCTTCATTATCATGTGTAAAATGAGATTGTCTGTTGTGATGATCATGAGATAATATTTGGGAAGCACTTGAGCACACTCTCTGGCTCACTGAAGTGCTCAAATTTGGTTAGTGTTACTATTTTGACAGAAGTGTTCATTAGGGAGTTGGAATTTATAGGTCTTGAGTTCAGGGGTGAGGTTTGGGTGTAACCTAGGGATCCCAGAGTCATCAGTATGAGGGGGGCGTTGAAACCACTATAGAAGATGAGATTATCCAGGGAGAGTAGAAAGAGAGGCGTGCTGAGCACCAAGCCTGAGGAACAGCACTAAAGGAGGGGTAGCAGAAAACTGAGAAGGAAAGGCCAGACGGGCAGGAGGAAAACCAGGAAGGAGTGACATCAGGAAAGCCAGGGAGGAGAGACTAACACTGACAGATGCCTGAGAGAGATCAGGATTAGAAAATGGACGGATTGAGGGGCACCTGGGGGGTTCAGTCTTTTAAGCGTCTGCCTTCAGCTCAGGTCATGATCCCAGGGTCCTGGGATTGAGCCCCACAGAGGGCTCCCTGCTCAGTGGGGAGCCTGCTTCTCCCTCTCTCACCGCTCCTCCCCCTGCTTTTGCTCTCTCTTGCTATCTCTCTCTCTCTCAAATAAATAAATAAAATCTTAAAAAAAAAAAAAAAAGAAAATGGACGGATTGGAAAGCAACCCTTGAGTTCTTCTCCAGGATGTTTTTCTGGCATTAGGCTGCAGGCTCCATGAGGATGGTTGTCTGACCAATGCCCAGTACTGGTACGAGCAGACATTTGTGAGTGCTTAGTGAATAAGTGAGACTATGGGAGAGGAGGTAGTAGATGATTGCTCACCATATCTTTGAGCTCTTCAGGTGCCGCGTGACCTCCCTCTTTTTGTGCCCACCACTTCCTCTGTTATGTTTCACTGTCTGATTTCCTTTTTTCATTGGGAAAATCAAGTCATGAGCAGGAACCTCCCTCACTTTCTTGTCTGCTCACTGCTACTTAGTTTTGGTGGAGTGATTGGGATGGAAGCCAAACCACAACAGGTTGACAGGTAAAGATAATAAAGGTAAAAAATATAAAAATAAAATCTATTTTTAAAAAAGACATAAGAAGGTTTTTTTTTTTTTTTTTCAGTTGCTTTACTGGGAAGAGAGAGAGACAATGATAAATAAAGAGGGAATTGAGTTTATGAAGCTTATTTATTTTAGGATGGAAGAGACTTGGGCATTTTAAGTACTGAGAGCAGAGACCCAGATGAGGAGGGAATGATTGATAGAGTGAGACTCCCAGGAGGCAGGAGGTGGAAGGATTCTGAGCACAGGAGAAAAGCAGGTCATGTGGAAGCCAAGTTTGTGGGTAGCAGGGCAGGGCAGGGAGGGAGTTCTTACTCATGTTGCTATTTTCTTTATAAGGAAGGAGATAAAAAAGTGATTGCGAAACATAAGGGGGTGGTGGGTTAGGGAGTTTCTTGCAAATGGTAAAGAATGTTGAAAGAGGTATCGTGAAGGATGGAAAAACTGGCCAATTAGGACACCAAGAAGAGGTGCTCGGTGTCACAGAGCACTTAGCTGAATTGCGGAGCTGGAATTTGTGGCAGCAGCAGCCCACATGGGACTGTGGTTTTCCAGGGGAGCTTAGAGCATAGGGCACGAGTAGAGGCGACTTACAGCGGACTTGATCAGGATTGGGCTTTGGCCAGGGGGTTGCAGGGCAAGGAGAAGGTATTTGAAATGGTGGATCCTGTCGTACAGGCCAGATAGAGAAGGAGGTGAAGATAGAAGAGGGCTCATAGAGTGGGACCCAACTGGACAAGTCAAGGAATGTGAGATGTTGATGAAGCCAGATGAGTGGTTTAGCTGGGGATAGAGAATGAGAGTAGAAGAAGAACAGGAACTCACTATTAGAAGTTAAATGTCTGAGCTGGGCTAGTTCTGGCATAAGATGCTAAGATCCAGGATGTTAGCAGTAGGTGTGGAGAGAAGGTGGACTGTGAGGGAGACAGGTACACGCTGAGCCGGGTGTTGGATCTTTGCGGGAGGCGGGGGGGCATGCAGGATCATTTTTAAGGAGAAGAAGAAGGTGGTAGTACAAGAGTGGCCTGTGGTGTAAAAATGAGGTGTTGGGACGTGTGGGTCATGGTTGGAAAACTATTGGTTGTGCATCACTGAGGGAGTTAGAATACACTTGCCCTGCTACAGGCCCGGGGGGCGGGGGGGAGGTGGGACTTGACCTGGGGCAAGAGGGGCAGACCTGGTTCAGTAAAATGGTAGAAGTGGTGTGAGGTTCAGAAGAGGTCAGAGACTTTGTTTACCACAGAATAGACATTTCTGGAAAGCTTGAGAATGGTGTCAAGCCAGGTCAGGAGAGATGAAGCATGACATACAGTCATGGGAGGCTCTGCGACAGGAAAAGCCTGCATTTGGGTGGGAGCCAGCAATGACCTGGATGTGAGGCATGAGGGCTTCGAGTTTCCCAAAGGAACATGGCGAGAAAGGACTTTGTTTTTGGTGCTAGCTGACAGATTGTTGGGGAGAAACGTTAAGCGGCAAGCACGGCTAATAAAATTGCGGTGGGAGAAGCTAACATTTATAGAGGTTTCTACATGCCACACACTGTGCGAAGTGTTTGATGTGGATTTATTTTATGGAATCTGTAGAACCACTCAAGGAGGTAGAAATGATGAGGTCATCATTTAAGTTTTCAAAATGAAGAAAATGGATTTTAGAACGATGGTGTGAATGGCTCTCGTTCATAATTCCGCTAACTGTTGGGAGTTGGAATCTGAGTCCAGGTGGCGTGAATGCACGCCTTCTCTGATCTCCGAACTGCCTCCAGGATTTGAAGGGAGGAAGCTCGATTACTTCCTGGAATCAGACCTGACCTGTCACTGATGGAGGATTCAGGCTGATTTGCTGAATGCACAGATTTTAAATCAGGGGTCATCAGTGATGACTACAGACTTAATTTTTAGAGTTTAACTTATTTTTCATTTTGGTTTCGGTTGCACAGTATTATGAAAAGTTTGATATACTCAGAGAGGTAGTGGTTAATGGTCACAGGACATTTTAAAAAATACCCAGAGCTTCTCTGTAGGAATAAT
Organism: Mirounga leonina; assembly: GCF_011800145.1. Lineage (NCBI taxonomy): Eukaryota > Metazoa > Chordata > Mammalia > Carnivora > Phocidae > Mirounga > Mirounga leonina. The sequence continues at coordinate 22,159,175 of NW_023270807.1, read as the reverse complement.
ACTCAAGTAATTGGAAATAACAGGAAAAACTGAATATGAGTCAGTGTGTTAGCAGCCTTTGATATGTTAAAGTTTGGTGCGTAACATTTGAAAATCACTGGTTTTTAAATAGTGTGTGCATGTGTAACAGTCTGAAATAGTGTGTGTGGGAGTAATAATCTGAAATTCATCCACTGGAACCTTATTAATAAGATTACTTTCTCCTGGTTGATGTTTAGACTTTTCATCCTCTAAACTCTCCTTCCTTTAATATCCTTCCTGCGTAAAGTGCTGTGCAGCGCCTGAACCTATTAAACTTACCTTGTAGTCGAAACTTACTGACTTCCCTCGTGAATAGGTAATTCAGTGACTGGACTGGGATGGTTCTCGACCCACAGAAAATAGTTCCCCTTCTCTCCAGCTACCTCCCTTTTCTTTATTTGGTTGTAATTACCACCCTTGTAGCTCCTGTGCTGTAAGGGTTTCCAGTAGCAGTTGATCTTATAATTCGTAAAGGCGAAGAGGAACCTGTTGTCAAATTTTACCTGGAGGCTCAACTTTCTTGTGCACCGTTTCCTAGATTCATTTCTATGAACTCTGGTTTTTATAGATTTTGATTTATTTGAGGCAGCAAATTTAAAAACTTTATTTTTTATTTCCCTTCATAGTAGGGGAATTGGGAGAATAATACAACCAAGTTTTTGCTTCCCCCTTTGTCAAAATGAATGATAAAAACCACGATCAAATTGCTGACGTTACGCCATGTTCATGTTGTTACATTCTCACAACAGTGTAGTAACAATTACCATCATGATTTTACAAGTCAGAGAACGGTCTTTTTTTTTCTTAAAGATTTTATTTATTTATTTGACAGAGATACAGCAAGAGAGGGGACACAAACAGGGGAAGTGGGAGAGGGAGAAGCAGGTTCCTGCTGAGCAGGGACCCCGATGCGGGGCTCGATCCCAGGATCCTGGGATCATGACCTGAGTCGAAGGCAGACGCTTAACGACTGAGCCACCCAGGTGCCCCCAGAGAACGGTCTTAAAGCAGTTGAGTAACTGGAACATAAATGGTGGAGATAGGATTTAAACTCCCGGGATGTGCCAGAAAGGCTCTCCAGCATAATTTTATTTTATTTATTGATTTTTAAAAATCTTATTTATTTAGAGAATGAGAGAAAGTGTACAAGTTGGGGGTGGGGCAGAGGGAGACGGAAAGAGAATCCCAAGCAGACTCCAGGCTGAATGCAGAGTCGAGGTGGGGCTGGATCTCAGGACCCTGAGATCATGACCTGAACGGAAATCAAGAGTTGGAAGCTTAACTGACCGAGCCGCCCAGGCACCCCTCTCTAGCATAATTTTAGATTAGAATATCAGTTGGAAGTTGGATGGAAGAATATTGGTGGTTTTTCTGCTCTTTTTCTCCATGCTAAAAAAAGAAAAAGGAATTCTTCTTGTATATTATATATAATGTGTTCATGTGTGCACATAGTTCTTTCCATGCTATGGAGATTAGCACAGATTCTTAGGAAAGATGATTAAATTGAGACACTTATGGGGATGCCTGGGTGGTTCAGTCAGTTAAGTGTCTGCCTTTGGCTCAGGTCATGATCCCAGGGTCCATCGAGCCCCATGTGGGGCGTCCTGCTCAGCAGGGAGCCTGCTTCTCCCTGTCCCTCTGCCCCTCCCCCTGCTCATGCTCTCTTTCTCAAGTAAATAAATAAAAATCTTTAAAAAAATAAATTGAGACACTGTGCTCCACTTTCCAATTATCTGTCAAGGAGCATGTCTGTGCTGAGTAGTGGAGAAAAGGTGTGTGTGGCCCCCGCCGGCACGTCCATGTGGTGGTGTTAGGGACTGCCAGGCCTGGCGTGGACTTTAACTGCCATAGCCTGCGCTGGGTCCCCGGTGGGCCATGCCTCCGGCCCTTGTGGCAGCTGGGAGGAATAAAGGGCTTCCTGTTTGAGCCTAGCACTGCTGTACTTAAAAGGCTTTCTTCAGTCTGGGTTTTTAAAATTTTCTACTTGCAGTTGTTTGACTCTGCCTGTTTTGACCTCTGACTTCTGTGCTGTATTTACAGTCTCTGAGTAGGACTTGAGACTGAAAAGAGTCTTAAACATGATCTGTCTCTACCTCCTACCTCCTCATTTTATAGATGAGGAAGTTGACTCACAGTCATGAAATGAATTATTCAAAGCTCTGGGACTAGTGGCCAGGACTAGAAGCCAATTTCATGACTTCACTGATGTTTTTCCTTACAAAATGATTTGTGACTCCCTATGTATTGCTTCCAACTCCTTATTTACTCATCTTGATCCTGGCTTCCCGCCTGGCTCCTTGATCCCTTGGCTTTTCATCCTGCACTGATTTGAGGGAACAGTTGTTTGTTGGTGTTAATCCCAGCTTTGGAATCACTGTGTGACCCCTGATAGAGTCACTTTGTGCCTTAATGTCATCAGCAGATTAAGTAGGACCCTTATGTAAATGTATAATCATGTGAACTGGTGATCTGTTTTATTTAGTGGAAGAGACTTTTAGAAAATTTAATGAAAACAAGTAAAGTATAGGGAAAAGTCAGTTAATACAGATTTCATGTTGAGTAAGCTATGCAAGGAATCATGAGAAAGTTAAAGAGACTTTACATCAAATTGTTACATAATATAGTAAATTGGGGACCTTCTTTGTTCTTTATACAGAATACCTGTTGGATCAAATCTTCCTCTGAGGGTAGTAATATAGATTAATTTGTAGGTTTTACTTTTGATCTTGAACTTGGAAAAACATTTGGTTGAGTTGTTTTACCCGATCTGATTAGTAAAGAGGAATCTCATTGAAAATTGGAATTTTCAACGCTGTGACATTTTGGCATAATGAAAAAACTAGATGCTTGGGTTAAATCCTAGTTTTCTATCTATGAACCTCTTTGAAACTCAGGTTCCCTATGTGTAAAATGGGAAAAATATACTTAGCTTTCCAGTGAGAATTATGAGGATTAAGTAAAATAATACTTGCGAAGTTCTTGACACATAGTAGGTTCTCAGTCTGAGCTAGCTTTCTTCCTAATGTTTTAACGCTTTCTATTATATTTAGATATCTGATATCCATGTTACTGGAGAGTCAGAGGATATGTCTGCTAAGGAGAGATTGCTACTATGGACACAGCAGGCAACAGAGGGTTATGCTGGAATACGGTGTGAAAATTTCACTACCTGCTGGAGAGATGGAAAACTATTTAATGCCATCATTCATAAATACAGGTATGGAATTGGTGGGGTCTTTTTTCTCAGACAAATATGAGAAGTGTTTCTTCCATTTCCAAATTTCAAAATAACCTTTTATTATTACAGAAGCAATACATGTGCATGGCAGAAAGTTAGAAAATACAGACCAGACACAAGTAGAAGCATCACATTCCCACCGCTCCAAGATCATCACTCTAAACTTGTGCATACACACAGACTTACACAGCTATAATATGCCTTTGGATTTTGCTGGTAACTTGGCAGACAGTAAGCTCTGATAATATAGAATCTTGGATGAGCACAGCTGTGCATACGGAGGACTGATGAATGGTAGGGTGAGGGTTTAGTTCCAATTTAGAGCTCGCACATGTCCAAATTAGAGTCTCCTAGGCTCGTTACTCTAGTGAGTAGCGGGGTTCAAAAGTGGCCAACTTTGGGGTGGTTAACAGTTTTCTGGTAAGAATATTATTATTTTTTTAAAGTTTATTTGTTTCATTTATTCATCTCTACACCCAACATGGGGCTCGAACTCACAACCCCAAGATCAAGAGTCGGTGCTCTTCCGACTGAGCCAGCCAGGCACCCCAACTGCTGAGAATTATTAACAACAAATCCCAGTTAATACTGACATAGCACTTACTAAGTGCCAGACACTATCCTAAGCAGTTTTTACATGTTTTGACTTATTTAGTCTTCACAGCATCCCTACAGGACTATTATCATCCCCAGTTGACAGACAAAAACTGAGGCACAGAGTAAAACTTGCATATAGTCACATAGCCAGCAGGAGGCAGCTTTGAGATTCAGACCCGGGGCCTCTGGTTTTTTACTCCGTGCTTTTGTTGTCTTATAAGGAGCTAGATCCCCAGAAAATATTGACTGAAAACAATGTATTTCTTGATCTCAGTTACTTTTCTTAGTTTTGCAAAAATTACATCATGTAGTCAAAGAACTGTCTTCCTAGATAGGATAAGCTGAAGCTATAACTCATTAGACTAACAAACTTATTTGATAAAAACAATAATTATATAGAGTAGTTAATATTTGTTAACTTTCTATACGTGAGGCATTCTGTCCATTGCTTTCCATATGTTACCTCATTCGGGTCTCCCAACAGTACCACAAAACGGACTGTTGTTTACCCCACTTTCACAGAGGAGGAGCCTTGGGTTTGCCAAGGTTACGCTACTTAATACATTATAGAGCTGAGATTTTAGCCCAGGTCTGCATGATTTAAAATCTCATTCTCCCCGTTTCTCTCCTTTCTCTTTCTGTTTTTCCTTTCACTACCCTTTTCTCTCCCCTTCTTCTCTTTCTCTCATTTTTATTTTGGAAATTTCAACATCAGTAACACTGTAACGAATCTCCCACCATCCACATTCCAAGTGCCTTAAAACACTGTAGTAGTCTGCTTCCTTTATGGAACACCATTTCAGTACAGGTAGGTATAGTCTGACTGATTAAAAAAAAAAGCCAGAATCAACTTGCCTATACATGCTGAAAAGAAAGTACCAGACCTCCTTGAGTAACACAGTGCCAAGAGGGTTTAGTGGTTACATTTCAGTTATCACAATGCACTTCTCGTGTGACTTAAAACAGGCCCTCAGAAGGCTGTGTAGTTGGGCACATTTTATACCCGGGATGATAAGATCTTCTTGGCCTTTGAATAAAAATATTTGGATTGTTATACCTGAAGGATTTATGTCATGATGCATCTTTGAGGGTGTGCTCTTTTCTCTTTGAAGTGTTTTAAGTAGAAGCAAAGCATTTAGAAGCCAGCTATTCTTCTAAAATAATTGACTTTTAAAAACAATGGTCTCTAGACATTGTCTCTTTAATACTTGTGAAAGAGTAGAAGTACAAATTAGTATATGCATGCTGTGCATTTTTCTCCTAAGTACTTAAATAAGTCACTATCTGTCAGAAATGGTGAAATTTCCTAGGGAAGTTTAATGTTATAGAGCTCCTACTGCTTTAGGAGAGAATTTGGATCTTGTGAATGTTATTTGTTTTGAACTTTTAATCTGGTGGAGTGATCATTTTAGAAAATTGTTTAGCTTTAACTTTGAACTTTGATTTCCTAGTTGGCTTTGTTTTTCCTTGTTAGAATTCATGGTAAAAATAGGGAGTATCAGGTTTAAGTGCTCACAAGATTTCTTTGTTGCTGAAGGTTGTTAAGTTATCCTGTGCCTCATAAAATATTACAGTGGCCTTTTTCACTGGAAGAAATCTTTCATGTGTGGAACTGTATTTTTAGCTAAGGTCCTCAGGCTTTTCTTTTTACTTAAAAAACAATCAAATTTTTTTCTTCTAGCATGTGTAAGAATTAAATGGATAGGGTTGAACTGCACATAATTTTCACTGTTGAATGCTTTAGAATACTAAAGGGAAATGAGAAAGTTATAAACAATTGTAAAATCCCTATAAGCAGATTTTTGGATATTGGACAGTAGTAATCACATTTAGAGAGTAGTGTGTAATTTATAGTTGTTTTTACTTGATAATTATTTCCATAAATTTTGTAATGTATTTGGATTTGCCATAGGAACATACCCACTTACTTGGGTTTTGGGTGTAGTTTTTGGATAAAAAGACCTTTTTTATAGGAGTTCAATGTGACTTATGTAATAAAAATGATCTGAGGTGGTGGCACATGGGTTTGGTTTCTACTCAAATACCAAGTCTAACTGTATGGAATACTTGGTCGATAAGGATCTTAAGAGGGAATGAGGGCTTAGCAGGAAAGAACCTTCAGATTGCTGCTGTGGCTGGAAGGAGGGATGTGGGCTCCTCAGGGAGCAAGTTTGCATGCCCTAGAGAGAATATGAAAGATTTCTCTGGAGATTGGAAGGAAAATGGATACTGTTTGTCATTGAAAAGTAAACCAGTATCATTTGTAGTAAGTGATCTCATCAGATTTTTATGTACATTATCTTCTGATGGTTTAGAAATACTGATCTAAAGTGGGAACAGAGAAATAGCATCTTTCAGATTTTGTATTACTGTAAATACTGTCAAAAGTTAATCAAGTACATTAAGTTGGACTGTCCAGCATATATTTTTATTAGTGCTCCCATATAAGAGTATGACTTTTGAAGTGGAGAGAATGTTTATACCAGTAAGCAATACTTTACTAACATGAAGTAAAAATGAAATTTTTATCATAAGACTAATTTATAGATGATCCCTGAAGTTAAAAAGAAAGTAACTGTCACATAGAAGGCTCCCAAGAAATATGTGCAGACTGTTGACCATGTATCAATTTCTGTGTTAGCTGTTTTTATATATGATAGCTTTTAAAATGGTCACTGTCCTATGAAAGAGATGACACTATTTTCATTTTTATCTTTGTATTAAATGATCAAATTATTAAATAATTGAAGAAACTGGAGCTCAAAAGGGAAACATGACCTACCTTTTAAATGATGGAGGTGACTGCTCTGGAGTCTCAAGTCCTCATAGGCTTCTGTATAACTACTTATCATAATCCCCTGCAGGCAAACTAGATATCAAGAAATGGAACTGTTGACCTGAGCAACTGGATAGTGCAGCGTTGAAAGCTAATGATATTCAGCAAAGATATATGAAAATTCTTGATGAATTTAAGAAATGACTAAATGAATAGTACATTTATAAATGCCAACTAAAGATCTTGGTCCCTTGTAGGAAATTAATGAGGAACAACATTAATTGCATAACTTGAAATTAGCCATCAACGAAAATAGCATCACAACAACTCATAATGTAGTGAGGAACATTGTAGATAATAAGAGAACATGAAAACACTTAGCATAAGTAAGAGCAAAACCACAAATGAACTGTCCTATAGTTTTGGTATGTCATACTATCCTAAAGAAGTGAAGAGCCTGGATTACGCAAAGGCTAATAAGAATGATAAAGTAGTATGATTTAGTGGAAGAGATTACGAAGTTCCATAGGATTTTTTTTAGAGAGAGCGAGTGAGCAAGCACATCCAAGTTGAGGGGAGGGGCAGAGAGGCAGAGGGAGAGAGAATCATAAGCAGGCTCCATGCCCAGTGCGGAGCCCAATGCGGGGCTCAATCTCATGACCCTGAGATCATGACCTGAGCTGAAATTGAGTCCGACACCTAACTGACTGAGCCACCCAGGCATCCCGATAGGATCTATTTAAATAGGTCAGTAATTCAGATTATAACTATGCTTATCGTGAGCACAGTGTAATATATTGTAGAATCACTATGTTGTACATCTGAAACTAATATAACATTGTATGTCGACTATACTTTAATTAAAAATAATAAATAAATCAGTTAATGATACAAACACTATGGTTTTCTATTAATTCTGTCTTAGGATGCTGTTCCTAATTCCTTCTAGGAATGTCTGTTTGTTATGTTCAGTTTTTAATGGAAAGAATTCAAATAATAAAACTGCCATATACCTATACTAGTTGGAACTTGTTTTCTTTGTATAGTTTAAGTTTTCTTTAAAGCATATTAAAATCTTTTCACTGCAAACCGCAACTGGAGAGAGATCTCGGGTAAATAAGCCTCACTCTTGCCCCGAACCTTAAGTTTCATTGAAAAGAATAACAAGGAAGACTGGATTTGATGGACTTGGATCAAAAGGATGTCACAAAAGCATTCGATAAGTAGCTTAAAAGCAAGAGAAGTAGAATGAACTGAGAATCTGCAGCCACGGGATTCTAAACTCTAGTAGATTAATCACTCTGGTAGAGTTTGGATATAGAGGACTAAAATTCCCATCCGTAGCACACGTTCTTCATAGTACGTGTTCCAAACAGAGGATTCAACTGATATTTCTGTGTTCTGATTTAAGAGCGTGCCCAAGTATCACAGTAAAATTGATTTTTTTTTTGAAAGAAATAAAGCTCTGACTTCTAGCTTGAAATCCAACCCCTGACTTGTCTTAATTTATCAGTCACTGCATGTAGACAGCTACCCCTGAACATCGATGAAAGCCAAGTTCCAAAACAGCCGCACTCACACTGTGAAAACATGTCTACCTGAGCAGGCATGAACATGAATGTGTGCCCACAGGCCAGAAAGAACAGTGCAAAATGTGTAGTAGAGCAGGGCAAGCCTGAGGTGGTGGTAGAGGAAGATGCTAAGTCTGTCAAGACTGAAATGTGTGTGTGTGGGGGGGTATTTTGCAGAGAGATTATTTCTGCTTACTAGCATCTGTTAGTCCTAGTCTTGTTTTTAATTTATGCTGCTATTCATTCATGTAAATTTCCTTTTGAGGCCGCTGGCCCTCTTTTCACAAGCAAGTTTTAAACATATTACTCAGGTAAGACTCAACTTTGAGGTAGATGGTATTCAGGAGTATGCCATTTAAATATTTTCTAATCAGGCAGCCAGACATTTTTCACTTGTCTGAGTGTAGCTGGATAGCAGTTATTTTGTTCATTGTTTGCATTTTGAGTTAGAATTTATTGGGACCATCATATTTCATTAATTTTAAATGTTTAAAGATGCTGTAATTGGGAAGATTAGACTGTAAGGTTGTAGTCAGAGTCTTGTTTTTTTTTTTTTTTTAAAGATTTTTTATTTATTTGAGAGAGAGAATGAGAGACAGAGAGCATGAGAGGGAGGAGGGTCAGAGGGAGAAGCAGACTCCCTGCTGAGCAGGGAGCCCGATGCGGGACTCGATCCCGGGACTCCAGGATCACGACCTGAGCTGAAGGCAGTCGCTTAACCAACTGAGCCACCCAGGCGCCCCCAGAGTCTTGTTTAATAGTCTGACCTGGAGGGCTGTGATTCAGCCACATGCTTGGATTCAGGCACACCTTACAAGCTAAACTGGATTGGACTGGTTTAATACTGGGAGGAGGCCCCATAGGGCTTGAAATGTTCCCATCGGAAGTTGGGTTAGTGTTGATGAGGTGATTTTTTCCCTTCAGAACCAGGTCCGCCCTTAGGCTGCAGAACCCCGAGGTGTGAGAGTGTGTATGTGTGTGAGCACACACCACGCAAGTAGGGGCTTTGCTTCATGTGTGGTCATTGGCTAGGCGTAGACACAGAGCCCTGAAGGTTATTAATTTTTGGGAAAGTCACAAATATTCCTGTTGAACAGAACTGATTAGAACATGGACTTTTAAATTTGGGAATAAGTACATATCTTTTTTTAAAATTTAATTTAATTTTATTATGTTATGTTAGTCACCATATAGCACATCATTGATTTTTGATGTAGTGTTCCATGATTCATTGTTTGCATATAACACCCAGTGCTCCATGCAGTACTTGCCCTCCTTAATACCCATTGCCGGGCTAACCCATCTCCCCACCCTCTCCCCTCTAAAACCCTCAGTCTGTCTCTCGGAGTCCACAGTCTCTCATGGCTCATCATTTTAAATGTTCTATTAGCCATATTAAAAAAGTAAAAAGAGGGCGCCTGGGTGGCTCAGTTGGTTAAGCGACTGCCTTCGGCTCAGGTCATGATCCTGGAGTGCCAGGATCGAGTCCTGCATTGGGCTCCCTGCTCGGCGGGGGGTCTGCTTCTCCCTCTGACCCTCTCCCCTTTCGTGCTCTCTCTCTCTCATTCCCTCTCTCAAATAAATAAATAAAATCTTTAAAAAAAAGATTTAAAAAAAGTAAAAAGAAACAGGTGAAATTAATTTTTATAATATTTTTAAAATCACATTATCGGGCGCCTGGGTGGCTCAGTCATTGAGCGTCTGCCTTCGGCTCAGGTCATGATCCCAGAGTCCTGGGATCGAGTCCCACATCTGGCTCCCTGCTCAGCGGGAAGCCGGCTTCTCCCTCTCCCTCTCCCACTCCCCCTCCTTGTGTCTGCTCTCGCTATCTCTCTCTCTGTCAAATAAATAAATAAAATCTTAAAAAAAATAATAAAATGACATCATCAGAAAAGTCTTTTTTTTTAAATTGAGGTATAATTGACATACAACATTATATTGGTTTCAGGTGTACAAATTTGATATTTGTATATATTGCAAAATGATCACCATAATAAATCTAGTTAATATCCATTAAAAAAAAAGTCACAAGTATTTCACTTTGTGAGGCAAAATCAAATTGCTTATTTACCTTATCAAATAAACTCAAAACAGTTGAATTCTCAGAGCTCACCCTGAAGAGCTGGTACATTTTATAGCAGTTTCTACAGTAAGTATTCCTTGCCACAGCCCTACTTTTTGTTGTATCTGTGATTAAAAAAAAAAAGCAACTAATAGAAAATGTTAATACATTAACATAATAAAACATTCAAGTAAAATAAAAGGGCATGCATTGAAATGTGATTTCTTTCACCAGATTCCCAGTCCCATTGCCTAGAGGCAACTGTTCAGTTTCTCTTGTATTCTTCCAGAAATTTTCTGCACATATACAATCACTTATTTTTCGGCAGGGGGGAAGGGTCATCTCTGTTGAGATATAATTTACATAAGCACCTAATCTTGAGCATTATTATAATCTTTTCTAAAACACAATTGAGAGAATGGTATATATGTTATTTCGCATTTTTCTTTCTCAATTTATTTTGGATGTCTTTCCATATCAGCAGAAATAGGTTTACCTTATTCCTTTAAAATACTGCAGCGTAGGGGTGCGTGGTTGGCTCAGTCGTTAAGCGTCTGCCTTCAGCTCAGGTCATGATCCCAGGGTCCTGGGATCGAGCCCCACATCGGGCTCCCTGCTCAGTGGGAGGCCTGCTTCTCCCTCTCCCACTCCCCCTGCTTGTGTTCCTTCACTCACTTTGTCTCTCTCTGTCAAATAAATAAAATCTTAAAAAAAATAAAATACTGCAGCATATCCTAATGTATAGATATAACATAATAGCATCATATTGATGGGCATTATATTCTTTGCTATTAAAAAGTGTTGAACTTTGTATGTGTCTTTGTGCAGATGAGTGAATGTGTTGGTTTGATAAGGTCCTAGAAGTAGAAGTAGAAGGTCAAAGGGTAATACATTTAAAATTTTCAGACCTATATCTGAATTGTCTGCTAGAAGAATTGTACTGAAATACCCCTTCTGCACTGTTTCCCCTCCATGGTGCCTTTGAGAAACATTCCCTTACTTTGTTAATGCATTCTAGCAGATCTAAACCCCATTCATGTTTCCCTGTTCTTTTTAACATTTACCCTTTTCTTCATAAAATTGTGTTGTTTTTTTTTTTTTTTTTTTAATAACTTTTAAGCTATGCGCCAGAGCTGAAATTGCAGGCTTACGTTTCCCTCTGGTGTGCGAGCTCTTAGTCTGAGCATGTATGTGTTAAGAGTTTGGGGGAAAAATGATCAAATAAGTTGGCAAATTTCAGAGTTGATGTATTATTTAGGAAGTTAGAATGTCCTCAGTGGGGCCTGTCTTGAGATAACATATGAGAGGATGCCTTATCACAACGCCAGAGATTTAGGAAGTATGTGATAAACGTCAGATTCCTTTCCTCCCTAAGTGCTGCTGCTGACCCACTTGGGGCAGAGCACGTAAGGGTACTGCGCAAGAGGGGCTGGGCTTTGATGGAAGACTCCCCTTCCTTGGAAACCTGACATAGGCTTCTTTGTCCTGGCTCCCGTCCGCATGCTCTTCTTACCCGTCTCTAACACTAAGATTTCCCTTATGTTGTAGGAACAGCTAACAGGTCTTCTCTCCATCTGTTTTTCTTTGAGAGGTCCATCTGTTTTGTTGCAGTACTGCTTTGACTAATTTTCGGATTCATATTCCTTTGTTATTTTGTGATATGAAGTAGTTTAATATTTTATTTTCTATCAGAGTAAAAAATAAGTGATTTATCCCCTTTTGGAGGAGTATTTATCCCCTAGTGACTAAGGTTTACTTAAGTTCACTGAAATATAGGTATTGAAGGAATTACTTCTCTGTCAATATCAATACTATTCTCTGTATTTGTTCAAGTGTATGAGGCTGTTACAGGGTTAATTGTTCTTTGTGAATTGAGACTTGTTATTCATTAGGTATCTTTTAATTTCCAACGCTGGATTCCAGTCTTGAAGTACAAACAAAGCTTGCTGTAAATCATCGTGTTTTTCATTCTTTGCTCTCTGTCTTGTTGGTACAGTCATTTTGTAGAAAAAAATGGGAAGAAAATTTGAAATAAATTGAGGCATTTAGTTTTGAGAAAAGGGAAAATTACCTTCATAGCTTTGTTTCTTTCAACAATATGTGCCCAAATATGAGCATAAAGGAATACCTACACCCACTTACGAAACTGTGGGTGGATCTCTTGCATGTTCACATTTACTTGCCAGGGGAGGCGAAGACCATATTACAGGTCTTTTTTTTTCCGCTGAGGGGAGGGGGCCAAGGTGAGAGGCTTTTTGCACCAATAAGAACAGCAAGACTGTGCTGAGCCTGAACATGATTTCATCGCAACAGTCATCTACAGGAATTTGTTATGGCAGCTGCTGTACTATCACAGGATAAGTGAGGCACATTTCATGCACATTGTTACTGTGTGACCTGCAGAAGAGCAGACATTGGGAGGCACCCGTGGCTCTGCGCATCTGTGTGTGAGTAGATGCGTAGTGTCCTGGAGTACAGAGGTGGTTCTAAGACTGATTTCTAGGTAAATGAAGGTTTTTTTTTGTTGTTGTTGGTTTGGTTTGTTTTTAGCTTCCCCAGAATCCCTTTCAGTTCCTCGCATGCTGCCGAGTATATACTAGTTTTCTGGCCAAGCTTGACCCTGTAGGCGCCCAGCTATCTGCTCTGTCTGTGCACGTGCTCAAGGAGTGAAGCACACCAGAGAAAGTCAGCTCTCAGAGCAGACGGGTTTCACTGTGACTCCATAATGACCAGCAGTTCATGGTTCAAATGGTTCCGACCAGCAGTCTTTTTCTACCCATGTTAATTCACCCCTTCTCTCCCTCACACTGCCTTTTCCTCCCTCACTGTCAACTGGTGATCTGCACTCCTGCTTTCAGACAATATCGAAGCCAGCAAGTGAAATGTCTTTCTTTTTGCTACCAAAGACACAAAGCTGCCTTCGTTTGCACCCGTCCTAGCCCGTCTTTGCTCCTATTCCTCTTTCCCCCATCCAAGGCCTGTACCCCTCCTTCCTGTGCTCAGATCTTTCTCCTTGGATTTTAAGCACGCCAAAGCCTCCTTGCTCATAAAACAACAAACAGAACTTCTCTCTTAACTCCGTGCTTTTTTCCATCTACTACCTTACATCATTCCTTTCCTTAAAGGCCAGACTTCTCCAAAGAGTTGTCTGAACCCTCCATTTTCATTTCTTCACTCCATATTTATTCCTCACCCGACTCTAATGTGGCCTCTGGCCCCATAATCCACCAAAACTCTTCTGAGATCCTGAATGACTTCCATGTGGCTAAATCCAGTGGGCATTTTTCAGGCCTCTTTTTTCTTCTCAGTCTTTGGCCCTACTGTCCATTCTTTTCTTCTTGAAATCCTACTCTTTTTCTTCAGCTTTTATGGCACTTCACTGGCCTGGTATTCCTCCTGTTTCGTGGGCTGTTCCTGCTCAGCTCCGTCTGCAGACTCAGCCATAAGGCCAGTATATGTCGGGAGTTTTTCAGGGTTGCCTGCTGACTTTCTTTGCTCTCTGTGTTGACTCTCATCCGTGCCCTCACCCCCTTGGTTCTGTGGATTTGACCTCCTAGATATCACCCAGCCTGTCTACTTCTCTCCACCGCTGCCACCTTCTTTTGCAAGCCGCTCTGGTTCCCTACCTGGATTCCGTGGGAATACTTTAACCACTTGAGATTTCTTCCACATCTAACCTCAGATCTGATCATTTAGTCTCCTGTAATCCTCCTTGATGCCTTTCACTGGTTTTCCATAGTTCTTAGAAAAACATTCAGAATCCTTGAAGAAGTTCATGAGATTCTGCATCATCTTGGCCCCTGCATCCATCCAGCCATCTCTTACCATGTGTCCTCCTGCTGTGGGCTCCCCTCCCCAGCAGCGGTCTTATCCTCACATGCCCTTCATGCATGAGCACATGTTTTTCCCTCTGCCTGGGTGCTCTTTCCACCAGGTTTTCTCCTGAACTCCCTTTAGAGCTCTGAGCTCTCCATAGACACAGTGTCTATATTCTTAATGCCTCACTGCCCAGGGCATAGTAGATGATTATTAAATATTGAGTAAATGAATGAACTTGCTAGTTTGTGGACTGAGAAGAATTGCTTATAATGAGCCTACCAAAGCACCAAGTTAAGCCTTCTCTGATATTTTCGTTATATTGTTCTTTACATGCAAGTGAATGCTTCTTAATCACCCATGTATATTGCTCTTTAAACGTCATTTCACAAGTACTTTCACATGAATCCTCTCTTGAGACCTTGGGCAAATCACGTGGCTTCTTAAGACCTTACAGCCAAGGGCGCCTGGGTGGCTCAGTCGGAGGGTGTCTGCCTTCAGCTCAGGTCATGATCCCGGGGTCCTGGGATCTAGCCCTGCATCGGGCTCCCTGCTCTGCGGGAGGCCTGCTTCTCTCTCTCCCACTCCCCCTGCTTGTGTTCCCTCTCTTGTTGTCTCTCTCTGTCAAATAAATAAATAAAATCTTAAAAAAAAAAAGACCTACGGCTATAGCAGCCCAAAATGCCTTCCCTTCACCCCCACACACATCTCAAGATACTCCCTAAGGGATAACTGGAAGTCTAGATGATTCTTGTAGTTCCTGATTTTCTTTAATTCCTGATTTTCACTTTTTGTAGAAGGGAACCTGAGACAGTTTCCGGATGTGTGTTCACAGTCAGAGAGCAAGTTGGGACTAAATCATGGGACACCTGAATCAGAGCCCTGTCACTTTTTTCTACGTCAGAACCTTTTCTCTCAAATATGTGAAAATTGTCTTTAAAAAATGTTTTAAAGTTTGAAAAACTGTGGTAAAATAATGCATAACATAACATTTACCATTTGGTACGTTAATACGTTGTTAAACCATCACCACCATCCGTCCCCAGAACTCTTTCCCTCCCCCCAAATTGCTGGCAACCACCATTTTACTTTCTCTCTGTTTTTTTAATTGAGAAAGAAAATTGTTGCTCAGTATCCTTTCAAATGATCAGATATCTCAACTCACAAAGTTTAAGTGGTTTTGATTTTGATTAAAAAATCTGTCACCAAATGCTGTCCTTTCCAAATTTCATCATTTTACAGTGTATTCCAGAGTTAGGCCACTGTGAAATGTGTCTCCACCCCCCTCCCCCATTTTAAATGTCTTCTTTTCCTCTAGATATAAGCAATAAGAAATCAGTACTGGAAAAGCGGGAAAAAGTTTTGCTGTCTCCTACTGGGAGTCTAAGGCAGTAGGCATGTTTGTGTCTTCTTTGTCTTTGCCTTGTTACCTAATTGTCTGAGAGTATGGTGGATTTTTTTTTTTTTTTTTTTTTGCCAGTGCAGAATATGGATTATTTTGAAAGAAAATGAAAGATATATTAGCGACAAGAGGAATTTTAGGATGATTTAGTTCCCAGACTTGCCTGAGAAGAATCACCTGGGGGAGGGCAGAACCTTGTTAAAATACGGATGACCAGGCCCCTCCCTATATTCTTTTAGTCTGGATTAGGGCCGTAAAAGCACTCCAAGTGTGGGAAACAGTGGTATCGTGTATGTCGACGAGTACTGTTTTGGTGACAATCTGGAACTACAGCTGATTTCTTGGAGTTTATTTCCCAGAGTATGCTGGTATACTCACCGACACACACACACACTCCCTTGTGGTGCTTGTATTATAACCATTATCCGTATCACTTTCCCCACCAGCACAAGCATGCATTCTTCTGTGTTTCCTTTATCTTGGTTTTTCAGCTTCATATCGGATGTTTTCAGTTTATAACGCCGGCATAGTGCAGCAAATTGCTCAGGTGTTGTACTGAGATACACCTGGGTTCAAATGCTGACTGCCCGTTGTCAGATTGTGTTCCTGTTTAAGTTGCATCATCTCCTTAAGCTTTTTCATCTGTAAATTCAGGATGGAACATAGCCTACTGGTTAGGGTTGTTGAGGAGCTTGGGTGAGATAATGCCTTCGAGGCCCTCACTGCATTGCCTGCCACATGATAGTTACCAATATATATTAATCCCTGTTGTTTATTGTTATTTTATAAGACGTTCCGACTGGCAACTTTACCAGTAGCTGAAGTTGAGGGCACATGAGAGCATTAGAAGGGAGGACTCACACCCAGAAGCAGTAATTTATGCTTTTTGAAACTTTATAATTTATCCCTTGCTGGTGGTTTTCAGTTCATGCCTGTTTTCCAGATTGTTTTCAGCAGAGAAAGGCCCTTAGGAAACCTCAAAAGGGTATGTGTTTAGTTCATGGAGAAGCTATGACATCGTGTCCTAGTCCATGTGGATTTTCATAAGGATTTGAAATCCTGATTGGAAGCTATAGGTGGTAGCTTTGTCCGTAGAAATTAACGCAAAGAAAAGGAAAGAAAAGGAACAAACCTGGGATGGAAAATGTCTCCAGGAATTTGAATCAGTGGTATCAGATGGTACCTTCCAGCCTTCAAAGCTCTTTCATTTCTTTATTACTTATCCATTTCTCAGACATTCATGTGCTGAGCTTTATACTAGATATTGAAGCTCTAAACATGGATAAAACACAGCCTCTGCCTTTAGGCAGCCCACTGTCCGTTGTGAGAGACGGACACGTGCATAGTTATAACAAATTGTTGTAAATACAGAAATAAAGATAGTGGACAGCATTTGAGAACAGAGAACGCCAGGTCTTATAGGAAGAATATGAGTTGATCAGCTAGTGTCATGTATGGGGATGAGGTATGCAGTGGACATTTATTTCTTGAGCAAAGGGCAGAGACAAAAAGAAAACCTGATGTGTTTTTGTTTTGTTTTGGGAAATGGACTCTGCTCCTCTCTTACTCTCATGATTCCTAAAACGGAAAATTTCCCAAACATAGGAAGAGGGTTCAGATCCTGGGTAGCCAAAACTTGGGTCTGTATCCACATGATAAATAATTATTGAGTGTCAGTTGAGAGCCAACACAACCAAATAAACTCTATGAATTTAAATAAATTTTGCATACTTTGAAAAAACATCCTGATTTGGATTTTGACTATTGCTATTAGATTTGTCCTTTCAGCCATTATCACATTTTTGGTTCAGAATTTGTTAATCTTGTATCTGCACTAATGCACTCTTAGCTAACTTTTTTCAGTGTCCCCTCAAGTATGTTCCAATGGCCATTTCTAAGTACTTTCTTTCCAAGTATTTTGATGTTGTTTCATGTTCCTTGTAGTTGAACATTTCAGTGTTTGGCATGATGTAATGTGGAAGCCTTAGGTAGTTTCTTGTGCTAATCTTCAGCCATTTATAATTTGTGTACATCAAAATTTC
Organism: Mirounga leonina; assembly: GCF_011800145.1. Taxonomy (NCBI): domain Eukaryota; kingdom Metazoa; phylum Chordata; class Mammalia; order Carnivora; family Phocidae; genus Mirounga; species Mirounga leonina. The sequence continues at coordinate 22,141,650 of NW_023270807.1, read as the reverse complement.
TCTCAGAATCCTATCTAATTCTCATGTGAGCTAATATGTTAATAAAGTACTTGGGGACTGGAAAGTTACTTTGGGGTGTCTGTACCAAAAAAATATTTTCTACGGTTTTCATGTTGTTAGTTTGTCTGTCAGTGTGGGTGGTAACGTATATAAAATATATTAATATATATATCAATAAGTAATATATATGTCCACACACATACCTATATATACCTAAATGCCCATACACATATACATGTGTATATGCATGTAGTTTTGTATGTATGTAGGTTGTGTGTGTGTGTGTGTGTGTAGTCTATTGTATATATTTTTTTGTCTAGAGAGAATACTCTTTCAACATGGGTGTTGTAGGAAAGATAAACATTACTTTTATCCAAAATTATTTTGTATTATGGCAATAGCCACTTCAATACGTTTGGCCCTATATTTTTGAAATAAATTAGGGGCACTAAGCATGCATATAAGTAGTTTGCACTTTTTGGCCTTACTTTTAGTTTTCATCTTATGGCCCTATCCTGGTTTTATACTTGCACTAGAATTTATGTTATCTTCTTATGTTTTTCTTTGTAATCTCTTCTTAATCATTTATGCAAGAAAGGTAGGATATAGATGTATGTTTTAAAAAATTGTTATCTATGAAAATCGAGTCATTCAGGAAAGCTTATATTATAGAATAATAACACAAGTTAAGAGTTAGAATGGCCCTTTTCCCATAAAAGACTAATATATATTACTTTCAGTGGCAGAGTGTTACAGTATAGGATTTTGAAAGGTTTTCAGAAAATAGGGAAATTATAATGATTAATGCATTACAGGAACCTGGGGTGCCGCCTTGTACATGTTTGCAGTAATAGACTGGTTAGTCAGACCTAAAAATGGGAATGAAATTTGTGGAATTAAAGTTCCACAAAAAGGAGATCTTAAACTGAAATAAAACCTTTCGAATGAAAATACAAACCTTCTGTAGGTGGAAAATAGCTGAAGTTTTTAAAGGTGACATGATCCCAGTGAGACTGTAAGGGAGAAGGAAAGTAGAGACAGGTCACAGCACAAGCCTCTCCCGGAAGCTCCGGACACAGAGTGGAAAGGCGGAAAGACTGAAAATGACCGAATGCCTAGGAGATGAGCTCGAGGAGGGACAGAATTTTGAAAGCTTTCAGGCTGTTAGTTTTTCATAGTGGTTTTACAGTTTTTTTCTTTTTTCCTTTTGCTGAATTTTGTCTACTGTTTCACAGAGGAACACCACTTGGGTTTTTGTTCCCTTAAAGTGTTAAATGTCACGATAAAAGAGGTGACTTATCCAAACTCAGTATATTATACAGCTGCCTTTGTACTGAAAGGACTATGTCATTCTGCAGGAAGTTTTATGTTTTATTCTCTTAGTCAAAAACTTGATTCTTCAATGACTTTATTCATTCCCTCTGGGATTACTCAGTGTTTACGTTCTTGCTAATGGCAGGGTTCTTATAACAACGAGCCCTTTCTTGTTGGGAGGTTTGATAAACTCAGAAAGGCTGGTTTTCATTTCTTCAAAATGTGTGAACTTTACAGAAGCAAAACAGTTTTTGAACTTTAGATATTTGTTTTTGTCTAGACTTATATTCACCTGTTTAGTAATCTTGAAGTTGGCAGATTCTTCAGAATGCTTCTGTGTGAATAAAAAACGTTGTTTTTAGAGGTATGCCATTTACCTCTATTGCTGTCAGTAGATTTATTGGTCCTATAATAAATGTAGGATCACTTTTAAGTGATCATACTGGTGCCTATGAAAAACAACAAATTCCCTAATAATTTCCCAGGAAATAGGTAAGTAGGTCATGGTAGTTACATTTCAAGATTATGCACACTTTTCAAAGAGCTATAACACTATAAATAGATTTCTTCGGAAGTCTGCTTTCTCAGCAGATAAAAGAAGAGTACAAATTGCTGCTTACCTTCCTAAGATTAATAATATATTTTTAAAGACTTTTTCCTGTGAACAGCTTTCCAAGTAGTATTCAAAATAATTTGCATTTTAGTCCTCCCCCATGACCTCGGAGCCCTCCCACCCTTTGTGCAGTTCCCAAATGATTATTTTGAGCAAACCAGAATGTCTGTGGACTTTGCTGAGAGCTGTCCTTAGAACTTGATGAGCTGGTTCTTACTCAGTGATTTTGGGATGGGGACCACTCTTTGAATTTTACAGTTTCCACATTTGTTTTTGCATTCTTTTAATGCTTTGGCTTTGAGATGAATGTTTCCTGACTGGCTTTTGGCCTTGTGTTAAGTTTCCAACCAACCTATTTTGCCGCTTTCTCTACAAGGAGTATTTGGGAAGTCTTCTCCTGTCTTGTATATAGACAGAGCTAGCTTTAAAGTATCCCTGTGGTTTAGAGTATCATGGAAGTTTCACACATTAGAAAGAGTTGAAGTCTGGTGTATGAGGATGTGTGTGTGTGCGCATGTGTGTGTGAACGCATGCGTGTATACAGGCATGCGCATATGCAATCTTGTGAAGATATAAACTAGTGCTTATTTTAGTCTTTCATTTATGATTCAGAATTAACCAACCTGCTTACCAACTTATCTATAGATACATATTGCCACTCTTGGTCTCAGCAGAAGGATAAAATACAAGTTTATTAATACATGGTTCTTGCTGACTGAGAGTTGGCCAGTGGTGAGAAGCAAGATATGCATGCGCATTAAACAGTGAGTGAATAGGGCAGGGAAGTATGTGATAATTCTAAATGCCGAATTGACGAGCACAGGCCCAGGAGTGTAAGGAATTCAGGGAACAGAGAAAAATGAGGGTGGGGAAGATCAGTGAGGGCTCCACAAAGGAGGTAGGGCTTAATCCCTGCTTACAAACATGAGTGAATAGTGAGAAGACAACAATGACAGGAAATGGCATCCTGCCCATTGGATGGTGGATGCCATGGATGAGGCACTGAATTAAAGCATAAACCTTTGTGTTTGGGGAGAAACGTTGAGAGGATGCTAGTTGGATTGGAAGGATGCGGTTGGAATAGTAGAGCTTAAATAAGTTGAATGTGACAGATATTCGTATATATTTTGATGATGGGAATTCTTAGACTTTGTCAGAAGTTATATACATTCTAATTTTTATAATTTCCTCACTGCACATGGTTTTGGCATCCACAAGTTTCTAAGAGAGGTCAGCAGTGTTAAATGTTTGATGAAAATCTCTGTATTTCAACCCAGGCTTAGTGTAAATATTTGCCAAAATGTTATGCAAATAGGTCAACACATAAGTGTAATGTTGAATTGGCACGTGAGAAAAGTTAATTAATTATGGTGAATTTTTTCCTAGGCCGGACCTGATAGACATGAATACTGTTGCTGTTCAAAGCAACCTTGCAAATTTAGAGCACGCTTTTTATGTAGCAGAAAAAATTGGTGTTATAAGACTTCTGGATCCTGAAGGTGAGTTGTTGTCCTGACTAGATGTCGACTGGCATGAGAGTCTGATCAACATTTTGAAATAATTTATGTTGCTGCTTATAGATGTTGATGTCTCCTCACCTGATGAAAAATCAGTAATAACTTACGTGTCATCTCTCTATGATGCATTTCCCAAAGTCCCTGAAGGTGGTGAAGGTATTGGTGCAAATGTGAGTATTGTTTTTTTCATGCTAGAAGCTGCTGATTCAGTAATGACGAGTTGACTGAATTCTTTGATAAAGCTTTTTACAGTATTTAAATATCAAATATTCTTTTTTTTTTTTTAAAGATTTTATTTATTTGAGAGAGAGAGAGGGAGTACGGGCAGGGGGAGAGGCAGACGGAGAAGCAGACTCCCCGCGGAGCAGGGAGCCCCATGTGGGGCTCCACCCCGGGACCCTGGGATCATGACCTGAGCCGAAGGCAGATGCTTAACCAACTGAGCCACCCAGACACCCCAATATCAAATATTCTTTAAAGAATTAGAGTTAAGATGCTATTTAATAAATCAGTCCTGTTTGCATTTTCATGACAGTATTCCATCATAACAATTAAAGCATAACTCAAAAAAAAAAAAAAACTTGTTCTTTGTCATAAATAAAGTAGGTCATTTTGAGTTATATATCCTTTTATAAATGAAAGCTCTAAACCACTGAATTTTGGAGTTTTTCATTTTTAACCTGCTGCTGTTTTACATTTGCAGTGTTTGATATCCTTCTGCATATTGTAGAATATCTCACTTCTGAAATCACTTTCAATGTTACTGACTCTCACAATCTCATGAAATAAGTTGGCTAGGAATTCTTTTTTTTTATTTAAAGGTGATATGTAGAGGAAGGTTATTTGACTTTGCCAGCCTACCCGAGCTACTTTGTAAGCAGGGTGAGGTGTCCGGTACGGGGAGCTTTGGGCCCCTCATTAGTCCACTGTTTCCCAGAGATATGTGTGATTCGGTTCAACCATGCGTGTTGTAGTGCTTATGCGAACATGTACTTAGGTATTTCTGGAAGAGAACCGGAAACCCTGCAGAGGTTATGAATTTGAGGATGAGCCCCTTCACCCTGGGCTTCTCCCCTTCTTCTCGCAGATTGCTTTTTTTCTATTTTACTTCGAAGACTTTGGAGCCCATCTTGGGGAGCTCTCTCTTCTGGTCTCTTTCTCACCTCTGTGTGCTCTTGTTTCTACATTTATTTCCATTCTCTTGGTCTTGTTCTTTCTCTCAGAGGTTTATCCTCTCCTGACCCCTGTGTAACTTGCTCCCGTGCTCCTCCTCTGCTGTGATGTCTGCCAGCAAGTCCTTGTTGAGTGTTGGCTTGAGACTGTTTCTTAGGGCCATGACTTGTATTACCTTCTCACTCGCTTCACCCCGTTCCTGACTCTTACCCCTTCACACTAGAACTAGGATGACGGCTTTTTTATACTTTTCCATCTCCATTGTTTCTCTCTTCCCAGCAATACTGCACATTGTCACCAAATTGATCTTCCTAAAATCTTGTATCTTTAGCTTGAAAACCTTCAGTGATTACATAGGGCTTGTAAGGTGAAATCCAGTCTAGATATTCTCACATTCAAAATTCTGCATATACTGGGACACCTGGGTGGCTCAGTCGTTAAGCATCTGCATTCAGCTCAGGTCATGATCCCAGGGTCCTGGGATTGAGCCCCGCCTCGGGCTCCCTGCTCGGCGGGGAGCCTGCTTCCCCCTTTTCCTGCAGCTCCCCCTGCTTGTGCTTGCTGTCTCTCTCTCTGTCAAATACATACGTAGAATCTTTCAAAAAAATTCTGCATATATTAATTTGCTTTCCTACCTTTTTAGCTTTAGTCTTTCAACACAGACTGTTTGCTGGTAGCCAGGGCATTTCTAGTTCAGAATCATAACTTACTTGGGACTTTTATCCTATCTTTTATCCTACCCCCACCCACCAAAGAATTACTTACTGGTTGTTGCAGAACTGCTCAGGGACTACCTTTCCCGAGAATCCTTTGGTGACCTTTCTGAGGCACATTTAAGCTTACCCGATTATTATCTCAACCCTTAGCATATATTACCTGTTTCAGGTATTTCAACACTTAATTAAATACTGGTTTTCATTTTGATTAACTGTTTATATTAAGAATCTCTTGCCTCCCCATCTAGACGGTGACTCTTTGATAAAAGGTATTATTTCTTAAAGTATTAAATTCCTATTGCAACACTTGGCACAATGCTTTGAACATAATAAGCACTCATCAGATACTTAATTGAATATAGCAGGTGACAGCCTTCCAGTTTCCTCCATTTTTAAAGTTTGTTTAATGAGTAATCCAATCATATACATTTCCTATAATTTTCATTCCTACCTACTTTCCTACATAGTGTATAGATCTTTGAGTCTCAGGTAGACAGTGGATTTTGATCTAGAAAGGTTGGTAGACAATGGCAGCTAACCTGGCTTGTACATGCTATTACTTCTCTTCCTTTTTTTTTTTTTTTTTTAAGATTTTATTTATTTGACAGAGAGAGAGACAGCGGGAGAGGGAACACAAGCAGGGGGAGTGGGAGAGGGAGACTGCTTCTCCCCCTGCTTGTGTTCCCTCTCCCTCTCCCGCTCCCCCTGCTTCGGTATTTCAGTTGAAATACCCAATGTGGGGCTTCATCCCAGGATCCCGGGATCATGACCTGAGCTGAAGGCTTAGCCACGGAGCCACCCAGGTGCCCCTATTACTCCCTCTTCCTGGGTGCCTGGAAAACACCCCAAAATGATCGCAGTGTTTTTTTCTGCTGCATTTGGATGCAGCCTCAGAAGCCTTCTTAACACAGTTCCCCAGGCAGCCACTATCTCTAGATCAGAAGTAGCACTCATTAGGCTACTCTTCATTGTCAAATGTTGCTAGCATGTTTTTAAAGCTGTTTATGTGGGACTGGGTGGAAAGTGAGAAGACATTGAGTTGGTTCTGACTGTCAGCTTAAAGACATAAATTCACAGAATGACCTCTAAGTTGTGTTAGATTTGAATGTTACTATCTGCAGATATGGATCTTTTCTGTCATTTTATTGTTTCAGGATGTTGAAGTCAAATGGATTGAATACCAGAATATGGTGAACTACCTCATTCAGTGGATTAGACACCATGTGACCACAATGTCTGAGAGAACATTTCCTAATAATCCTGTGGAATTAAAGGTCTGTGTCACTGTAGAAGTTATGAAGAATTGAGTTGATTATTAAACTTTTTAAAAAAAAATACTTTTATTTTACTTTATTTTATTTGTTTTTTGTTTTTTGTTTTTTTTAGAGAGAGAGAGAGAGCATGTGAGTGGGAGGGGGCAGAGGGAGAGAGAGAGAATCTTAAACAGACGCTGTGCTAAGCATGGAGTTGGACGCGGGGCTTGATCCCATGACCCTGAGATCATGACCTGAGCCAAAATCAGGAGTCAGATGCTTAACCAACTGAGCCACCCAGGCGCCCTGATTATTAAACTTCTAAATAATGTTATAATAATTCCAGAAGTTCAAGAAAAATTGCCCTTGGCAAGCCACTAGTAAATAAGCAATTTTTAAATTTATTCATCTCCTATTCAGAGAAAATGGAGGTAAATGTTAATAATTAAAACATAATAGCAACAACATCTTAGAGATTTATAGTCCCTTAGTTTTGAATTGTTGAGAGTGATAAGATATATTTTGAGAGACCCTGGGACTGACATTGCGGAAGTGTTTCTGGTGCATGGGGAATGCCTGGAGCCTACCAGATAGATGGCTGAGGCAGGGGGGTCTCTGGGAAGCTGGGACAAGTTTAACAGTGGTTGGGAATATGCCTGTGGTGGAATCCTGTTAAAAACTGCTTCAGGGGCGCCTGGGTGGCTCAGTTGGTTAAGCGACTGCCTTCATCTCAGGTCATGATCCTGGAGTCCCGGGATCGAGTCCCGCGTCTGGCTCCCTGCTCGGCAGGGAGTCTGCTTCTCCCTCTGACCCTCCTCCCTCTCATGCTCTCTGTCTCTCATTCTCTCTCTCTCAAATAAATAAATAAAATCTTTAAAAAAAAAAAACTGCTTCGGAGGCTTCATTTTGTATAGCAAGAGGTGTATACTCTATTTCACCATGGAATAAAAAATGTACACCTGACTTCCACTATAAATGAATTCATTAGTAAAACATTTGCTAGTACCTAAAAACAGGTCCACCTCTTTGAGGCAAAGACATTATAGAAATATAAAAGAATTCTAGATATGTGCACTTATTGAAGAATATCATCTCGTTTTGTATATTTGAACTTGTAATAACAAAGTCATCTGCTTTATTTCAAAAAACTGATAATGTGAATATTAACAACAAGTCTAATTCCTTGAATGATAGGCTTTTTTTTTTTTTGGACCAAACTGGAATTGCAAGAACTGTAATAACCCAGGGTGGGTCCTGCTAAAGTTATTCATTGTTGTTCATGCATCTGTACAGAATATTTGTGGAACAGTTTTTATTCACATTGCCATGGAGTTTGTCCTTGGCACGAAGTTCCTTGGCATGTGTCGATATGATGCTTTTTAAGTGTTCGAAAGTTGTTTGTGTGATGTCTCCCTATGTGAATGCAAACCTCTCCGGGGCCAGGAAGATTTCCTCCTTTGTTCACCCTAGCCGCCATGCATGGTGTGTAGCACAGAATGGCATTATATGCTTATTTTCTTTTTTTTTTAAAGATTTTATTTATTTATTTGAGAGAGAGAGAATGAGAGACAGAGAGCATGAGAGGGAGGAGGGTCAGAGGGAGAAGCAGACTCCCCGCGGAGCAGGAAGCCCGATGCGGGACTCGATCCTGGGACTCCAGGATCATGACCTGAGCCGAAGGCAGTCGCTTAACCAACTGAGCCACCCAGGCACCCCTATATGCTTATTTTCTAATGGACGTCCTGAAACATCGCATTTTGAGTTCAAAACAGTTTTCAGATTTCAAGTTCAGCTTATTTCCAGATGGATTCTTATTGTCCAGACACTTGGGTAAATTTGTACTGGCTTCTGATGAATGCAAATTTTTAAAGTCTTGGAAGAAGTTTGAGGACTAGACAGATTACTTGCTGGTGCCTAGGATAGCACATAATACACGGAAGAAAACATCATGGGGAATGCCAATAATTTCATTAGCCAGCAAAACGTTGAATGGAATCCTTCAGAATATGTGGCTGCCTGAGGCTTTACAGGGAATTTTTTTAAAAAACAGCATGAATTAAAATGAGATAATTAGTGTGTACTTAATAAATGTGGATATGTTTTATCTACATAATTTTATGAAGGTCCTTTTAATATAATAAGTTATTTAAGAGATTTTCAAAGTAGTATCTACAAACCAGATAATTTAATTATATGGTTGAAACTTCTATAATAATAGCAGCAGTCAATAGCATCTATATTTGTTTATTAAAATATCTGTTTAACTTGGCCAATGGGACATTGAAACCAACGTTTAGCTATGTGATAAGAATTCTGTGTGATAGAATTCTATTTTCAAGGATAGATCCATGATACAGAAGAGAACACTTTTTTCCTTTATAGGAATTGCATCAGATTATTTTTCCGAAAACTCAAAGCTAAAGTGCAACGTTTGGAAGGTGCATCTTTTAAAGGATATGTTTTCTTGTTTGTATGTTGGGAGAGATTTTTAGTAGAGCCCTACTAAACACTGCCATGGTTTATTATTATCCAGATCCCTGTACGGCATATGTTGAATCATGGCTCACATCAGTAATTACACCCTTGTCAAATCTTGCATACTGTAACCTAGTCACTGACTAGCTGGGAATCAGTATTGTCCTTGAGTGTCAGTTTTATAAAGGAATCCCACTGAATGCATATGACACAGTAAATAGCATTTGAAGTGGTAACGTTACGTGGTAATGAAAATAGGTCTTTGAAGTTTGGGCCTTCATTTATTTTCCCTTTCATTTTAGGCACTTTATAATCAGTACTTACAGTTTAAAGAAACAGAAATTCCACCAAAGGAGACAGAAAAATCAAAAATTAAACGCCTATATAAGTTACTAGAGGTAAGCAGAAATTTCCTTTGTATTGTCAAGCATAATCCTTATTTTTTTTTATATCCTTGCTTCATATTAAATTTTTTTGTTTTCTCAAGATTTGGATAGAATTTGGACGTATCAAACTACTGCAAGGTTATCATCCAAATGACATAGAGAAAGAGTGGGGAAAACTCATTATTGCCATGCTCGAGAGGGAGAAGGCACTTCGCCCAGAAGTAGAAAGGTAGGCTGGAGGTGTTTTCTGCTGTGGATATCAGGCTGGGTGTGGGGAGGTGACTCCTTGTTCTCATGGAAGGAACTTGAGTTTTGGAGCCAGGCAGACCTTGGACCAACATTTATATTTTTCTTGTCCTAGGCTGTGTGACCTTGGATAAGTCACTTAGTCTTTCTGATTCTTCATTTTCTTTTTTTTTTTTTTTTTAAAGATTTTATTTATTTATTTGACAGAGAGAGACACAGCGAGAAAGGGAACACGAGCAGGTGGAGTGGGAGAGGGAGAAGCAGGCTCCCCGCGGAGCAGGGAGCCCGATGTGGGGCTCGATCCCAGGACCCTGGGATCATGACCTGAGCTGAAGGCAGCCGCTTAACGACTGAGCCACCCAGGCGCCCCTGATTCTTCATTTTCTTATCTAGAAACTCTTCCAAGAGATTTGAGGAGTAATCAGTGAAGTAATGTTTAAATAGGGACCTGATAGGCTGGGTTGGTATGCGAAGTCTCATCTAATAATCTAAATTACCTGTGAGAATTTCCCATGCTGGCTTCTAAATCATCAGGGCCTGGATCCAGAAGCTGATATGTAGGTCAACAGTTAACTTATTTTGTTTCTTGCTGTATTTTTGCTATGGCCCTCTTTCCATGGGGCAATGGAAACAAGAGTCTAGTCTGTCTCCACTTAGAGGGCAGTGAAGTGGCATCTAGAAAACACTCAGGAAATGGTTCAAATTCCGACTTCTACAAATGCATTTATTCCATGAAATCATCACTGACTCTATCATTCTCTCTCCCACTACACCCAGTTGCCTGGGAAAGCACTGCTTAGTCGTTAGGAGACATTCGTTGAATGGATTTGTCTCCATTACAGTACTTACCTCACAGCCTGACTTTGGCACTTGGGAAGGGAATTGTGATCTCTGTTCCTCATGAGCTGTGAGCTCCCTAGGAGCTGGGCCTCCCACGACAAGGCCTGTGTGTTCAGGAGTGCCTCTCTGGCCGCCTCACTCACACCGTCCTTGCTCTCTGTGGTGTAGCCACACTGACTGTCTCTCAGGAGCCCTGATGTGCCAAGGTCCCGCCCTCCTCCATACACAGGATCTGTGCACCATCTGTTCCTTTGGCAGGGAAGTCTCCTTCACCCTCCCTGTCTCTCTTCACTCCTGATGAATCTCAGATCGCGGCTCCAGTGTTACTTCCTCAAGAAACTTCCTGTGGTCTCCCAGCCTGGTTCAGATGTCTTGGTTATAACTCGCCTATTTACATGTCTTGTTCCTTCATATCTCAGTTGTAATTTTATATGTATTTCTGTGATCGTTTGATTAAGGGCTGCCTGTTCACAGTTACGAGTTCCAAGAAGGTGGAGACAGACTTGTTTTTTCTGTCTTTCGTGTTGCCAGTGCTCAGTGCAGTGCCTGCGACACACAGAGGCACTTGGTATACTCGTGTTCTTTGTGCCCCACACGTGACTTTCCACACTGTTGAAATAGGAAATAGTGCATTGAAGATGGGAGAGCAAGTCTTAACTTGTCAGTCGTTTATTAATTACTGATTATATTCCTGTTAAAGTGTAATATTCTATCTGCATAACTGGATTTAGATCCAAAATGAGCTTGAAATAGCCAGGATGGACCTTTTTTGGAGGAGATAATTTTGGGTGATTAAAATTACATGCTAAGCTAATCATGAGAAGTAATGGAAAAGTATGTCTGAGAAAGGATAGGGAGTAGAATTTTATTTGTCAGAATAGTAGCTGGATTTTAATGGAGTGGTCAAGAGTTCAAGGTCCAGGAGCTAGTCAATCCTGGATTAGATTTTTAGCTCAACTTGCAAGTCATGTAATCTTCGACAAGTTCGTGACCTCCCTCAGCCTCAGTTTCCTCATTTGTAAACAGACTGTAATAGTACCTACCACTCTTGCTGGTTGAGTATGAGATGAGGTCATGCATGTAAAATGATCAGTTTATTTCCTGGCACATAATAATTGCTTAGTAAGTGCTAGTGCTGCTGTTATTATTTCATGCTTCTCTGGTTACTAACTGTATTTTACAGGATACTCTCAAATTTCCCCTTTCCTGCCATCTGAAAAGAAAAATATCTACCTTTCGAGTGGAGAAGCCATAGTTTGGCTCTGTAGTTTTGGGAGTATGAAAATGTTCTACAAGCTTGGTTGGATAAATGCCTTCATTTTTCTTGATGCAACAAGCTTTTTGGCAGTAACGGTTAATTGCAAATAATAACTATGTGGCATGGGAATGTATAAAAGATAAATGAGAAAGAACCAATGTTCTTTTGCCATGTAATAACCTATCAAAAGGAAAAACAAGCACAGACAAGTTGAATTTGCAAGCTTTGCACTGATATTCTACTTAGCACTTCGGCTTTTAAAAAATATAAAGTGACTATAGTAAGATTAGGGGTAACATTCCTGAGAACATGTCATATAAAGAAAGGCCAATGGCTGCTTTTCCAGTTAACTTAACCTGATAAATGACACGGCGGTTAAAATGGAAATGAACTTTGTTTCTCATGAAACTTGTTTGTTTATAGGTGCTTCTAAGTACCAGTTTTTAGCCTTGTGTTACTCAGGACAGACCTGGCCCTTTACAAAAGTCAGGCTGTGATTGAATATTTGTGTTTTTAAGCTGATGATTGGTATTGCCTCAACAGCCTTTACTAATTGTACCTGGGCTTCAGGGAGGCATCTGAGTTGTTTTTTGGGTGGCTGCAATGGGATGACTCTTGATGAAAATATTTGGCAAATCTTTTCCAGTGACGCCCTGATCAGCCTGCCTTGTCTGTACTTGTAGAGGTTTAATGCGGGCTACAAAAGGCAAACCTCAGCTAGCAAACGCATGGCTTTAGGCGAGATTCTTTTGAATGGTTATCAGCATATTATTTGCTGCGTGTTAAGTATGCAGGTTGGAGCATATTTAAGGAGCCATTAGGGCTGTGACATTTAGCTGCCGCTTTTCACCGTTAGAAGTAAAGCTTTTAGCAGACCTACTTTTTCGTCTGCTTGGAATGGTCAAAGAAGGAACATCATTTCAGGACTAAAAATGCACAGTAGTAGTTACAGCTACCGAAGCAGCGATTCTGTGTTTAGTAACACTACTAGCACCCAGACCAGTCTGGATTCAAATGAAAACTTTCTCTCAGTTAATTGTGGTCCAACGCTGATCAGCTCCTGCATTAGCTTCGGCAATGAGTCCCTTGATGGACACAGGTATTGAGTCCTTGTTGTAGGATTGTTTTACTTTTTGGGGGGGAGGCATTTTTCAGGGGTGGTAAATTCTGTGACTTCAAAGGGAGAGGCTTTCATTTATTCTGTCTCTTCTTTTAGGTTGGAAATGTTGCAGCAGATTGCCCACCGAGTTCAAAGGGACAGTGTCATCTGTGAAGACAAACTGATACTTGCCCGAAATGCTCTCCAGTCTGTAAGTTAATTTTAGGAGCCATTGGGATTGTGGTGGAGGGGTCTGTACCTTTGGATGAACTAAAACTTTTGTATAACATTTGGTTGATTGTTGGTATTGTCTTCTACTGATACTTAAAGCTCGTTAAAGATTATGATCACTGTTTGCTCTCTTGAACAGTGCGCAAAGAGAAAACATATTTTTGAACCAAAAGGGAAAACAGAGAAGACCCAAGTAGCTTTGCAGTCCAGTATTTTGAGTTTTATATTTGAGGCTAGTTTTGAAACTTGTTTCTTGGAATTAATGTTGAGTTCTTTTAAAACACAGGATTCTAAAAGATTAGAATCAGGAGTGCAGTTTCAGAATGAAGCAGAAATTGCCGGGTATATACTTGAATGTGAGAACCTTTTACGCCAGCATGTAATTGATGTACAGATTCTCATTGATGGAAAATACTACCAGGCAGATCAGTTGGTACAGAGGTAAGATTCCTGCTTATTCATATTCTGTCCTTCTAGGGAATTGCTTCATGGACACTTGTGATGGGAATGTAGAGTGTGGCAGTTTTATGAAATGTATTTCTTATGCTCTTTTCTGTTGAAAATGTGTATCACCTTAATTCTGATATATTTTGATATGTTAAATAGGTATTTTTTCTTCGAAGATAAGTAATAGGAAAAATATTTTATAGTACATACAATATTTAATAATGTAGTAACTAACATACTTCAAGTTAAAATACTTGTATGACATTTGAAAAAGGGAAAATATAAGGAAAGTATCCTTTATAACTCAATTTTTAAGTATTTTATTTATCCTATCATGGAAGTGTTTATAACAAAATGTTGGAAAAAAATATATGACTTCTATCTCTGAGAAGTGGGTTTGGGGGTAGGGATGGAACCTTTACAGGTTGTAGACTATATATATTATAAAAATATATATGAGATATATAAAGCAAAAATTGTAAATGATGCTTTGATGTAATAATTTCACTTTTAGGAATTTATAATTTTAAATATAGAAAATATATAAATAAATATAGGAAAAAGCTTTTTGTTCATGTCAGAGATATTTTATAATACCAAAATTTGGAAATATCCTACATGTCAAACAATAGGATAATGATCACATTATAGTGTAGTAATTATGTTCATTATAAGTGGTAGTTATAAAGACTTTTGATAGTCTGGAAAGTGCTTAAAGTACAAAGTTCAGTGAAAAGAATTGTGATGCAAAATTTTATTAATATGATTATAGTGACTTTTTTTAGTAGACTACTTTTTTGAACAGTTCAGGTTTACATAAAAATTGATAGGAAAATACAGAGTTCCCATATGCCCCCTTTTAGCCCCCTTCCCCAATTACCAACAATCTTGCATTAGTATGATCCATTTGTTACCACTGTTGAGCCAATATTGATACATTACTGTTAACTAACTAATGTCCATAGTTGGCATTAAGGTTCGCTCTTTGTGGAAAATGCCTTTTATATTATAGTTTATTCCTTTTGATTTTCTTTTCAGGGTTGCAAAGCTGCGTGATGAAATTATGGCCTTAAGGAATGAATGTTCCTCCGTGTACAGCAAAGGACGCATGCTGACAGCAGAACAGACGAAACTCATGATATCAGGAATTACTCAAAGTTTAAACTCAGGATTTGCACAGACCTTAAACCCCAGTCTGAACTCAGGGCTGACCCAGGGTTTAACGCCTTCCCTGACCCCTTCTAGTGTGACCTCAGGCCTGTCATCAGGTCTGACTTCCCGCCTGACTCCATCTGTCACTCCGTCTTATACACCTGGTTTCCCATCAGGGGGATTAGTTCCAAGTTTCAGTTCAGGAGTAGAGACTAATTCATTGCAAACTCTGAAGTTGATGCAGATCCGAAAGCCCCTTTTGAAGTCTTCTTTGCTGGATCAGAATTTAACAGAAGAGGAAATTAACATGAAATTTGTTCAGGATCTTTTGAATTGGGTTGATGAGATGCAGGTAAAAGAATGTTTATTCTTCCTGAAAGTTTCAGTCTTTATTGCTGTTAGTTTGTTTTTTTTTAACTCTAGTAACTTTCTGTTTAAAGGTGCAGCTGGACCGCACTGAGTGGGGATCAGATTTGCCAAGTGTTGAAAGCCATTTAGAAAATCATAAAAATGTTCACCGAGCTATTGAAGAATTTGAATCTAGCCTTAAAGAAGCTAAAATCAGTGAGGTATATGAATTTAAAATCTGTATGTATTTCATTTTAGCTTGCTGTTGTTTTGCTCTTTTTAAATAAAGACTCTGTAACAATAATAGATGGAGTATGAGTCAGAACTCCTTAAAATCCCTAACCTCGATGTCTTTTTATCCCATATTATAGATTCAAATGACAGCACCTCTGAAATTAACTTATGCCGAAAAGTTACACCGATTAGAGAGTCAGTATGCAAAACTCTTGGTAAGGTTTTTTTTTTTTTTAACTTTTATTAGAAATTTCCCTTATCTCTATATGGTCAAGACATGGTTCTTATAATGATTTTTCTTACAAAGAATACATCCCGGAATCAGGAACGGAACCTTGATACACTCCATAATTTTGTAACTCGTGCAACTAATGAACTTATTTGGTTGAATGAAAAAGAAGAGGAGGAAGTCGCTTATGACTGGAGTGAAAGAAATACCAGCATAGCTCGGAAAAAAGATTACCACGCTGTATGTACAGCCTTTGTCCTTGAATGCCAAAGTCGCGTCTCAGGTTTAGGTCTATTTCCTAACCTTGCTGCTTCATTCTTTCTTACATTAGGAATTAATGAGAGAACTAGATCAAAAGGAAGAAAATATTAAGTCAGTTCAGGAAATTGCAGAGCAGCTACTTTTGGAAAATCATCCAGCCCGACTGACAATCGAGGTAAGTCAGAAAGTGTAACTGTCGGGGCGCCTGAGTGGCTCAGTCAGTTAAGCGGCTGCCTTCGGCTCAGGTCATAATCCCAGAGTCCTGGGATTGAGCCCCACGTCGGGTTCCTTCCTCAGCGGGGAGCCTGCCTCTTCCTCTCCCTCTGCCTGCCACTCCCCCTGCTTGTGCTCTCCCTCTCTCTATCTCTATCAAATAAATAAATAAAATCTTTAAAAAAAACAAAAACAACAACAACAACAAAAAAGAAAGTGTAACTGTCATGGTTGAATATTGACAGGTGATGATTACTCTTCAGATTCTTTTATTGCTGATAAATTGAAAAATACAAACAAACTTTTATTACAGCATGGCTCAAAAGTAATGTTTCTGACAAATCATTGTGATTCTTACCTTTAACTCTCTTGCTTTCTCTAAGTGTGTCACCCAGCCATCACTTCAATAAAGGTACCTTTGTCAACTACCATGGCTGAAGAGATGTATTACAGTAAATATGAAGGATCTTGACTTCACAAATTTTAATTTACTCATTTTTTCCTGACTGTGATATTGTGCAAGTGACGTAACCTACTTGCCTCCCTCACCTGTCCAAAATGGAGGCGATCCTTCTAACCCATAGAGCTGTGTTAAGAATGAGATGAATAACATACTCTTACTTAGTACAGTTCTTGGTACATATATTCCCAGGAAGTATTTCTTATTATTACTTAATAATTTTATTTATGGCTGGTTTTGCAAGGTGTACTGAAACAACAACCTGGCCAAACCTCATGGCAAAGTGCATACATTTCGAATCCAGAAGTGGAGAATTGGTGTGGATTTATCAGGTTTCCCATGCGGTAGTGGTAGTCTGTTTACTCTTTAGTCCTATTATATACTAGTTAGAGTTAGTGACTTTCTAAACATAAAGGGGCTTATATAGGAGCGAGAGGAGCATCAAACATGGAGAAACATGGTAGATTGCCAGAGGGAACAAAGGGAGCTGTGCTTAAAATGTGACATGCTTCAAACTCTCACAGTTGAGGAGAGGCATCTGATAGTCTTTGTTCACTGAAACTGTCACAGTACAAAAAAAAAAAAAAAAGAAAAAGAAATTGGCACAGTACAAAAGATGAGTAAAATTCTAGACCGCAGTAGGGTTTTGGGAGTGTTGTATTTGACCTTCTTCATATAAAAATGTAATCTTGCATGCCTATTGAAATGCCATATAGGAAGTTAAAGACACAGAAGAGTAGGGGGAACAGTAGGGAAAGCAAATTAGAATACTGAAGGGTCTGGATACTCTTGTATGATGATACACTAAAAATAGAGTATTCTTCAAGGTGGAGATGAAAACTGTTAGGGAATGTGATTCTCTAACAGGCTAAGAATTTTAATGGGACTGGGTAATGTGAATGTGAACCTGATTTCTTTTATGTAGAGATGTTAATCTAATTAACTAAAAGTTTCTTGAGGGATAAAATTAAGCGTGAGTCATCTTTATGATTCCATTGGCCTATCCAGTGTCTTGTGGGTACGTGGGTAATATTTAGTTAATTATCAACACTATTTCATATGTTCTATGAAAAAAGAAACTAATAATCTAACAACGCACAATGATATGTCTTTTATAGCCAATTTGCTGGAAGTAGCTTAATTTGAGGGCACAGTTAATAAGACCATGATATGTTGCCAGATTTCCAGTGCTGCATTGTAAATTCCATTCAGAAAGCCTGCCTGAGCAGGAGCTCTGCAGCAGTGAGTTTTTCCGAAAGGGGAAGAATGACAGGCTTACTTGTGATAGTCATTAAAGCATCTAGATCGCCCTCTTCTGGAAGTCAGTGAATTGCATCTTAAATATAAAAGCGTGTTTTTATGTTTTCTTTAGAAAGTAGATGTTCTTTGTGTTATGTTTTTGCTCTCATGAGAGATTTACTTTGTATTAAAAATTCAAGTAAAAATATTTTAAACAAAAATTCTTAGTATTATGATAATAACAGTTCCAGAATTACAGTGATAAGGGATTGCACTCTCTCTTCTCCTCTCTCCCCAAACCTTCCCCTGGCAAAAACCAACATGTAAGTCATCCCCCTCCCCCCAAGAATTTCTAGTTTTGTTTCTAGTTTTAGAAACAAAAATGAAGAGGAAACTACAGAACCATTTATTTCGGTCTGTATTTTTACATTTTTATTTTTATTTGTAATTTATATTTAAATTTTTAGGACTGGCTTTGTGCCAGTAAGGACTCTTACATCAGAGGGGCATTTCACTACCCCAATTTCACGTCTTACTCTGTTACATCGTCTGTTTTGACAGCAGAGTTTTTAAGCCTTTAAAAGCTTTGCTGTGTATGTACATCCTCACTCTTCAGCTGGTTAGAGTGGCTGTGTTTAATCTTGAAGGCCTACCGAGCGGCGATGCAGACGCAGTGGAGCTGGGTCCTACAGCTGTGCGAGTGTGTGGAGCAGCGCATAAAGGAAAACACCGCCTATTTCGAGGTGCGTGAATGGAATCGCGTCAGGTGCTGGTATTGTGAGTGTGCCTACTTACAGAAGGCATCGTCATGTTTAGTAAGGACGTGTATGCAAAGTGCGGGGGAAATAAACTGAAATATTTTCTTCATAGGATATATGGGACATGGGCCCTCTAGGATCGATTGAAGCAATCTATTCAGGAGGAAATCCTTTAGAAACCTTTAACAATGTCAGAAAAATCTTGATTTTGTAAATGTCTTTTATAAAGAAACGTTTCATTACAGAGAGCTCTTTTTTTATTTTTCAGAAGTTTTAAAATATTCTTGTAATTTCTCTCCTATTTAAAAATTATTCAGACCCTCAAGTAAAACAGAACTTCGGCCAAAATATTATAGGGCCAAAACACAATATAAATACAAACTTTAGGCACTTAGTGTTTACTGATAATCATCCAAATTCAAGAGTTGTTTGGGTAAAGGAGTGATGTGACTATTAAGTGGTCTTGTGATTTTATTCTCTTCTCACTTACAAGGGATCCCCAGGGCTCTGGTGCTCCGACTTGACAACTCTCTGCTTTACTGGCATTTGATATACTCTAACTGCCAGTTTTCATCTTTTTATAGTTTTTCAATGATGCCAAAGAAGCTACTGATTACTTAAGGAATCTAAAGGATGCCATTCAGCGGAAGTACAGCTGTGATCGATCAAGCAGCATTCACAAGCTGGAAGACCTTGTTCAGGAGTCAATGGTAGTAGTACAGAAACCTGTGCATTTCATCAGCCATGTATAATCAGGATTAGATTAGTAGTTCATCATAGTTTTATTTGTACAGAACTTTATATTTTATTGGTATTCTTGATATATCCATCTCATTCGATCAAGCATTCAGTTTTAGTATTTTTTGGTAACAAGTACAACAAAAGTGTTTTTTATGTGATTGCCTCAATATTTTAAATAAGTGTTTTGAGAGTGATAGGTGTGTGTGTGTGTGTGTGTGTGTGTGTGTTTAGTCACTCACTTCCCAAATAACTGTAAGCACTTTTTATATCCTAGACATTCTTTTAAGTACTGGAGATAGAGCAGTGAGGAAAACAGACAAGAATCCTTACCCTCCTGGTGCTTACACGCTAATGGGGGGAGCAGAAAATAAACATGATAAATAAGTAAAATATGTAGTATAGTGGTAAATGCTAAAGAGGAAAACAAACAAAACAAGGGAGGAGAGATGCAAGAGGTGGTGGAGGGGGATTGAATGTTTAGACTAGGCGGTCAGGGGAGACTTTTGTGATGAAATTTTATTTGTGTAAAGCCCTAAAAGAAGAGAGAGCACAAGTCTTTTACTTTTTAAAATCTGTCTTATTTATTTCTTAGGAAGAGAAAGAAGAACTTTTGCAGTATAAAAGCACAGTAGCAAGCCTGATGGGGAGAGCAAAAACAATAATTCAGCTGAAGCCAAGGAATCCTGACTGTCCACTCAAAACTTCTATTCCGATCAAAGCTATCTGTGACTACAGACAAATTGAGGTATTCTAGAAATAGACCAGTTTCTGGCATTATTCTTATCTTTTAAAAATGAGGTCATATTGCTGACCAGTGGTAAAGTTTTGTATCTCAAAAAAATAAAACAAAATCCCAAGATTGGGTATGGTAAAGGATTAGTCAACAGTGATCTCATTTGGTTATTCTTTTCTTCGTTTAAAACCAGATAACCATTTACAAAGACGATGAATGTGTTTTGGCCAACAACTCTCATCGTGCTAAATGGAAGGTCATTAGCCCTACTGGGAATGAGGCTATGGTCCCATCTGTGTGCTTCACAGTTCCTCCACCAAACAAAGAAGCGGTAGACTTTGCAAACAGGTTTGTATGCATTCGCTGAACACACAGAGCTGAGTTTGGAGGCTCTCTGAAGGTTAAAGAAACAATCTGTACTTTGTCAAGGCCCATAGGATCAGAAGGATCTAGAACTAGTAAACATGGGATAGTTTACAAACAGGAAGAAAAATTATAGCATGTTTTCAGAGGAGTAAAAAGGCTTAATCAAGTGTTCGGTTTGTTTGCTTTTTTCATGTATTTCAGAATTGAGCAACAGTATCAGAATGTCCTGACTCTTTGGCATGAGTCTCACATAAACATGAAGAGTGTCGTGTCCTGGCATTATCTCATCAATGAAATTGACAGAATTCGAGCTAGCAGTGTGGCTTCAGTAAGTATGAATCTACACATCAGCCTAATCTGTCCAAAAATGTGGGGCACACTGTCATGAGGGGTGGAGTTTGTATTTGTTCCAGAATGGGATGGAGTCCAGCAGATCCATGCTAATATTCATCCATTTAATAAATATAATAATAAATAGACCTGCTACATACAAGGCACTTTCCAAGAATGGGGGAAATCTGGAGATCACGTATTTCATTCAGTGCTTATTACATGTTGGTAAGGAGACAGGATATAGTGTTTGGACTTATAGGGACGGATATAGTTTGATTTCATTTTTTGATGTTTTATAGCCTGTTTTTCCTTATCTGTTAAAACTTGTAATTGTTAATAAAAAATAACAATTTCAAATGGTTCTTCTATTTATGACTATTAATATGAACTGACATACACCAGAAGACCCTAACTTAAGATCTGTCCCATTTACATTTAGCTGTTAGTACTAAATCACTTGCTTACATGGATCATTGGTCTTCTTTAGATAAAGACAATGTTACCTGGTGAACATCAGCAAGTTCTGAGTAACCTACAATCTCGTTTTGAAGATTTCCTGGAAGATAGCCAGGAATCCCAAATATTTTCGGGCTCAGATATAACACAATTGGAGAAGGAGGTTAATGTATGTAAGCAGTATTATCAAGAACTTCTTAAATCAGCAGAAAGAGGTAAAGCATGGGAATCCTTGTATTTTTTTCCCCATAGGTGTTTAGTCTAGGCTCTTTTCTGCTCAGTGGGAGTCAGTCTTCTGTATGTTATGTCACTCAGCCTATGATAGGTGAACACAGGTGCTAGAACATTAAAAGCATTTGTGAGGTAGGAAGCTGCAAGGAGGGATTCATTTATTTCTAAATAATCAGTTAATAAAAAGATGCCATCCAAGTAACGTGATAAGCATTGAATTCTTAACACATCTACTTTTCAGCATTTTCACTGTTTTGTGATGTAATGTTCAGAATGATCTTTTAGTTTTTGAAAAGATTCAGTTATTTTTCCATGTACCAAACCTGGATTTTTTTTTTTAATACTTGATTTTTTTAGAGCAGTTTTAGATTCATAGCAAAATTGAGAGGAAGGTACAGAGATTTCCCATGACCAAACCTGGATTTTATACAGAGGTTAAAGGAGAAGATTTTGTCTAGTTAACTTTTGTTAAATATAAAGTTTCTTCTGCACACTTTTGATATTACTTAGAGACAAAAAATATCATTAGTAATCTATTTAAAAAAATTTTAAACATTAACAAATGCTTTACCTACCTCTCCTTTTTAAGGATTTTTTTTTTATTTTAAAGATTAATCTGTAGCCATGTAATTTACATTTTTGTGAACATAAAACCACATAATATATTACTTTCCTTGGACATCATAAATCAGAATTTGGCACTTAGAATAGCACTAGGGAAATTTTATTAATCGTTCATAAATTGTAAGGTCGACTATTTTAAGGTTCATGTCTTTAGGGTGAGATTGTCCTTAGTTTGACCAGCGCATCCAGAAGACAGAAAACAAAGTGTTTTCTAAACATTATATTTACTTTCACAGAAGAGCAAGAGGAATCCGTGTATAATCTCTACATCTCTGAAGTTCGAAACATTAGACTTCGGTTAGAGAGTTGTGAAGATCGGTTGATTAGACAGATTCGCACTCCACTGGAAAGAGATGATTTGCATGAAAGTGTGTTCAGAATCACGGAGCAGGAGGTGAGATTTGTAAAAGTGTTGGGACAGAATTAACTGAAGGTAAATTACTGTCTCAGTGACCTTCATAGTTAAATCCAGTCACTTCCCATGTGCTCAGCTTTGCCCACTGGGCACTTTGTGAGTTCTGATTATGTATTTATTGCTTATCATGAACTAGAATTCTATAATTCAGTTCTACCTTTGACTCAGGTAAACGCAGAAACGTGCACCCTTTCACCCACTATGATGGAGACTCTTGGGGTTTCTCATAGTGAAAGCCATTACATGTTTGTTGATCACCTGCTGAATGCAGAAACACTAAGTTAGATGGTTGTGCCCGAGGAAATGGGCAGTAAAGGAATTACTGATTATAAAACTTGAATGCCGTGGCTTAGTTTCCTTGATAAAGAAAAAGTAAAGAATATATAGCTTTTTAAGTCAGTGATTATAATGTAGATAGTGTGTTTTTAAACTGTTCTAAGAAAGATGCCCCATCTAGAGTGATAGCCTAATACCTATGTTTATTCTCTATTTTATAGAAACTAAAGAAAGAACTGGAGCGACTTAAAGAGGATTTGGGAACAATCACAAATAAATGTGAAGAATTTTTCAGTCAAGCAGGAACCTCTGCATCAGTTCCCACCTTACGATCTGAGCTCGGTGTGGTCATTCAGAACATGAACCAAGTCTATTCTATGTCTTCTACTTACATAGAGAAGTATGTAACCTCTGTCGTAGTATAAATTTGCTTCATACAGCTGTCATATTTATGTGTATATATAAATATATATATGCTGTTTGTTTAAAACATTCATTTTTATGAATGTAAATATTTCCTTTTTTGTCTTAATAACAATTATATTAATTATTTCCATGGAATTATTATACTTTATATTGAAAGGAAATGGGCATCAGAGATTAGGGCATATGTATGATCTTCCCACATTTTGCCTGTGGGTTTTAGTCCCTCAGCTGTTGTAGCCTGGAGGATTGGTCTAAATAAGGGTTGAAAGAAGACCAGCTTACCCTGGAATCCCTTGCAGAATCCCATCTGCGGGGCAGGCCGTGGATTGGAGCACATACCCTCCATTGAGAAGAGTTAGCTGGATGTTAATCTCGTAGTAAATCTGTCCATGTTCCAAGACGAAGAACATGCTCTATCATGCATTGTAATGGTGCTTCAGGACTGTGTTATTGGAAGATAAACATTTACTAATAGGAGGCTATTGTTGTATTCTCTTTTTTAGACTGAAAACTGTTAATTTGGTGTTAAAAAACACTCAGGCAGCAGAAGCCCTTGTAAAACTCTATGAAACTAAACTGTGTGAAGAAGAAGCAGTTATAGCTGACAAGAATAATATTGAGAATCTCATAAGTACTTTAAAGGTATGTACCTTCCTATGGCTATATGCTAAGATCATACTCTAAAAGTATTTTTCTAGCACCTAGATTCAAACATCAACTAGTAAATAACTTAATTTGAATACATTTATATTCATTTCATATCTCTACGTAACCATAGCATAGTGTAAATAAGTCATTTCTAGTTTCAGGAGAGTTCTTCTCATTTGAAATTTGCATCTCTTTGTGGTAATAGCTTTTTATAATCAATTCATGTCAGCAAAAGCAGTTGAAGCTAAAAATTAAATTATTTTTAATGGATTCTCTTGCTGAAAGAGGTAGGTAGTTTAAGATATCAAGGAGGTAAGTACAGGAGTTAATTCAGGAAAGGAAAAAGACTGGTAGTTGTATTCATCTCTTGATATTTCCACGCGTAAAGCATTGAGTATGAAATTATTGCAAAGTAGTTGTGAAAAATTATCTCATTGATTTTTAATGCATGTATTCATTTTTAAACAATGAGATTAGTAGGTGTTTAAGAAACAGGCAATGAAAAAGACTTACAGAGGTAGCAAACTTGCTTGTGGAATATATTTTGTTTTATTGATATGCAAATTCTATTAGGCTGAACTTTATAAAACTGTTTTTTTTAGATCAAAGTGCAGTCTAATATTGACAATTTCATATGGCTCAGCCTAATATATCATTTTTGTATATGGAAGATAGTCTTTCCTTTATCTGATTATATATCAGTCATTTCTAAATAATTTGTAAAATGAGGTAAATAAATAATGTGTTTACATAGTGAGTGGTTGACACATTTTTATAACTTTCACCAATTAATGTATTTTAGCAATGGAGATCTGAAGTAGATGAAAAGAGAGAGGTATTCCATGCATTAGAGGATGAGTTGCAAAAAGCTAAAGCCATCAGTGATGAAATGTTTAAAACATATAAAGAACGGGACCTTGATTTTGACTGGCACAAAGAAAAAGCAGATCAATTAGTTGAAAGGTGGCAAAATATTCATGTTCAGATTGATAACAGGTTAGTATCCTTTTTCAGTTTCGGCACAGGTTTAATCTTTATCCTTATATTCTAGGTAAAATCTAAAGTTAATAGGTTTTTTAAAAACTTCCATAATACAGTTAATTTCGTATAGTTACCTTCCATATATAGTTAATTGTGCTAATTGCAAGAGCTTGACCTAATTATATTGCTTTCAGATATGGTGGACATGACAGTTAACTTCAAAATAAATATTTTCAACTCTATGTTGTTAAAACTGTTGATGTAGTCTGGCGTTTGTATAGTAAATCTACTTGCCTTTTCTAAAGGAAATTATGACCAACTTATAATATTCAGCTAACCAGGATTTAATAAGAGCAGTGTTTGAGAAGGCTATATGGAGCAATCTGTGCTAGACCTAAGAAGTGTGAAGCAACTGAAATGACCTGATGTTCATTTTAATTGAGGATACAAGAAAGTTGAAATCATTCACCCACTGATCGAAATAGAAAAGTAAAAGGAAATGGGATGTTTTTAGGGCTCATCTTAAAGGAGATAGAATAGTGTCCTTTCTCATTCATTTTAATGTTTATATTAATGCAAATAAAATGCTTTTATAACAGAGTGCCATTCTTGAAAAGTAAAATTATGTTCAAATATATGTTATTAAATCTCTCTAAAATATGTGTTATATAGGTTTAATGTAGTGGCTTTAAAATCACAGAAACTGAGGTATTTTATTTAATCACAGTTCCAGGAAGTACTGTCTGAGTCCACATTGGACCCTCTGTTGAACTACGTTGTCATTATTACAAAAGTGCACTGCCATTTGATGCAAGCTTTGGGTATTTAAGACATGCTGATTGATCATAATTATGGTTAAGTTTCCAATTTTCCTGATTTTTATTGTTAGTCAGTTAGGCCTGGAGCTAGAATAAGCAGTATCACTAAGTTACACAAGTCCAGGAGCAGAATATTTATATTCAGTCTCAGCCAGTATGGAGTGCCCTTGGAGATAGGCCTCAGGGTGCCTTAGCCTAGAATTCTTTCCACATACCCCTGTTACACCGAGTGCATTGAAGTAGGGTTATTTCGTCTCCTTTCTATAGCTTCCACCCTCTTGATGGATACTGTTAGAAACTATGACTCTCTTGTTTTTATTTTCTTAGGTTACGGGACTTAGAAGGCATTGGCAAATCATTGAAATACTACAGAGATACTTATCACCCTTTAGATGATTGGATTCAGCAAGTTGAAACGACCCAGAGAAAGATTCAGGAAAATCAGCCTGAAAATAGTAAAACTCTAGCCACACAGTTGAATCAGCAGAAGGTATGTAGAAAGTTTCTTT